>NC_050574.1:200717651-201032865 GCF_011100635.1 Trichosurus vulpecula | reverse complement strand
AGAGCTCCTGTGTCCATTTTACTCGATGGCAATTGGTCAGCAGCTGTTTGTGGTTGTGATGAGGAAGGTGGGTCCCCTCTCCACAGTGATTTCTCAATAATGGCTATAGGGTTTGGGCTGAAAGTAGATCTTGTCATTTGGAGGATACTGCTATTGGCAATGCTCTTGAGTTCAGAGTCCAGGGCAGTCTCCAAAAGGGCCTGACAAGAAATTGTGGTCAAGGTACTGGTGGAATTTTTACTTGCCTGGTACTTGATGGTACTCTCCAGGCTCTCCCTCAGGGTGTCTTGCTGTTTCAGAGAGCCTGGCTTGCCTGGAAGTTGGCCTCTAACTTGTTGGTTGTCTAACATTTGACTGGACTCTTAACTTGTTGATTCTGCAACTTTTCAGAATATTGTCCTAGATTTATATAATATTTTAATTTTCATTCATTTATGTATTGGTAAAATAGCCCCACAGTAAGTGCTGTTGTAACAAAGGGTTTCTCTATAACAAAACTCTGTGTCTATATTGGCAGATGGCCAAATTCACTGTGCTTTGTGTTCATCGCAATACATGCAGATCTTTTTCCTCCTTTCACCCCTATCCATTTAATAGTCACTGTCTATGGCAAGAGGTCCTGCTCTATTGGAAGGAACCCTGAGCTAGGCATTTGAAAACCTGTGACTTTGCTATATCATTAACTGCATGAGCAAACCATTTAATCTCTCAGTTTCATTATCTGTAAGTTCAATTTTTAAAAAAGATTATTTAAAAAATTTTGAACCTAACAAACACAAGCATTTTAATAATACAAAAGAGATAAAAGAGAATTGCACATGAGATCATGAATTTCTGTTACATGTATTTTTTAAAAGTGTACATTAAATTTGAGAAGCAGCATGGTATAGTGAGTAAAGAACTGGCCTTGAAGCCTGAAGGATCTACATCTCTGTCCTATATCTCCCTCCTCCCCCAGCACAATCAGTTCATTAGTTACGCTAGCAGAAGTCACTAAGTTAGTTGGGTCAATGGCCTCTCTCAATGACCAAAGACTTCGAGTGAGGGCTGACAAGGTATTTTTTAAACAATTAGCCAGATGACAGAGCAAAATCTCTAGCCACATAGGTGTGTCTTCTTCTGATTAGCTATTGATGACATAGTCAGAATTGAGATTACAACATTCGGATCTCCCCTTCTGAAACCCCCTTAACCCAACACATGTGATTCAAGTCACAAGACAAAGGTCCTCAGGAGATGGTAGTTGCTACAATCGTTTAAATTGATGAGATTTGACCTTTTAGATTAATCAAGTTTTTCCGGAAAGTGGGTGGTGTGTGGGGTTACAGTTGCTGTTATTCCATCATATCTGATTCTTCCTGCCCCCATTTGGGGTTTCCTTGGTCAAAGACACTAGAGTGGTTTGCCATTTCCCTCTCCAGCTTATTTTACAGATGAGGAAACTAAGGCAAACTGGGTTCAGTGACTTGCCCAGGGTCACACAGCTAGTAAGTGTCTCAAGTCAAATTTGAACTCAGGTCCTCCTAAATCCAGGGCCTTCACTCTATCCACTGCAACACCTAGTTTCTTGATTATCAAGTTAGAAAACCTCAAATGAAAATTATCTATGTTCAACTGTATTTTTATTTATTTTGTTAAATATTTCCCAATTTCATTTTAGTTTGGTGTTGGGCTCTAGGCAACTCTCTAAGACTATGTTGTAGAGGAGGCACCAATCTGCACTGGTAGAGGAGTTTCCTTACTTGGAGTTCTCTATAGCAATGTAGTCACAGGTCCTATCATTATGTCTATTTTAAATAAAAATGTAATAACAAAAGTGCCTACTTGCTTGTGTCCTCTTGTAAACTTTGTTCTCTTTTCTGTATTTTAAAAAATATTTTTCTGTAACTCATTTATTTTTCCCTTATTTTTGTACATATCTCTCTCTCTCACACACACACACACACACACACTCATCCATCCCAAATAGAAGGCCCTCGATGAAACAAATACATAGAAAACCAAATCAAGCACTAGCTGGGCCAGCTTTCTTGCTTGTTGTCCTCCCCTCCCCCTCCCTTAGATTGTAACCTTTTAAAAATAGTATTTATTTTTCTAATTACATGTAAAGACAAATTTCAACATTCATTTAAAATTTCTGAGTTCCAAATTTCCTCCCTCTCTTCCTCATCTTCCCTCCCCACCCCACCCCCACCCAGGTAAGCAATTTGATTTCGTTTGCGCAATCACTTAAAACATATTTCCATATTAGTGATGTTGTGAAAGAAGAAACAGACCAAAAGAAAAAAAAAACCAGATTGTAAGCTTCTTGAGGGCATGGACTGTCTTTCTTTTTTATATTTATATCTCCAGGACTTAGCACAGTGGCACGTGATGATACTAACAAAAGTTTATGAACTGACTGGCTAAAAATGTATGTCTTATTTTTCACTCCTCTACCAAGAGGTGGGAGGCCCATTTCACCATCAGTCTACTGGAGTCAGAATCGGTCACTGCATTGATCAAAGCCCTGAAATCTTTCAAAGTTGTTTTTCCTTCACATTACTGCTATCATTATGTACAAAATTCAACTCAACAAACATTTACTAAGTGCTACCTACATATGTGCCTGCAGTACTTTCTGGGAGGTGCTGTGGATACAAAGAGAAAGAAGAAAAATAGCCCCCAAAAGAGCTTCTATTCTTTTAGGGAGAAAATACACAAGCAAATAAATAGGGAAAAGAAAAGAATTAGCATTCATACGGCATCGACTAAGTGCCAGGTGTTGTGCTGACTGGTTTTTTTTTTAAACAAATATTATCTCATTTGATTCCCCCCTGTGGGACAGGCGGTGTTATTCTCATTTTATAGTTGAGGAAACTAAGGCAAACAGAGGTCAAGTGACTTTCCCAGGGTCACACAGCTGGTAAGTGTCTAAGGCCCTAATTTGAACTCAGGTGTTTCTGATTCCAGGTCCAGTGCTCTATCCACTGCACTACCGAAATAATCTGAGAGGGTGAAGCTACTAACGGTGACCGGGAATCAGAGAAGGCTTCCCATAGGAAGCAGCCCCTGAGCTGAGGCTTGAAGGATTCTAAGAAACGGAAGTCAAGAGAATAAAAAGGAGATAACACCACCTCCTTTTTCATGGTGTGATTATGATCAAAGGGAAAGTACTGTCTAACCACTCTATAAAAATGAAGTACTGTTGTAACAACAGGAATTATGTATCGTTTGCATCATAGGGTCTTCTGCCAACAAACAGCAATTATCCTGTGCTCTTCCCCACCTCTGGCAGCCTAGTCATTTAAACAACACTCACCTGAATTTGCAGACTGCAGTCTAAGCAACCCACGTACAAGGAAGGCTTCAAGAGCTAAAAGAAAGAAAGGGATGAGAGGCGGTATGAGCTTGAAGACCCCCTCCTTTCCCTATAGAGAGCAAAGTGCTGTATAGAGAATAAAAATGAGCAAAGCAAGAAATTTAGGAATAAGATGGACTCTAGCCCCTTCTACTGGATTACAGAGCACCTAGGAAAGAATGGTTGGGAACGATGCTATGCAGATCGACTTAAGGTCTTTAATATTATTAAATACCTATTTAATGCTTCATATTGGCAGCTATGTGGCACAGTGGATAGAGTGCTGGGCTTACTCTTTCTGAGTTCAAATCTGGTCTCAGACACTTATTAGCTGTGTGACCCTGGGCAAGTCACTTAACCCTGTTTGCCTCAGTTTCCTCATCTGTAAAATGAACTGGAGAAGGAAATGGCAAACTACTCCAGTGTCAGCCAAGAAAATCTCAAATGAGGTCATGAAGTCAGATGTGACTAAAATAAATGAACAACGACAACAAATCGGCACCTGCCATTTCCTTGGGTTTTACCACACAGTGTCATAATCATCTTCATTTCCTATGACTATCAGCTTCTTGTGAATCTCAAACATCCACATTCAACGTCGCTTTTGAGTGGAGGAAAAGCATACCTGCCTGCATTGTCAACAAGCTGGTAGACTCATGAGCTTCTGCTGACTTAACTCTAAGCCCTACATAATCATCTAAAATAAAGTTAGGCTGATAAGTCTAATGGTAATAGCTGATCAGTGTATAGGCTTAACCTTTCTGTCTGGCTTTCTGCTCAACCATTATAAATATGAATTTGGAATATTATTTGTGCTAAACTGAAGACAGTTATTTATAGATACTTGGGATTTTCGAAAGTAATTTCTTGAAACATCTTCAGCTACATGTGTCCTGTATATATTGATTTTCTCCTGTGTCCTTTACTGTAATGCAAATAAAAATGAATATGCTCCATTTTGATCATTAATTCTGTGCTTTACTCTGGGCATAGAGTTTTGCATTTAGTAGGAGCTCAATAAAATGCTTTTGAATTGAACCATCACAGAGGAAGTAACACCTGCTAGAAAAATTGAATATGATGGGATATCAGCTGCCAGTGTCTCTGATCTCATCATGAGATTACACATAAAATCAGCAAGGCTCAATTAGAATTAGATAGCTGTAATGGAAGAGAGTACTTGAAATGAGAGGCAAGGAGTGATGTTTTTATGTTTCTCTGCAACTGAAGAGTCTAGATGCCTTCCCCCAACCCCTGCCCCAAATCTCTTCTGTCTGGTGATCTGGTGAGTGAGAAACAGGATGTGACTTGTTCTAAATCTTCCCAGCGCCCATCTTCATCTTCTGCCAGGTTGAATCAGTGTGCACTTGTCTGCCACCTCCACAGCTGCGTGTGCTGAACTGTCCCAGACAGCTTAATGGCTGTTTGGCAACACAGAAAGCTTTCCATCTGAAGGGATTTGGGATGAGACTGGGGAGCAGGACCTAACCCTACAGTCAGACATTCAAGCTTAAAAATGACATGTGCATCATGAATCATGGTGACAAAATGAGTCCCCTAGATTTGTCTAGCTCAACCTCCTGCCATCATTTGGAATTAGGCTATTGCAGTCCCAAACCCCACTCTTATCCTCCCAATGTCCCCTTCTGGCACCTCACAAATTTCTGGGTTTGACCCTGAATCTATTTCTGAGGCCATTTTCTATCTCTGGCCCGACATTGACCTGTCCTTCCTGGTACTGGCTTGTGTCCCATTCCTCTGGCCTTCCCTGGCTCTGGGACTTATCAGTTTAGCCTCTCCCTGTTCTCTAAGCAGGAAAAGGTTCAGTCAGGATGGTGGACAAAGCTCAGTCATGGTCCTTCCTGGAGCCCCTTTCCAGGAACAGTCCAGCACTAATACATCATTGGACCTTAAGAAGAAGGAAAAAATCAGACTTAGTCCTTTTACCCTATGTACCTCAGCCAGGTCTCATAAAATGTAGAGAAATCACTGGATTTAGAGTTGGAAAAACTAGGTTTGAATATTAATCCTGCTCCTCCCTTCCTGTGGGATCTTGGTCATTATTTAGCTTCTCTGTGACTTAGAGTCTCAATCTTCAAAATGACAGGTTGGACTAGATGGTTGGAGACACCTTGACTTGAAATCTTATGAGATGTATGATGGTCAGAAAATGAGCAAGATCTCTTTAGTTATGTAAGCCTATTCAATAGCTATGTTGCATGCAGCTCTTGATCAGTATAACTGAGGGTGTAAGGACACCCTGTGATGAAGGAGTATGAAGGTGAGTCAGTGTCAAGAACTGCCAAGGGTGGGAGGCACTACAGTAACAAAGGATCAGGCCCTGCCTGCCAGGTGTAGAGTTGTTGAACACATTCTGACAGTTAATATAGAAGAAACTTCCTTGCTAGCATAGAAGGCAACCTCACTATCAAGATATCTTTGTTGATCATGTCCCACTACTGCCCAAACTGCTCGCCTAGGTTGTGGCCTTCCAGGTTTGCTCAGTTTTTGAGTTCCTGGTAACACAGAGCAAGAAAGGATCCTAAAATATCATATGCCCCAACCCATTCACTTTCCAGATGGGGGAAATTAAGGCCCAGAGAGGATGGACTTTTTTAGAAATGCCTATCTGGCCTTTAACATGCTGTCTTCCTGAGTCATACCATGTGAGGGTACTCCCTTCATCCCTGGATGTCACCCTTGGAGAACAGAGACAGGGGCCACCTCAGCTACACTCTCAGGCAGAGCACTCCTAAGCTTGATCTGTGGTACTTTAGTAGCTCTGACCACCTGACAGCTCCAGCAAGTACCTAGGAAAGTCCTTATCCAAGCATTTCTACTTCCCAGGGCACAAACAAAACAAGCATACCTCCTTGACCTCAGACCTAAGTGTACAAATTCTCTCTCTCTCTCTCTCTCTCTCTCGCGCGCGCGCGCGCACACACACACACACACACACACACAAACACCTGAACAATAAGGGGCAAAATATCAGCACCATGGGAGAGGTTCGTTCATTCAGTCACGTCTGACTCTTTGTGACCCCATGGACCATTATCCAGATCAAGTGGTCATGTAACCATCTTAGATGTCTATCAATAATTACCTGCTTTGCATAAAATAAGGTGAAAGTGGATAAAATTGGGTCACTGATATCTGGGCAAACCGTGATGCTGATTGTTACAGGCCAGCAGGGCCAACTACCTTCAGTGAGAGGAGAGATGGAGACTTGTCCCTGGTGCATTACTATTGCTTTTTCTCTGGCCCTTATACTTATTTCTTTGAATTTTTCCTATAATTCCAGGAATCATAGCTTAATCTTACTTGTTTCTTTCTCTCTGAAAGGAAAAGGAGTTGGGGGTGAGGCATCTTCATTCAGTTCATTACCCCGAACTTCCATGTTAGGAACTTTTTCCTGTTGTCAGCCATACCTCAATGACAGCCTGTTTCTTAATTTACTGCCTGACTGACAGATTTAAATTTCTGCTTTGCATTGCATACCAACTCTGGGGTGACACCTGTTGCCTGCCTATTTTTTATTTGATTTGACCCCTGGCTTTTCCCTAACCTGTACATGTCCCAAATCTAGATTTAGCATCTAGCATCCAGGCTGCTGGTTCCAACGTGGCCTATTTGTTGTTCAGTTGTTTTCAGTCATGTCTAATTCTTCATGACCCCGTTTAGGGTTTTCCTGGCAAAGATACTAGAGGGGTTTGCCGTTTCCTTCTTTAATTCATTTTCCAGATGAGGAAACTGAAGTAAGCAGGGTTAAGTGACTTTCCCAGGGTCACACAGCCAGCAAGTGTCTGAAGCCAGAATTGAATTCAGGAAGATGAGTCTTCCTGATTCCAGGCCTGGCGTTGCCTATCTGCTGCTTCACCTAGCTGCCCAATTTGACCTATGGGATCCCCCAGATCCAGATTTCTTGTCCAACTCTAGACATCTGGCTTCATTATGACTTCAATTTTCCAGGTACATCTTTGGCCCACTGCAATGTCTTTTCCCCATATGTCCTGAGCTTTGCTTTGGTGTTCTTTGTCCTGGTTCTATACCCTATTCAGAAACCTAGATTGCTTTTTATCCTGGCTCTGACATTTGCTATATATATTGACTAGATTAAGGGGATTGAGGTCTAACCATATCGTTCAGTCACCTGTTGAAGAACATTAAATTGTTCCCTCTTATCCCCAGGATAAAATACAAACTCCTTAGTTTGGAAATTGGAGTCCTTCACAATCCTTTCTTTCCAGACTGATTTCACCTTACCCTTTGCGTTCTTTACGTGTTCTATGTTCCATCCAAACTGGGCTACCTGCTGTTCCCTATACATGATGTTCCATCTCTCGCTTCCAGGCCTCTGTAAAGGCTCTCCTTTTCAATGCCTGTCTTTTAGAGTTCTAGGACCTTTCAAGGTTCAGCTCAACTGTCTCATTCAACCAAAGGCCATTCCTGATTGCTGTGAAATAATTTTATATGGATTTTATAGTTATTGATCTGTGTGAATGTTGTTTCCTCCCAGTAGATAGTAAACTCTTGAGGACAGAGGAAGTTTCATTTTAATTAAAATAGCATTCATATAGCACTTTAAAGTTTGCAAAGCAATTTATAAATATTTTATTTTTCTCTCATGACAACCTTGTGAGATAGGTGCTTTTATTATCCCCATTTTACGAAACTGGGGCAAGCAGTGATTAAATGACTTCCGCAGGGTCACACATCTAGGCTGTGGAGTCAAATCTGAACTCAAATTTAGTCCAGGCCCAGTTCTCTATTTTTGTGTTTGCATCCTCAGTGCTCAGCACATATTAAATATTTAATAAATCTTTGTTGAATTGAATTGAGGTACCGAGCTCATTAGCTATCTATAGCAAAGATATTCTCAAATTCACCTCCATTTTAAAAACAGTTTTCACAGAAACCCATGCAAAGTATAATGTAGGGGAGAAAATAATTTGTTGGTTATAAGAGGGCAACCAGATCCCCTATAGCCTATTGGTGGTTCTGTTGGAGTTGGCAATAGTAAAGAGTATGCTGCTTGACCAGCTTGTCCAGGCAACAGAACAATTAGTGATATGGGTGAGATTCAGGAGAAATGACTTCTCTTTCCAGGTCTATTTCTAATGCAGCAAAATAACAAATAGAAAATGGCTTTCTATATGATAAATGGAACCCTAATGATCTGAAAGAATATCTTCCAACAAGTGGCTTTATCCCAGAGACAAAGAGGCAGGTCATATGTTTTGAAATTGAAAAGCTATAGACTTTCTTAATTACTATTTATTTATTTTTGCTTGTAAGCGCACATTTGAAATTTTCATTTGGCTTCTTTAAAACGGAGCTTGAGTGTAATGAGAGTAAAATGTGTATGCCTTGAGAACAGAACAGACACCTACTCAGTTGTCCCATATGAGTAATATGTGGTGGCATTCTGTATAGGAAGCACCAATGTAACTGCTTCCCACCCATATTCAATTAATGGCAATTTCTCTATGGAATATTTTTAATTCACATATCTTCTATTCATTGTATGAATTTATAAAAACAATTAAAAGTCAGACATGAAACTGAAATAATTAGCAGCAAATTTGTCTCAGTTCCTGAGAGTCAATCTATGTTCCAGACATGTACACAGGGATGCCCCAAAGACATACATGGAGATTTGTAACAGAGAAGGATGGAGTTCACACTACTCAAATGAGTTTCTTATAGATGGCTTTACCACTCGTAGCTCATTGATCAAATAAGATAAGGTATTTAAAGTGCATTGCAAGCCTTAGAACACAATAGAAATGTCAACTGTTATGCATATCATTTGTATTTTTCAAGAAAATTAAGAGCTAAAATTGTGATATCTTCCAGGGCCATAACTAACAACTGGTCACAACCAGGACAAATGTCACAGAATGTATCTACATATCAATTTTTAAGGACTCTGAGACACCTTAAAGAGGATGGCAAGGAGACTTCCATGGTGGTTAGGAGTAGAATAGAGTGAGGTTAATTCGAGGTTGGAATTTATCTGCCAGAAGAGGGAAGTGCTACAATTATTCTTGCTAATTTGGCGATAATAGCCATTCTTTCTCCACTGCAAGTGCTGGAAGCAACCTCTAAAATTTTGTTGTCCTGAGGCTGTAGCCCAGTGTTATGCCCTGGTTATGGCTCTAATACTTTGTACATATCCCCTGAGTTTGAAGAAATTAAGTAATTTAGAAAGTTGAGGTTTTAAGGACCCTGTAAGAGAGAAGACAGACAATTTAAAAAAATGATCCTCACCTCATCAAAAATTCATCTAAAACTTAATAAAATGGTAGCTACTATTTGACAACAAACAGAAACACAGCATGAAAGTCAGGCTGTTTTTATAAACTATATTAATAGAAACATCTGGTAAACAACAAAGATTATTTCAAGATTGCACTACAAAGTCGATACTGTGTCTCTTAAGGAAATACAAATCCCTACTCAGTACAGTATTTCATGTAAAAAAGTGAGTCATCATTGTCTCACTGATTATTTTAGGAGCTATTAAAAAGGTTACTGGTGTTGAATTCTAATGAGCTTTTCTTTGCACATTAGTTGGTAATGTTCTCATAGTCTTTTAGCCTCAACCATTTCCAAAAGAATTATTTTTTTTTTAGGAAACTAAGCTAGTTAAACATATTAAGTGCTTTTTCTTAAAGTTTGCTTGGGATTCATAAAAGTTACTCATTGTAAAAAATGTTAAGAACCATTTGTTGTAAATGGAAACTAAGTAGACCCTAAAGCTTTCCTAAATAGTTCTCAAGTCACTGACTCACTCTGAATAAGAGTTCTTTTTGCCCACTTCTTACCTTTGTGATCTTGGGCAATCACTTAACCTCTGTGGTCCTATTTCCTCATCTATAAAAAGAAAGAATTAGACAAGATGACCTTTGAAGTCCTGTCCAGTTCTAAATCTATGATCCTATGAGTTAGATCTCCAGTGGTGATGGCTTACCCTAAGACATCTAGATTCTCATCTGGTCTTTATATAACCACTTACATTTGTTTTGAAACAGTTAGTCAGGGTTGGGGCATTATTTATAAATGTGCAGTATTCCCCTTTTCAGCCGCAGACTTCTACTACCCTCACTGACTTCCTAGTGATACTCTAACACACCATGCATATCATTTTTATGTCTATTAAGTAGTTAAGAAGCAAAAATATAGGTTTTCATCCTTTATTGGTAAAGTTTTCACTAAATATCTCATCTTTTGTCTTTTAAGTCAGAAATGCTTGAGGTGAGAGTGGGGAAAGGAGGTAGGAGGGATTGTGGTGCTCCAGGTTTTTCTTTCAGCAGCTTTAACTTTGTCTACATACCTCTTCCTCACTGATTGAAATCTTTCTTCCGCCTTGTATTTAATGCTGGTCACACTTGAAGTGCTATGTTCAGTTCTTGATAGCACACTTTAAGAAAAAACACCTGTTTTTGAGGTTTGTAAGATTAATGGATTAATGATCTCATTTGATCCTTAGAATAAACTTGGAAGGTAGATATTATTATTAATTATTATTATCTTCATTTTACAGATGAAGAAACTGAGGTACACTTGAATTAAGTGACTTGCCCAGCAGTTATTAATGACAGCTAATGTCCAAGGAAGGATTTGAATTCAGATCCCTGGACTTCAAGTCTGACATGCTATCTTCTATGCTGTCTAACCTCAATGTCAAGAAAGATTGAAAGACGAGGGAATCCAAAGGAGTTAGCCAGGTGAACAAAAAATTTGAAACCATATCAATTAAGGCAAGATTGATGTCATTAGGGATATTGAATTTATAGATAAGAGGACTTAGGAGGGACTTGGCAAAGAGCTAGAAGAGAGCTAGTGGGACTTCAGAAGGCAGAGCTTGCTCCTTTCTGAAATCAGATGACCTTTCTGGATAATTCTTTCTCCTTGATATTACAGGAGGAAAGCCAGTAATGCTGCTACATACTGCACAAGGGGATGCCTTTGACAGCTGTGTTTTTTGGACTACCCGAGTGTGGATTGATGTCATCCTTTGCTAAAGCCCTTCAACCAGAACCTTTAGTAAAGGTTCTAAGTTGGAAATACTTCAGTATTTAAAGGACCCATGGTTTTACTCTTCCCTCCTATTTAGATCACAAAGCTTCCATGCCAAACAAAATAAAACAACATTGTTACTTGGTTGCCAGATTTCTAGTGGTGAACCTCTCTCTAAGCTAGTCCTTGAAAGGCAGAAACAGAACTTGTCACTCAAGGCCTTTCTAGCTTTAGTAAGGCCTACCAGAGCTTAGGCACTGCTGGAATAACCTTCAAAAGTCGGAGCCACTAGTCTACCACAATGAGGCCTAAGAATAGAACTTTGGTGGAGGAATATGGAAATGTAACCTGGAAATGAAAATATGTTGCTCGCTAAGATCTAGGACAGATGCTGAGGATAAGAGATCAAGGAGGTTCCAGAAATAGTTTCCATGGGAAAGACAGGGTAAGACAAAACACTGATGCCTCCAGTAGAAGTTAATATCCTTCAGATACTTGATTTCTTTTTCAAGTCTACAGGTTTAACCCTTCCCAGGTGAAGGGTCTGAGTATGGGGATCCAGAGGAAAAGGAATGGGGGAAGATGATTCATGCTCTCAGCATTCTCCAGAAGGTAAGAATAAAGATAGGAAAACTAGAAAAGACATCATCATGTAGTGGAAAGAATTCTAAAATGACTGAGCATCAGAAAAATAAGATTTCTTCCCAGCTCAGCCACGAAGTAGCTTTGTGAGCTTGGCAAGTCTAACCCTAAATTTTGTCTTCTATACAGTTATTGGGTGGTACAGTGGATAGTGTCGGGCCTGGAGTCGGGAAGACCTGAGTTCAAATGTGGCCTCAGACACATACTAGCTGTGTGACCCTGAGGAAGTCATTTAACCCTGTTTGCCTTCGTTCCTCTCTGTAAAAGGAGCTGGAGAAGGCAGTGGCAAACCACTCCAGTGTCTCTGCCAAGAAAACCTCTCGAAAGGGGTCATGAAGAGTGGGACATGACTGAAAAAGACTAAACAACAATGAAGATTGTCTCTAAGGTTAAAAGTGACTTTTAAAACTATATAAACAGAGTTAGTAAAATAGCCAGAAGTTAACCTAATATCCATAAATGGGGCCTTGAATTCACTCTAAGACAGGACCTTAAGGAATGAACAAAAATTACTATTTTTTTCTGTGACTTGTATAATTCTGATTGTTTCCAGTATCTTTATCATGTTTCTCTGGGGTTAGCTAATGACAAGTTAGTTAATGAAAATTAGGTTAGCTAAAGACTCCTGTTTTTACTCTGTGGAAAACAGGCAGGAGGATAATAGTTGCTGGTTGTGCTTAGAAGAAGCAGAGGGAGTTCATTCAGCTAGAACTCTCACCTTGCCCTGGATATTCTTGGCCAAATCCCTGACCATCCTCATCTTTGTTTCTACAAAGGTTTACTGAGGGCCGACTAGGTATGGAACACTACTCTGAACCTTGGGAATACACAGAACTACGAGATACAATGCTTGACTTCAAGAGGCTTGCAATCTAGTAGGGAAAACAAGACAGCTATATGAAAAGATAAAGAATAATAACATAGCAGGTACTACATTCCAGATAAGTAATAATGCCGTAGGAGTTAAAAGAAGGAAAAGATCACTGAGGTGGTCAGGGGTGTGGAACTTGAGCTAGGCTTTTTGAAGGATGGATAGGACATGGAGAAGAGGGGACAGCATTGCAACCAGGGCTGACTATGAGCAAAGGCATAAAAGTGGACTGGTCATGGACATGTTCAAAGAAGAGAAAAGAGAGAAGTTTGGTTAAACTGAAGGTTCACATAGGGGAGTGAGAGAGATAAGACTGGAATGATAAATAAGGACTAAATTTTTGAGGACCTTAAGTGTTAAGCTAAAGAGTTAAGATTTTTATTAGGTAAGCAGTTGTAGTCTTAATGGAATAGGAAGATCTTCACCATCCATTAATAGGCCCATGTGACCTGCTGTGACACATCTTGAGTCACAGAGCCCATTGGGGGAGGGAAGTTTGCTTAGGGGAGGCTTGCTTGTAGGAAGGCTTTCACACCTTTTGGTACTAAGTTAATTAGGCATGGAGTCACAAGGGTTGTGATGCTTTCTGGCTCTGAGAAGTGTATATATATTCTGAGTTGGTATTTTGCTTTGGGGGTTCTCTTATGAGAAGGATCTTTTGATTCCCTGGTTGAGACTCTGAGTAGCCATGTGTTCAGAACTCCCTGACTACTCAGATGTAAAGGCCCATGGTATGTGTATAGTGTATAGCAATACTGCTTTGGTTCAGGCAGCTAAATGCCCTATCTGTTGGTCTTTGTGCTAATTTCTCTGCTTGTATTTTCTGTTTGTATTTTCTCTGATGTTCAGGGTGCTGACCTTTCCCCTGAACTAATGAATGTAATTAAAAGTAGGATTGTTAACCCCTTTTTGAGCGGTCTTTCCTAGAAAAGCAGATCTAAGAACTTGTGCTGGCAGCCATCCTGGGTGTGCCAGTGTGGCTGCTGCTACCGCAGTGGAAACAAGGTTGTTGTTGGTTTTTTTTCCTTTTTTTTCCCTCTCCCTTGCCGTATGTAGGAGGCCTTTACTGCAGTATGACTCAGGGAGCCAGGTACATGCTGTGACCCCTTTGGTGAGAAGTTTTCTTCTCATTGCTAAATAACATGCATAACTCCTAATTGGTTCCGTGGTGCCTATAACTTGAGAGCTGCATCAAAGATGATTGGCTAGCATGGAGAGGAGCCACCAACTGAAGGTATGAGAGAGGCTGAAGAGAAATATACCTTCCTCTTTCTCTTTTGGAACTCTTCCTGATTTCATCTCCCTTACTTATTTATTGCAAGTGGGGTATGGGTGAGGAGGTGAGGTGATTTCTTTCCTACCCTCTGCCTCTGAGCTGCAGTAGTGTACCACAACAAAAGCATGTGGCAATGGAGATCAGCACATTTGCCTACATGAGCCTGAGTCCCCAGCTGCCATCTTCTATCTACCTCTGTGTTTCTTTCCTGAGCGTAGGTCTGCTAACAGCAAGCAGTAAGCCTGAGAAATTGTCTTTTCCAGCTTTTACGGTTGCCTCCTGAGCTCAGCAGCTGGTCACCCCTCTGAGTTGGTAGAAGCCGCTCATCAGATGATTCCTGCAATTATTTTGCATTTTAAAGGAGAAGGCTACCCCAGCTACCATGATACTGTGACTGAAAGGGCTAAGGAGGCCTAAACCATGTCTTGGCTATCTGGAAAGACTAGACTTAGTAAGTGGCTCTAGTGCAGATCTAAAATGAAAGGGACATAATCCAACAAAGTGCTTTTACCTTTTGAGAGAATACAATGATAGTGATATTTTATTTTAAGTATTTCTTAATGCAAGCTTCTGAATCTTTGGGGTTTTAAGCATTTCTTTTGTGGTTGAAGAAATAAATAGCTGCCCTGTGCCTGATAGTTATGTTGTACATTGTGTATTCTTTCCGTGTAGGAACATTCCCTGTTAATCCCTCTTAGGGAGGCCCTTACTTAAGCCTTTGTTCTTGTTCCAGGGGAATAACAAGCCAAAGAGATGAGAAAATCCAAACTCCCCTTGTTGTAGTCAGGTTCCTCCTAGGATTTGCCTGGATCTGCGTGAGTCCAGAGCAAGAGCCCCTTGTTGGGGTGGACTGGGCCCCAGGTGACGTGTGAAAATTCTACATTTAGAGTGTGTTTGTATTTCTGGAGAGAAATCTTTGGATTCTCTTTGCTTTGGTTCAACACATACAATCAGAAACAGAGAGAAAGGAAAACCCTTAAATGAAAAAACAATTCACGTAATAATGCTGCAAGACACATTCTTTGAGACTGCAAACCATATAAATGCATTGCTAAACCAGACATGCAAATTTTGAGGTTTTTCTTGTAGGTTTGATCTCCCAAGAATGAAGAGAGGGCATAAATAGAAATATCTAGAATGATGGATGAATACATAAATGCTATCCCTGGCCCCAGCTCATGAGTTTAATTCTACCAACTCATGTATACAGCCTCATTTAGCTTACCAATGATGGTGTCTTCAAAAGGTGTCTGGGTCAGCTCATCTTTATCAGTGCATTTGAAAAAGACTTCAACTCTCTCCCTTTGCCCTTTTTACCATAAAACAGTGCTAGCCCTATTTGCTGTTGCCAATCAGATCACACCTATAGTTGGGGATGGGGCTGTCTTTCCTGGATCTATCACATTGTTTGTACAAAAGCTTTTAAATTTAATATAATCAAAATTATCTATTTTACATTTTGTAATGCTTTCTATCTCTTGTTTGGTTGTGAATTCTTCCCCTCTCCATAGATCTTCCTTGCTCTTCTAATTTGCTTATGGTGTCACCCTTTATGTCTAAATCATGCACACATTTTGACCTTAACTTGATATATGATGTGAGATGTTGGTCTATACCTAGTTTGTGTCCTATTGTTTTCCTGTTTTCCCAGCAGTTTTTGTCAAATGGTGAGTTCTTATCTGAAAAGCTGGGGTCTTTGGTTTATCAAACATTAGGTTATTATGGTCATTGACTACTGTGTCTTGTGTACCTAATCTGTTCTACCACTCTATTTCTTAACCAGTACCAGACATTTTTGATGATTACTGCTTTATAATATAGTTTGAGATCTGGTATTGCTAGGCCATCTTCTTTTGTATGTTTTTCATTAAATCCCTTGATATTCTTGACCTTATGTTCTTCCAGATGAATTTTGTTGTTGTTTTTTCTAGCTCTATCAATTTTTTTGGTAGTTTGATTTGTATGGCACTGAATGAGTAAATTAGTTTAGGCAGAATTGTCATTTTTATTATATTGGCTCAGCCTACCCATGAGCAGTTGATATTTTTCTAATTGTTTAGATCTGAATTTATTTGTTTGAAAAGTGTTTTGTAATTGTGTTCATGTATTTCCCGGGTTTGTCTTGGCAAGTAGACTCCCAAGTAGTTTATGTTGTTTACAGTTATTTTAAATGGAATTTCTCTTTCTATCTCTTCCTCCTGGGCTTTGTTGGTCATATAAAGAAATGCTGATGATTTATATCTTATATACATTTCTAGCCCTAGTGGTAATAATGGGCATCCTTGCTTCATCCCTGTTCATATTGGAAAGACTTCTAGCTTATCCCCATTACACATAATAATTGCTGATTGTTTTAAATAGATATTGCTTATCATTTTAAGGAATGCTCCCTTTATTCCTATGCTCTCTACCCTCCATTTAATTTAAAAGAAAATATCTTTGACTCCTTCATGTGTGTACCATCAGTCAGTTGTATGTTATCTGTAAACCATATTATTTATAAGGACTGCTGCTTGAGATCTGGAACTGGAAGAACTTAGTGATGATAGCATTAGGTTGTTGTCACCTCTATATGTGTCATCCTCTTTTCAGAGGGTTTTAATATCCAGTGATGTAATGGAAAGTGATGTAATGGAACTGGAAGGCAGAAACCCTGGGTTCTCATTCTCGGTCTGACACTTATTAGCCATGCGACCTCAGGGAAATCACATTATCTGCTCTGAATTTCAGGTTTCTCACTTTTTAAATAAAGAGGTTAGATAAGATGATCCCTATAGTCTTTCCTAGCTCTAAAATGATTCTTTGGCTTTATTATCCCTTTTTCCAAATTCCAAATTTCTTAGCCTAGAATCCAAAGCCTTCCAGAATCTTCCTTTCCAACTTTATCTCGCCCTCCCTCTGTACATGAATGCTCCATTGCTGCTACATTTTGATACTCTTCTGCATGTGCCTTGTACTTTCCTACCATTGATGTACCTTTGTTCACATCAGACTCCTTGCTTGAACTATTTTCTACTTCCTTCAAAGTCTAACTCAAATCCTGCCTTTTCAGAGACTCAGATTTGGAAGGGTTCTGAGAGGTCGTCTATATCATCTGTGAAGTCTTACCTGACTTCCTCCAGCTCACAGAGAAATCTCATTCCTCTCAAGGGATCATTTTTTGGCCCTGTAGTATTCATCATTTTGCTAATGATTTGGATGGAGCTAGAGAGCATGTGATTGCCCAGTTTGCAAATTAAATGACACAAGATTAGAGGGATAGCTATCCTGTTGCCTGAGAGAGTCAAGATCCATAAAGATCATGGCAGACTGGAACAACAGACCAAATAGAATGAGCTAAAATTAAGTAGAGATTAAGTACAGTTTTGCACTTGGCCTAAAAAAAAAAAAAACAACAATTTCCCAAATACAGGATGGAAAGCATGGGTAGTCATCAGTTCCTATGGGAGAAGATCTAGGGCTTTTGGTGGACTGCATATTCAATATGGCAACAGTATTATGACATGGCAACCAAAAAAGCTGTTGCTCTTCCAAGCTGTGCTAAAATGGGCAGGGTATCCAGAACAAGGAAAGCAAAAGCTCTGATATACTCAATTCTGGTCGAACTATACTTGAAGAACTGTGTTCAGTTATGGGTTGCACATTTCAGGAAGGGCATAAACTGAAGCAAATCCAGAAGGGAGTAACAGGTAAAATAAGAGGACATGAAAAATCGATTGAAAGAACTGGGGTTGTTCAGACCGGAGAAGAGGCTTAAGGAGCGCATAATAGCTATCTTCAAATATGTGAACGTCTATCATTGGTAGAGGGATTTGATTTTTTTTTTCTGCTTGGCCCCAGAGGCTAGAACTAGAAACAATGAGTGCAAATGTAAAAGAAGCAGATTTAATCTTGATGTAAGAAAAACTCTCCAGAGACAAGGCATGCCCATTCACTAGACACATTTAAGCAGAAGCCACTTGGCCATTTGCCAGATGTGTTCTAGAAAGGATTCTGATTCTGGATTCTATCAGAAGATTCTGGACTAGGTTGCTCCTCCGGTTCCTTCCAACATTGGATTTATGCAGTTCAGTAATCACTTTAGTTCCTGTTATCTATAGCACTCACAGAACATTTATCAATGCCAGCTTGTATTGTCAGTTATCTTTTAAAGTATATATGTATTGTCTTCCCTAACCTGATTGTGGATCTCCTTGAAGACAGAGATCCCTCTCTATCCTATTCATATTTGCATCATAGTGTAGTATCTTATACACAGTAGTTGCTTAATGCATGTTTATTGACTGATACTCATAATCACCCTGACAGTTTTATATCCATGGAAACAACATAGTAAAGTGGAAAGATTGCTGCTTTTGGAATCAGAGGGCCTAAGCTCCAAAATCACAGACCACGTGACCCTGGATAAGTCACTTAATATCTCTTCTCTGTTTCTTCAATGGTAAAATGATGTGGGTAGATTAGATGGCTTCTGACTCTCCATTCTGCTCTAAATCTACGATCCCAGTGACAAGGCTTATGCTGTCCTTGAAAGTGTGACATTAGAAGAAGTGTGACATTAGAACTACAACTCTCTCACCCCCACCCCCACTGAACATGTGTGGATTGAGTCGTGGGCGCCAGCCGAGTGCTAGGCTTCTGAGGCAATTTTAGAATGATCTGCCTGGTTATTTTAGATAGCAAGTCAGGCTGTGACTAGAACACTTTTGATGGGTCCTTCCTGGCATACTACCTTCAGTGAACTAATTTTAAAATATATTTTGGGAAGGAGGATAAAAATATAAAATATGTTTAATATGCCCTGAGAAGCAAAAATGAACCGTCTATTGATGAGTGTATTTTGTTCCCCCAAGAACTTGTAAAGCATGCATTTAGAATGTCAAGGTGGAAAAAAACAAACTTTTCTCACAAGTACTGAGTCAGACACATTTTAGACTAAAGTGACTTTAGCAAGAAATGACTTAACAAAATGATTCATATGTAGCTCTGAACTTCTTTGGTATGTGGACTGTCTCTGACCAAACAAATAGGAAGAAAAAAAGTCAAAACAGATTTATAAAGCTTTCAGAAGTCCCTTGAGGGCCATAACTGGGTAGTTCAAGGGCTTGAAAATGTGTCTTACAATCTGTATTTGATAAGTTCTTGGCTCTGCTAGTCAGGCTCAAAGGTAGTTCTGATATAATGATCATTGAGTTCTGTGAAATGAGGTCTGACCTCTTTCTGATTCTTGCTGAGAATCTAACGTTATGTTCCTGGCCATAGGCATAATGCCTCTATGTCTACTGGAATAGTCTAAACCTGTTGAAGAATTTCAGTTGGCACTCCCTCCACCTTCTGACCCACCCTGGGCTGGCACTTATCTGCTCAAAAATCTCAAGTGCATTAAGCATAATTGTAAATGTGTGAAATAACTACTTTGCTCAAGATACTTTGACCTAATGAGTAAAGTTCATATTCAAGGCCCTCCATATGGTACCATCCTACTTTTCCAAACACATTATTTTCTGATCTCCTCACTTACAGACATTCCCCTGTTGAAATCACTTTGTGTTACTTTACTCACTTCTATACATATTGCATTCCTCCAGTAGAATGTAAGCTGCTTGAGGGAGCAACTATTTTATTTTTGTCTTTGTATCCCCAGCACCTAGCGCAATGTCTGACGCATAGCAGCAACTTAATTATTGAAGTGGATTGAATTTTTGTCTTCTATTTCTTATTTGTACCCTTTGTGATACAGCCAACTGCCCCACAAATACTTTCTGTATTCCATATTTCTATGTCTTTGCTTGGGCTGTTCCCAAAACCTGGAACACCTTCCTTTGTCCTCTTTTCCTATTGATTTTTTACCCGTACTTTAAAATACAACTCAAATGGCCCATACCACCAGAAAACCTGCCCATGATCTCCCTACTCAACAAAGAAAATCCCACTCAGACTTCACCTCACACTTTGTTTTCAAATTTTATTTGCTTTCTAGTGTACTTATCATGTAAAAGTGGGTATTATAGTCATCTATGGTGGTTTCTTGTCTTTTTAGAGCTTCTCACTGTATAACTTCCCCTTTCCTCTGCTGGACAGAGCAGTGGGGCTTTTGTGCTAAGGATCAAGAAAGGTGATCAAATGAAGCACAATTATGCTGTAGGAAATGATGAAGGGGATGGATTCAGAAAAACCTGGGAAGACTGCTATAAACAGGAACAAGGTGAAGTGAGCAGAACCAGGAGAACAATGTATTTAGTAACAGCAATATTGCAAAGATAATCAACTGGGAAAGATTTAGTAACTGATCAATACAATGATCCAGCACAACTCCAAAGTACTCATGATGTAAAACGCTATCCACTTCCAGAGAGAGAACTCAGAGTGCAGATTGAAGTATATTTTTTCCTTTCCTTCCTCCTTTCTTTCTTTCTTTCTTTCTTTCTTTCTTTCTTTCTTTCTTTCTTTCTTTCTTTCTTTCTTTCTTTCTTTCTTTCTTTCTTTCTTTCCTTTCTTTCTTTCTTTTTCTTTCTTTCTTTCCTTCTTTCTTTTTCTTCCTTCCTTCCTTCCTTTCTTTCTTCCCTCCTTCCTTCCTTCCTTCCTTCCTTCCTTCCTTCCTTCCTTCCTTCCTTCCTTCCTTCCTTCCTTCCTTCCTTCCTTCCATGTATGATGAGTATCGTATTTCTTGCCTTCTCAATGGGTGGGGTAAGCATGGAGGAAAGGAAAGCATTTGGAAGGGAAAGGGAGAAAAAATAAAAATAAAATTTGAAAAAAAAAAAGATGGTCACAGAAAGCAACTTGACACAGCTGTGGCAGTAGGGTGTCATGCTCCAGGGACACTGGAGAACGGTGATGTCAGGCTTCTAGTTGATGGAGTCTAAGGCTAAGTCCACTCATCTTGCTCCATGATGAGCTACCAGAAGCCAAAGGCAATTAGAGGTCCCAGCCAGTGACTAAACAGCAGAGACTGGGCCAAAGACAAACCCCTCATGATATGTAGTTTACACTGGATCCTGAATTCAATCTGGGCTGGGCCTGATTCCAGAATTTCTGTCTCTTTATCTAATAATCAACCCTCCTAGAGGCATAAATTCTTCCTGTGGAACCTGTGTTATTTATATGCTTTTGCCCATTCACAGGAGAGCAGTGTCTGTCAGACAGAGGCCAGATCTCATTTCACAAAGGTCAGTGATCATCACATCAGAACTCCCTTTAAGTCTGACTGGTAGAGCTAACAGCTTATCAAAGACAGACAATTAAACAAAGTCATACTGTGCATTTCCTAGACTCTGGGTTTGAAGCAGCTTCTGAAGTGTCTGAGGGCATCCAGGATTGAGGAAAACAGTGGGCTCATAGCCACTTGGCATTATACGATGATAGATTTACAGCTGGAATGAGCCCGCTTTCCTTCAAGTTCCCCTTTGAGTATATTCTTCCCTCATTCAAATGTAAGCTTTTGAGGGGCAACTAGGCAGCTAAGTGTTGAAGAAATTTGCATTAGAATTTATCTGAGAGAGTAAATGGGCTTGCTCCTCCCACATTTTCTCTAGTATTTGAAAGACTATATAAATTTCAGTTCTACAGGGTTACATGGGACAAAGATGTTGTGAAAACACAGAATTTACCTCTGCCCTACTTGTACCACCTTTGCTGTCACCTGACCTTAAATTAAGTATCTGATAAAGAGTAAGAAACTCAACTAAATTACCTACTGAATTGAGAATCAGCAAGACCTGAGTTCAAATGTGGTCTCAGACACTTACTGGGTGTGTGGCCCTGGGTAACCTCAGTCTGCCTCAGCTTTCTCATCTGTAAAATGAGGATAATGTAACCTGCCTCACAAGGCTGTTGGGAGGATGAAAAGAGGTAATATTTATAGGATGCTTTGCAAATCTTAAATGCTAGCTATTATTATTATTATCGAGTTTAGGGACTGTCTTCCCTTCTTGTATCTGTTTCATTAGCACTTATTATAGTGTTTAGCACATACTAATCACTTAATAAAAGCTTTATCTAACTCAGCTTCCTTATCTGCTAAATGAGGGAAGGGATTGGGTTGGAAGCCACCGAGAGATTAACTAACTTGCTTAGGGTCACACTACTGTTAAGGGTAGAATTTTAGCCTAAGTCCTTCTGATTACCTAATGTTCCTGATGCCTAAGTTCCTTCCATCTATTATACCATGCTACTTCTGTGCATTTTATGATTATGTATTGTTCTCTTGTTATTATATACTACTTATTTTTTTGTCAATACTAAGCTAGGAGAGCAGATAGGTGGCACAGTGGATAGAGTGCTGGGCCTGAAGTCAGGAAGACTCATCTCTCTGAGTTCAAATCCGGCCTCAGACACTTACTAGCTGCATGACCCAGGGCAAGTCACTTAACCTATTTGCCTCAGTCTTCTTCATTTGTAAAATGAGCTGGAGAAGGAAATGGCAAAGCACTTCAGTATCTGCTAAGAAAACCCCAAATGAGGTCACCAAGAGTTGGACAAGAACAAAAAGGAACTGAACAACAACAAAACCTTTAAGGTAGAAGCAAAAACAACTATATACAGTATCTACACATGTTTGTCTGCTTCTCTGGAGAGCCAACTCCATTATCACAAAGCTTCATAACAATGGGTCAGAAAGGAAGAGGGATTTGTCAGAAGACATGGATTCAGAATTAATTTTAATTGAGTAAATCTACACATTCTTTGACAGTGAGTGAGTTGGCACTGCTCCACAAAGAGAGAGAGAGCTGAGGCATTGGAAATCACCAACTTTCTGAAAAGCACTTATTCAACAAATTAGCCCTGATCTCCTCTGGGGAGTGTGTGTTCCTCCTAGAACTAATGGTCTATAATTTTCTGGAGGCATTCTTAACATGAGAGATGTCTTGGACAAAGATATAAAGGAAGACAAAGAGTAAGCTTATCCGGCTTAGGTAGAGGTGTAGCAGGGGCGGAAGTTGGTTAGTTAATATGCTGATGCCTGACAATACCTTTTAAGTCAATGTTACTTTTAATTTTTTTTTATCTGTTCATGAAGTGAAGTGTGGTCTGTGCGGGTTGAGTATTGAAGGTGTTCCTACAGCTCATGGGATTTGATTTGGCTGAGTCATCGACAGAAACAGGATGTGAGACATCAGAGGTGAAGCAGCAAGTTTGGGGAGAACATTTCTTTGAGTTCAAAGTGAGAGGGTAATAGGTTACAGGATTCAGAGACCCACTATTCCCAACCACCCCATTTGAGAAATGAAGAAACTGGGACCCAGAGGAGCAAAGGAATTTGTCCAAGGTCAATCACACAGTTCATATCAGAGTTGGGATTTGAATGTAGGTCCTCTGACCCCCAATCCAACGTTCTTTCTACTCTACCACCACAGTTTGGACCTGATTTGATAAATGATTGAGAGTAGGAGAAAAGGAGAATGATATGATTGTAGCAGGGCTTACATTTTAATTTGACAGACATTTAGAAAGTTCCTTCTATGTGGAAGGGACTGTCATAGGTAGTGGGACTACAAAGACAAAATGAAGCAGCCCTTGCCATCCCCTCAACTCAAGGAGCTTACCTGCTTTGGGAGGAATAGAGTGTGCCCAACAGTAAGAAAATAGAAAGCATATACAAAGTTAAAAAAGTCATTTCAAGAAGCAGAGAGTGTTAATAACCTGGGGTTGAGGATGAGGGTATCAGCAAAGCTTCACGGAAAAGTCGGTCCATGAGTTGTGATTTGAAAGGAGTTAAGGATTCTATGAGGTGAATTATATATTTGTGAGAAAAGAGGGCATTTTAGACACAGGTGATAAACTGCAAAGGCCCCAAAGCAGGAGATAATGAAATGTAGTATATAGGGAACGTGGACAGGCCAATTACAGTGGTAGTAATGAGAAATGAGACGGGGGGGATCCAGACTCTGGAGGGCTTTAAATATCCAACTGGGGAGTTTATATTTTATCCTAATTGCCACTGGAAGTTTTTTTTTTTTAGAAGGGGTGAGAGATGACATGGTTAGCCATGTGTTTATCTGTTTTGTAGCTGTGTAAAGGATGTCCACAAAGACCAATTAGAAAGCTACTGCAGTCGTCCAGATGAGAGGGGATGTGGGCCTGAATTAGGCATCCAGAGCAGATATCCCCTTTTAGGAGTTTGGTTGTGAAGTGCAGAAATGAATTAGGTTGGTAGTTTAAGAGAAATGTAGAGTCAAGTGTAAGTTTTGTAACCATGGGAGAGATCCAGGCAAGTTATAAATCTTTAAAGTGGCAGGAAAAGAGCCAGTGGATAAGAAGAGATTGAAGATGAGGAGAAGACAGTCAAATATTTGTAAGGTAAAAGTAGGAATAAGTGGTAAATGGGGCTCCCATAGAAGTTATAATAGTGTTCCCTGATCTAAATGCTAACATTAATGCAATTGCTTCAAAGCTTCAAGGACTGAGATTTCATCAGCATAGTTTCCCCTTCCCCAATGCAGATCTTTAACCTTTCCATGCTTTATTAGGTGGTAATTGTGAGCTGCTGGGACCAAAAAAGAATCATTACCTCATGAACCACCAATGGGTAACAGAGCATCTCTGACCTTTGCTAAGCTTGTCCTCAACCAACAGACACATAGGCCATCACTGGGCCCGTGTGGGAAGCCTTTCCAGCTGGATGGGACCTACCATACATCTTGTTACATTAGCATAGACTTCGAGTAAGCCAGATCACTACTGTGTAATGAAAAGCATGGAACAATGGAGACAACTAACACCTATATAGCAATTACTGTGTGCTGGGCACTGCGCTAAACACTTTACAATTATCTCATTCGATCCTCACAACAACCCTTTGAGGTAGGTGCTGTTATTATCTCATTTTATAGATGAAGAAACTTAGGCAAACAGAGGTTAAGTGACTTGGCCAGAGTCATGCATTTAGTAAGTGTCTGAGGCCAGATTTGAACTCAGGTCTTTCTGACTCCAGGCCAGGTTCTCTGTTTTCTGTGCCACCTTGTTGCCCCTGGGAAAGAAGGGCAGCTAGGTGGTGCTCCTGCTCTGGAGGTCCTGAGTTCAATTCCCTTAGACAAGTCACTTAACTTCACTGAGACTCATGTTCTTCATCTGTAACATGAGGGGGGTTGGACTTGATGGCCTTTGAGGTCTCTTCTATCTCTAGATCTATAATATTATGACCCTAACGGGCATCTCGGGCAGAGAACTCCAGTGAAGGTTAAATGCCATCACAACGTTGAAATTCGCACAGACTTGTTTGGCTGCAGCCTGAAAAGTAATGTTGAATCAGGGCAGCTTCCACGTTTCACTGCAGTCTTACAGCCTGTTTCTGTTTTTAAAATAAGAAAAAAGGAAGGGGAAAAAAGAGCTGTACAAAAATTGGAAAGTTATTCTATCTAAAGCAAAATCACTTTCCTGGAATCAAGTTTCTTCTAGAAGAAACTGTGGCTTCTTTTCAATTTCTATAAGGATTTACTAAGCACTTATGTGAAACTAAGCTGTGTATGGGTGATTAAAGAGGAAGGAAAGGGGCCCAGGATTCAGCGCCAACTATGTGCCAGGCTCTGTGCTAAGCACTTTTTTTTGTACAAATATTTTCTCATTTATCTTCGTAACAACCCTCTAATGTAGGTGCTATTATGGTCTCCCTTTTACAGCTGTGGAAACCAAAGTAGACAGAGGTTAAGTGACTTGCCCAGGGACACACAGCTAGTAAATGTCTGAGGCCAGATTTGAACTCAGGTCTTCCTGACTCCAGGCCCAGAGTTCTATCCACTGAGTCACCCAGCTACCTCAAAGCATCTGAAACACTTCTTAGCAATTGTACATGTGGCAACACAACCTACCTCCCTTTGTTGATGAGGTGAATCATAAGTCATTAATTATTCTAGGCATATTTGGGTAGTTCTGTTGCTCTATTATGAGCCTAGATTCTAGAAAAGCCACTCCCCAAGAATGAGACAGAAGGCATGACTCAACAACCTGATTTCAGGGAGTTGAGTAGATCACGTAGCAGACCTAGCGAAAGTTGTTAATTGTTCACCAGTAACAGGATGTGTATGCTATTTCAGATCATCTGGCAAGCAGGAGGAATTTGTTAGAATGTCCAAGAAAGAAAGCAGGTTTGATTCCGATTGCTGGCTGCTGTCACTAGCTGTTCCCCTGCCTTCCTGGATTCCTAATGCTGTCTCTAGGTTTCTTTAAGTCTCAGTGTAATGAGCAGGATTTGGGGATGGTCATCTGATTGGTGAAGGTGGTGGTGGGAATTGGGAAAGCAAACTGCAATGAGTGTGAGGGGTTTCCCCCACACACACGTTAAAAAGATTGTGGAGTATGGTCCTCAGAAATATGACTATGAGGTTGGTGGCTTAGGGTCAATCATATTGAGAGTTGGGATAGTACATGTCCCCTTTACCTCTCCAATTGCCCCAGGAAACTCACCTCTCGTGTGAAATGATTAGTCCATAATGGTAAAAATATAGTACAAAATAGACTATTGTCCTTTAAAGCAAAAATCTATAGTGCAAGTATCCTTATAAAGGGTGGATGTTTTCTTTAATTTATTTTTTTAGACTGGAATCTATAAAAATAAGTATTTTTTTGCCTGAGGAAAAATTAGTCTTAGGAAAATCTTAATGATAACAGGTCCTTCTCTGTCATGTCCCAGAAACCTCATCTCAGAAGAGCACTCCTCCCCTGCTCTTAGAGAACCTCCATTATAAGGAAAGTGCCCAGGCTGGTCATGTTCACTCCTTCAGTTCCTCTTTGGGCTCTGTTCCTGATTCATACGTAGAAATAAATCTGAAAAATATTAAGGGGAAGGGCACCACGGATCACAGAGTGTTAGGGCTTGAAAGGACATTAAAAATCACCTAGTCCATCCCCCTCATTTTACAGGTGAAGCTATTGAGGACCCAAGATATTCTATGATTCACCCAAGGTCACCAAAATGGTAAGAAAGAAGAAGAGGTAGAGCCGGGATTCAGGGCAACTAACTGGCTCAGTGGATAGAGTGGCATCAGAAAGACCTGATTTCAAATCTGGCCTCAGACACTTACTAGCTGTGTGACCCTGAGCAAGTCACTTAACCTCTGTTTGCCTCAGTTTCCTCAACTAAAACCTTGTGGATAGTTTTGGTGTGCTATTGTCCATGGGGTCCCAAAGAGCCAGACACCACTGAAAGACTGAACAGCAAGAGCCAGGATCCAAACCCAAGTTCATTGTTATCACTATGCCCTCAGGAAAAGTCTTCAATGTGGCATGTCTTAAACTTATTTCAGCAACTCTGCCTCAACAGGAATGTGAGATTAATCAACAATCAATCAGTAAACATTTATTAAGTGCCTACTGTGTGCTGCCACTGGAAATATAAATACAAAGAGTGAAATAATATCTATTTCCATGGAGCTTATATTCTTTTTATTAATCATTTTAATCATTTTAAAAAAGATGTTGAGTTCTGAATTCCCTTCCTCCTGCCCCTCCCCCATATATTGAGAAGGCAAGCAATGTGATATCAATTATATATGTGAAGACATGTAAAATATATTTCCATATTAACTATGTTGGGAAAAAAATCAAGAAAAGTAAAATGAAAAATTATGCTCCAACCTGCACTCAGAGTTCATCAGTTGTGTCTCTGAAGATGGATGGCATTTTTCATCATGGGTCCTTTGGAATTGTCTTGGATCATTGTGATTAGTAGAACAGTCTTCCACAGTTGATCATCATTACAATATTGCTTTTACTGTGTACAATGTTCTTCCAGTTCTATTCATTTCGCTTTGCATTAGTTCATATATAGGAAGTCTTTCCAGGTTTTTCTGAAATCATTCCGTTTGTTATTTCTTATAGCACAATAGTATTCTATCATAATACTACACCACAACTTGCTCATCCATTCCCCAATTTGTACCTCAGTGTTGTTTTAACTTGCATTTATCTAATCAAAAGTGATTTAGAGTGTTTTTCATGACCGTTGACAGCTTTGATTTCTTTTTTCTGAAAACTGCCTGTTCATATCCTTTAACCATTTACCAATTGGGGAATGGCTCTTGTTTTTATAAATTTGTCTGTTCCCTATATATCTGAGAAAAGAGGCCTTTATGAGAGAAACTTGCTGCAAAATTCCCCCTCTCCCCAGTTTCCTGATTTCCTTCTATCTTTGGCTACATCGCTTCCCTTATCCATAGGTCTGACAGGTAAATTTTTCCATATGGAATTTACATTCTAACAGTACTATGTGTGCCTTGGCTATATGCTTCCAGAAATTCCCTTTGTCAATGAAGGTATAGACCCTATCAAAAACAAACAAACAAACGCAGTTTTGAAAGACTGAAGTGAGTAGTAATCATAATCCTTAATATCCCTAAAGGAGAAGTGTGTGTTTAGGATGGTGAAGAATCTTCCTCCTCTCCTTCAGCTTGGGAGTAAGGCATTTGGGTTGAGAGAACACTGATAATGGCAGTGAGAAACTGGTAAGGGTGCCACAAGTTGAAAGAGAAGTTGGGGATGAGATGTCACCAGATCCGTCAAGTTTCCAAGAGTTGGCTTCACCAGTAAGAAGAAGGAAACAATTAGGAAAAGCCTGATTTGGGGTAGAAAGGGGAATACCATTGAAGTTAGACCCTAAGAAAGGAATATATATTTTGAAGAGTTCTCAAAACTGACTTCAGATTCTGGGGAGAGAATTGAAGGGGGAGCTGAATAGGGTTAAGCAGAGGCTGAGGAGGTGGTGAGGAGACAGAGCACAGGTGGAGTGCAAGGGCGACCACATATAAGCAATGATAACTGAAGAAGGCAGACTTGACTTTGTAGAGATGGTGGGGACAAGTAAGGAGAGGAAAACTGAGGCTAGTTAAAAGAGAGGGGAGAAATGTTGAGATAGTTGGGAGGAGAGAAAACTGAGCCTACAATTGAGAACAGATGAGGCAAAGAAACTCTGTGGGTGGGAAAGAGGTAACTTCAAAGAGAGGTGACAGGAGAGTACCCCTATTCCCCTTGGCTGACTTCTCAGCCCTCATCATTATTCATCTGAGAGGCCCTGAGGAGAGGGGGTGCCTATTACCTATTATTATCTTGCTGGCACTAAAAACCTTGACCATATCTAGGCTCAAGTTTCTTTTTAATCTGTGTAGTCAGCTCAAAGCTATCTGTGGCAAGGAAGAATGCAATCACCCATAGTAAAATTACAATTTCAAGGCTCTATTACTTTGCAGGAAATTTGGGACTTCTCTCTCCCCCTACACTTTCCCACTTCTCCCTGGGTCCATTGGAAAGAACTGGATTTAGAATAGTCATAGGACCTAGGTTTTGAGTGATGGCTCTGCCCCTTACCATTTTTACTTCTCAATCTCAGTTTGCTGATAAGTAGAATGAGACCTTGCTTTGTAATTCAGCCTTCTACAGTAAAAATTGCTGGATTTGGTGCTGGATGACCTGGTTTCAGATTCTGCCTCTGCCATCCTGTGTTTGTGGCTTTGAGTAAATCATATTTGTCTTTGTGAACCTTAGTTTCTTCGTCTATAAAATGAATGGGTTGCATAAGATTACCTCTAGAGTTCCTTACAATTCTAAATTTATGTTCCTATGATCCCACTTTCTACCACTCTTTTTTTTCCCTTTCTCTTCCTTCCCCCTGTTTTCCCTTCTTTCTTATAGAAGTAGATTGCTTAATGAGGGCAAAGTGGAGGCAGGGATTGGGAAAAAGACCAATTACTGGTCTTTTTTTCTTTTCATGCCTTAAATTCACCTCAGTATTTATGCAGAGTGTGGAAATAAACCCATTTCCCTCCCACTTTTCCCTTTTACCCTTACATTTCCTTTTAGATATAAAACATGGAGATAATTGATGCCAATTTATATTATCTTTCATCTCACTTTGTCAATATTTGCAGAGTTGTATTCTTATGCATATGGTGCTGGTACTGTTCCTTTATTATTTCCTACCATTCTCATTCCCATGATTATATTAGATGGCAAAAAGAAGAAAAATTCATAACTTTTTTCATGACCATAATAGGATCCCAAGTGCAACCTCTGCTGGGTTGTGAGAAAATACCATATCATTATATGTGTGGTATTTACCAAGCCTTGGCAATGTCTGCTTGAGTTCAGGTTTCTTCTTCAACCACATAGCCAAGCTCATGGTTCTCAGCAGCAGGAGGGAATATAAATCATCAAAATCCCCAGATAATCTCCCCAAATCTTGTATCCGTCAAACATTTGAAACCAGCTTTCTCTACCTAACGTCTACCCAAGGTTAAAGAACCAAATTGAGAGGGAATTTGAGTCTCAGTTTTTCATTCTCTCCCCATCACTCTCATAGAAAGTCCTAATGAGCAGCAAATTCCCAAAAGAGAGGTAGCATTAATACAAATAAGCAGTGAAGGATCAGCATTATCCCATATTACACATTCTGCTCACCCCTCAACTATTCGGGAGACTAATATTTTCACTTTTTCTTTAAAAGGTTAAAGTACACCACTGGTCATGCCTTATGAGGAAAGCAATTCTGCAAAGCAAACAAAGTTCTGTTCACTGGTTTTTCAGTCATGTCTGACTCTTTATGACCCCATTTAGGACTTTCTTGGCAAAGATACTAGAGTGGTTTGCCATTTCCTTCTCCAGCTCATTTTACAGATGAGGAAACTGAGGCAAACAGAGGTTAAGTGACTTGCCCAGAGTTACACAGCTAGTAGGTGTCTGAGGCTAGACTTGAACTCAGGAAGATGAGTCTTTCTGACTCCAGGGCTGGTGTTCTAGCCACTGCACCCAAAAGCAACCAAAACAGCTCAGCAATCTTAACTTTCTAAGTATAAGAAAGGCAATAATTGGGGCATAATACAGGATACTTCATCCCTACAATGTTACTAAGTAAACCTTGAGAGCAATCTGCATGGTCCAGTGCTATGATGGAAGTTGAAAGGAATTTAGTCAGTCCAACCCAAATATCACCTGAGCCTGGGAGAGGTCCTACTAAGGGGGAAACACAACAGTAAAAACAGAATTGACCTGAAGGATTCTTGCTACATATGACAGTAGGCCTGGTGACTCCAGTCCTGCCTTGCTGCTGTTAAACCCACATTTCTTCTCTCCTTTAACAAGTTAGCAGTCTTAATTTATCTTTTCCAGTATGATAGATAAATATGAAAATTCCATTCACAATGTTAAAATCTGCCCCCTTGTCCCCTTCCCTTTACGCCTTTATCTGGGTTTTTGGAAGCGTATTTATGTCTCCCATTCCCCCTATTTATGTGGTATAATTATAGTTCCTGTCTGAAAAAGCAATGTTGATCAGATAAAAGTTGTGTTTTGTTTTTAAATGGCAGCTGCAAATACTTCTTTGCCTCTTAAAACCAGAAAATATCTATGTAGATGCAGCCAGTGCTGAACTTAGCATTCAATTTGGCTGACCTAAGAATTCATCCTCGTAGTTCTCCAGAGTCTGAAAGCTTAGCAGGCTGATTTCTCCTTCCTTGGCTTCACAAACGCTGCACTTCCCTGGTCGTCTTCTTCCTACTCTTTATAAGCTTCTTCTCTTGGCTCCTTTGCTGGTTCCTAATCTTTTTCTCAACCCCTGGATGTGGGCGTGCTTCTTTGGTTCTTGGCCTTCTTCTCTAGCTACATTCTAATCCTTGGCAATCTCATTTCCTCCCACAGCTTCAACTCAGAAGACTCCCATATCTGCATTTCCAGTCCTGATCTCTCTTAGTTCAGGGCCACTGTTTGCAAATATCTGAGGGCATTTCTACCTAATGCCCTACTGACATCTTTCACTCAACTTTTCTCCAAGCCCATTCTTCCTGACTTTAGTTTTCTATTGTTTCTCTTTAGAACAGCCACCCTGAGGGTCTTCCCCTCCTAGTTTGATTTTTTTTTCTTTTTTCTAATTAAAAGGGCCATCCCTTGTCTCACTTCTTAAAGAGGCCTATTCTCTGGATGGGTGGTTACCTCACTCTGAGTACATGAAAAGGCCTTAGCCTGAAAGGGCCGGGTCTCCCACTGCATCCTGGGCCATCTCTAGTCATCCTGATGAATGACCACTGGATCCAGATGGCTCTGGAGGAGAAAGTGATGCTAGTGACCTTGCCCAGCCCTCCCTCCCTCGAATCCAAGTCAACTGCAAGTCATGTCATCATTTCCCTGATGTCATGGTCCTCTTCAAGAATGAAGTACAAACACAACAACAAATTATGGAGTCCTATTCAATGGCCGTATCTCTCCCATCAGTTCACACTTTTTATTCTTTCTTCTACCACCATAGTATGGAACCCTATCTGTACTATTATAATGGCATTCTAATAGAATGTTCTACTTCTGTTCTTTTGACACCCCCCTCCCCAACCCAGGGGCCATCTCCACTTGTCCTGACCTGTTTCTCACCACAGGACCCAGATGGCTCCAGAGGTGAATGTGAGGCTGCTAACTTTGCACAGCCCTCCCTCACTTAAATCTAATTCACTTGCAAGTCATGGCATCAGCTAGGACAAATAACAACAGCCCAACCCACCCTTATACTGTTGCCAGAATAATCTTTTTATATATAGCTCTGATTGGGTCACTCTTCTGATCAAAAAGCTTCAGTGACTTATACTATAATACCATATTACTATAATGTAGTAAATACCCATATATCAATATTCAGCATAATATAGTATAAATAATATATACCAATATGACATTTACTATATTATGTTATATTTTATATTATAAAGGATTGTTTTAGACATTTAAAGCTCCTCACAATCTGACACCACCTTAATTTTCCTGCTTTATCTCATATTATCCCCCTGCTTGCTCTATGATCTAGTCAGACTATTGTCCTCTATGCCTCTCAAAATGTTGATTGCATTCTCACACCTTTATGACTTTTCCCAGTATGCTCCCACATCTGGAATGCCCCTTTCTCTTCCTTTGCCTGTGTAATTCCTGTGCAGCTTTTAAAGATTGATTCAATGGCCACTGCCTCTAGGAAGAACCATAATTATAGATTTAGGAATGGAAGGATTCTTAAGGGATAAGCTAATCTAACATTCTTATTTTATAGATGAGAAAACTGAGACCCAGAGATAGACAAGTGACTTTTCATGAGGTCACACAGATTGTAAATGGCAGAAAGATGATTGCTGAAGTCATGAAAATTAATGGTGTTGCCAAGAGACAGAATGTAGAAAGAAGAGACAAGTGTTGAAGAAAGAGCTCTGGCACAGACTTCTTAAAGAAGGAGAAGACAAAGAAGAAACTGTCCATGAGGCAAGAACCAGAAGACTGCAATCCCTCAGAGGCCAGAGAAGGTAAAAATATCAAGATGTTTCCTGTTGTCTTAAATCATTGATAAACCCCTCCCCAACCTTCTATCAAATTTAGTCTAGCAATTTCCTAGTACACTCATCATGTAATATTGTATATCATATTTTGTCCTTTCTCCCTGACTGTAAACTCCATAAGAGCAAGAACTATGTCTTATCTAAACTTTGCATTTTTCCCAGAACCAAGTACTGTACACAGTAGGTGCTTAATAAATGAGGCAGCAACCTCCTGACAAAGGTTGCCGAATGAGACATATTTTTCGACATACATGGCAAATATTTGTTTTGGTTTGCCTATGTATATTTGCTTGTAAGGATTTTGTTTTTCTTTCTTTTTTCAGTGGGGGAAGGGTGGGGAGAAAGAAAGAGTTGATAATTGGAAGAATAATTTAATTTGCTTTAAAGATATGACAGAAAAAAAATAAGGTAGCATGGTGGAAATGAGAAGAGTTCTGAATTTAGAGTCAGAAGGCCTATGTCCCTATCTTTACTATGCCATACACAACTTACTTAACCTCCTTGGGCTTCAGTTTCCTTATCTTTAAAATTAGGAGGCTGAACTAGATTGGGTCTGAGATCCCCTCCAGTTATAAATCTATGGTCCAAAGAAGAAAAGGAGTTATTTTCCAAATAACTGAGATGCCACCTGAATACCTACATAGCCTATAAGGGTTCTAGGTAAATGAGACAGGCACTCATTATGAAACAAAAGATGAAAGCAAAAAATAAACAAAGAACCCCGAACTGAAAGTGGCATTTCTGCCCTTATTTTGGCTCTGGTCTGATGAGAATTCTCCCATCTTCTTGCTGTGTGATAAAGGAATCATTTGTTTAATCAAATCATGTAGGAGGTGCCCTTATATGGTGAAAAGACGATCTGACTTGAGTCAGAAGTCCTACTGTGTACCTTTGTGAAAGTCCCTTAACCTCTGTAAGTCTACCAACTACATAGAGTTTTGAGGATAATAAATTCCTTGAGAGAAAGGAATATCTTGTTTTTGTCTCTGGAGCCCCCAGTGCCTCACACATCAAGTCAAATCAACAAGTATTTATTTAGTGCCTACTATGTGGCAGGTTGTTGTTGTTTGTCCTTCGTTCTCCAAGAGGACCATGACATCGTGGAGGTGATGCCGAGATGTGCGAGTGAACTGGATTTAAGTGAGGGCGGGCTGTGCAGAGTCACCAGCCTCACTTTTTCCTCCAGAGCCATCTGGGTCCAGTGAAGAGACATAGATCAGTATGACTGGAGATGACCGTGGCAGGTACTGCACTAAATGTCGGGACAATAGAGTAGGCACTTAAATAATAAATGTTTATTGATTGAACTGAACGAGAGTATGTATAAGCAGTCTTGTGAACCTTAAAGTATTATGTAAATTTCAGCTATCATTAGTAGCATCGTTATTACTGCGTCCCATAGAATAGACACTGCATGGAGGGATTAAGAACTGCATTTTTTGGAGAGAATACCCACATCAATGAGGGCAGAGATCCATTTTAGTACTCGTTGTTTAGTCGTTTCAGTCTGACTGTTGGTGACCCCATTTGGGGTCTTCTTGGCAGAGATACTGGAGTGGTTTGCCATGTCCTTCTCCACCTCATTTTACAGATGAGGAAACTGAGGCAAACAGGGTTAAGTGACTTGACCCAGGTCACACAGCTAATGTCTGAGGCTAGATTTGAACTCAGGTATTCCTGACTCCAGGGCCAGTTCTCTATACCACCTTATAAGGAAACTGAGCCTGAAAAGGGTTATGTGATTTGGCTGGAGTCACAGAGCTACTTAATATCTGAGGCAGGATTTGAACCCAGGTCTTCCTGATTCTGCATCTTGCTCTCCATCTATTATGTTGCACCGCCTCTCTTCTAGTATGAAGTTTACAAAAAAAATACTAAGCAACAGATAAATTTTAAGAATTTCTTGCGTCTTTCTAGAACATCTACTTTGATTTGTCTGAAACTAAAACCACCTTCTCAAGTTCCCCACTGTTGATAAATGGGCCTTGAAGTTTTTCAATGGAGAGAAATTGACTTGACTTGAGATCCGTTTTAAGAACTTTAGCAGAGCTATGTGCTCGGAGGTGTGCTGGAGAGTTGTGGAAATTCCTAGAACCTGGCCAGCACAAGGAGCCCAGAGCTTTTACTGTGAGGAAATGAAAGCCCTGGTCTCCAAGTGTTAGATCAAAGTATTTGTTTTGACAGACCTGCTTCAGCATCTGGATTTGTCATAATAATCGAGATTTGAGTACCAGATGGTTCAGGAAGGAGGCTGCAGTAAGTAGCCAGGTTTATACAATAGTCTAGTCTGCAACCAGTTTTTTGAATAATTGGATACTAAAACCTTGATCATTCCCACCAATCCAGATACAGCAGGGGACCTGTCACATATAGGACAGGGCACATGTGAACAGTAATAACGTCAAATCTAAATGCATCTAGAAAGAATTTTTTTCCCTAGCCACAACAGGAAATTTGACAGTTTCAGGGGCCTGCAATTTCTGGATCTTCACATAGACAGAATGTGGAACAGATGGTAAACATATATAGTCACCATTTCCCCCTTCCAACTCTTCTGGGTAATGATTGAGCCTATAGCAGATTGGGCAATCATACCAGGTGAGTCATGATTATGGCATAACTTAATTTCCATCTGAAGGTAAATAGCAAAATGAAAGGTTTTTTTTTCAAGTAGGATGATGCATTAGCTCTTTTTACGTATTTTGATTAATTTAAATTGTCCTGGCATCATTATCTCTGGGATTTGGTCTGAGCCCTGATTTTTTAGGCATGGAGCATTCGCTCTGCAGAAACTCCCTGCACCAATGCTGATCACCACAACAACAGCTAACATTTATATAACTCTTCAAGGTGTGCAAGGCACTCTACATAAACTTTCTCCTTTCATCTTCATGACAACCATAGGAGACAGGTGCTAATACTATCCCTATTTTTACAGGTGAGGAAACTGAGGAATCACTAAAGGGAGTCACACAGCTAGTCTGTATTTGAAGAGGATTCTAACTCGGGTCTTCTTGATTCAAAGTCCAGCATTCTAGCCACTGCTCTGGCCACTGTTCCGTAAATTCTGTTTTACAGAGTTACCCAGGGCACCAAGAGGTTAAGGAGAGAACATAGTCACAAAGCTGGTGTGCGTCAGACACAGGACTCCAATTCCAGCCATTTACACATAGAAGTAGGTAGCATAGTATAATAGGAGGAAAGCTGAATTTAGAATCAGAGGACTGGGTTCAAATCTTGGCTGTTTGGCAAGTCCCTTCACTTCTCTGGGTCTCAATTTCCTTGTGTAAAATGAGGGGATTAGACTAGCTGACTTCTGAAGTCCCTTTTATTTCTAAATCGATTCCTACGTATCAGAGTCAGAACTTGAACCTACGTCCCCTTAACTCTAAGGCCAACCTTTTATTCATGGAGGCACGGTTCAGTGGAAAGAGATTTGGAGTGGACCTGGCTTCCGATCCAAGTTTTGCCACTTCCTACATGTGTGACCTTGGGCAAACCACAACTTTTCTGGGCCTCAATTTCCTCATCTGTGAAATATAAACTTTAAGATCTCTTCTCCAGCTCCAAATTTAGGAACATTTGATCCTGATCTTTATTCCCAATGGGAGCACACATCCAGTGAATTCACTTTTTGGTTCCTTGTTCTGTGTTTGTTTATAATATGATACTACATGCTGTAACTCCGAAGTATAGAGTAACTTGTGCCGTGACAGTTTATGTTAATTTATCACATGAAAAATTAATTATAATGATTATTAATACACTCAGTACATCAAATGAAAGCGTAGCCTCACCAAGGTCAGCTATGGTTTATATATAACACCTAATATGCAGTTAATAGGATTATAATGATTATTTTTAATTATATTATTCCTCAAGGCAAGTAAGCTGTTTATAGTTAGGTTAGGTGTGTTGCTCAAGGTCATAAACTAACTCAATGGTCTATGTAAGAGAAAGGCTTCAAGGTCAGGGCATGCTCCCCCGTGTCTTCCAGAGCCCAGAAATTCAGGGCCGAGGAGACACTCCCAGAAAGAACTCCCAGAAAGCCTCTCCCTTTGTCCTTGCCAGTCTAAAATCTTTTAAACCAGTTTAAACAGGAGAGATCCCAAGGAATAGTCTAAAGAAAACCTGGAGGTTTTCTGAGATCAGAGCAGTTAGTTGTCTCTCTGGGATGGGAGTATGTTTTTGACGGTGTCTAAATGAGGTCCTCCAAGGCTCTAATTGCTTTTAAGGAAAATTCTTTCTTCACCTGGTCCTGGAATTTAGCAACCTTTCTGGGTATCCACCCATTTACACTCCTCCCAGGATAGCTTCCTTGGGGGCCATCCCTTTTTCTCCCCTCCCCCACCCCAACCTGGGAATGGTGTCATTTCTCAGTGAACTGTGCCTTGCTCCTTCCCCTTCCCCTAGGGAAATAGCACTGCTGTGCTCTTCCTCTGTCTCCGCTGTCCTCCGCTGTCTCTCCCAAATTCTGATCTGGAGTTAGATTCCTTTCAGCTCTTTTCTCCTTCTTTTCCCAGGAGGAGTTTGTACCAGCTCTGCCTCATTCTTTGCCAGAGGATGGGGATGAGATGAGAACACAAGAAGTCACTGCCCATCTGTGAGAATTGCTCAACTCAGCTCAGTCCAGGGGTGGCAGCTATTTACAGCTCTGAGCTTCATGACTGTTATGTACGGCAGCAAGGGCCCCTTGGCGGTGGCACGTTCGTCACATGCCCAATACCAGCTCTGCTCCCGTGTCCAGAAGGCTGAACGTAGAGCATGGTCAGTTTTTTAAAAAAAGAAAGGACTGCAAACACTGTTCAGGAAGCTCACAGTTTTTCTTGGAGAATACAAGACTTGTTTTGATAGAAAGGAAAAATAAAACATTTTCTTTCCCCAATTCTCCACACAAATAAATTCTCCCATCCTCACCCCATGCCCCGCCTCATCCTCAATTGAGATTACATACGAATCTGGGTTGGAGTGCTTTAGAAAACAGCAAGGTATTAGAATATAGAGAGACACTTTACTCACAGCCCCCTAACTGACAGGCAGGCACAGAGCTATATAGGATGTTAGAGCTGGTAGAGACCTTAGAGAAAGGTTTTATAGCTGAGAAAACCTATCGCAAAAAGTAAAGTGACTAACCCAGTTTCATAAAGCTAGTTAAGGGTGGGGGCAGTTAGGTGGCATAGTGGATAGAGTGCTGGGTCTGGAGTCAGGAAAACTCATCTCATCTTCCTGAGTTCAAAAACAGCCTCAGACACTTCCTAGCCGTGTGACCCTGGGTGAATCTCTTAACTCTGTTTGCCTCAGTTTCCTCATCTGTAAAATGAGCTGGAGAAGGACATGGTGAACCACTCTGGTGTCTGCCAAACCCCCCCCCCAAAAAAAAAACCCAGTTGTAGTCATGAAGTCAGACAAGATTGAAAAACAACGAACAATACTTAATGGTAGGGCCTGGACCACAACCCAAGTGTCTGGGTTCCTAATCCAGTGCTCTTAACTGAGATCTATAGCATCATGAATATATTTGAATATATAGTCATTCATTCAACACTCGTTGTATTGAGTTCACTCTGAGAATAGATCATTGCATAAGGTTGGAGGGGGGAGAGGCAGGGCCAACCCCAGGAAAAATTTTAAGTCAACAAAATTTGTCTTTGTTTCCGTACCTCCTGCGTCCCTTAGGTTCCAGGGACCCTAGCCAAAAATTTTTAATGAGTTTCTAGGAGAGTTAAAAATCTTCAAGACACAGAAAATAGGATACATAGATATTTGGAAAGGGAGAGAGGGCCATCTTCTCAACACCTCTCAAATCATACCTCTTAGGTAGCCATTTGTTCATTCTATCCTTTTGTGAATTCAGCTCTGGCAATGGAGAGAAGCCCAGCCGTAATACCTAGAGGCCACACTGAGTAGCGGAAAGAGAACTAGGCTAGCGTGGGGATAGACCTTGGTTTCAATCCTGCCTCTAATACTTAGTAGTTGTGTGACCTTGGGGTAAGTCATTTGATTACTCTGGGCCTCAGTTTCCTCATTTATGAAAAGGGGATAATAGCACCCGTAATGCCTATTTCAAAGGGTTGGTCTAAAGATTAAATGAGATAAGAGATATAAAGCATTTCAAAGATATATAAAAGTCAGATCAATATATCAAAGTCAGATATTAATCTAGCTGGAGAAATCTCCTCTCTACCAGAACCTTGCTCGCTCTAGTAGGTGTTTAATAAGTGTTTATTGAATTGAATATTGGAACAAAACATAAAATATATCCACAATGATAGAGTACAAATGAGGTTCATTAATGCTAAGGGCTTGGAAAGCAGTGTTAGTAAGGATTTGTTAGGAGATGCTTTTTACAGTAAAGTTTTGAACTAGACTTTGAAGAAAAATTAGACATACACTAGTAGAGAAGAAAGAAGGAAGAAGGCTTTTGAAGGAGTGGGCAGGAATGAATGGCCTTTGGGAAAGCAGGAATTAGCATAATAGCTGCTGTAAGAAGCTCAATCTGGCAACAGGAGGCCTAGGCTTGGGACCCATTGGGGATGAGAGTTGTCCTTTTGCATGAGCCTTTATAGCATCCTCTCTTTCTGATAACTTTCTCATGCCTAGAGGGGATGAAGGCTGATTGTCATATCTATTTCAGCAGCATTTGCAAATGGAACACTTCAGTACCTTACGGTCTTACTGGTTCTACGAAAACACAATCTTAGCCAAAGCGGCATCATGGAGGGCAGTTTCATAGACACAATGTTGTAAAAAAGTGAGGGGCTGAATGATGTTGCATTTGGGTTGGGTTATGATGTTATTGTGAAATAATATTTTATAACCATTGGAGTGCACTTCTGTGGGGGGAGAGGGGAGGGTGCCTGCATGGGAAGTGTAAGGAATCTGTAGCAATTCCTTCAGCTGAGGAAGATCTGTTATTTTGAGTCTTGGAAAGATGCTTAAGGCATTACTGACTGGCACAGCCCATATATACCATATACAGTATGTGGTCAAACTTCAAGATAAATCGTGTCCCTACCGTGCCATGTTGCTGTGTGTGTGCATGTGCATGTGTGTAGATACAAAGATATATATTCTTGTTTTGTAAAAATAAAGGATATTTTTAGCAGGCAGGCCTGCGCCTCAGATTTCATTCGTGGGGGACTACTTCTACCAATATAGATCAGCAACTGTTCTGTAACATCTAGTCAGACAATTTCCTGGGAGGGTTGGGGGTGGGAGGTCACTGAGAAGTGAAGTGATGCCCTTGGTCACGTGGCTAGTCTATATTGTGGATAGAATTTGAACCCAGGTATTCTGACTCCAAGGTTGCCCTAGGATAGAGTAACAACCTTGGAGTTAGGAATTTAAATCCTACTAACTAGCTGTGTGACCCTGGATTACTCACTTAACCTCTTAACTATCTGTAAAATGGGATGATAATAGCACCGGGTTATTAGGAGAATACAATGAAATAATATATGTAAAGCACTTTGCAAACCTTAAAGGTATTAGATAATACCATTATTATCTCCCACTATGCCATATACCTTTACTTCTATGTGAACCTGGTCTCAACTAAACCTCCAGGAACAACTTCAGTGCAACTAGATAATTAAGCCAATGGGAAAGCCACCTAATTTTTCTCCTTCCCTCAATTCTCTTTGTTCTAATCTATCCCCATGCAGCTCACCAATTGACTATTGAACACAAGATCAGTTAGAGCCAGTCTGTTATCTGAAAACCAGTCCAGCTAAGTGCAAAGACTGGGTAGCAGGTGATGAATTGTTTTGGTCACAGCAGTTGATGAAAGGCATGGAGGAATCACAGTCCAAATCAGTAATGAGTGGAGGGAGTGAAGTTAGCAAAGTTTTCCTTAATTGCCAAATCCGAAGGTCCTTTCTCCATCTCCATCCTTCTCGACTTTTCCCCAACATCTAACCCTGTTGATACCCTCTTCCTCTTGCTATTTTACCCACTCCGGGCTTTGGTGACAATAATCTCTCTTGCTTTTCTTCCTATTTACCTCACCATTTCTCATTCTCCTTTGCTGGCACATCATGCATACTGTGCCTCCTAACTGTGTAACCCAAGGCCTTTTTCTGGGCCCTCCTCTTTTTTCTCCTTATACTTCTGACTTGGTATCATCAGCAGCCCGCCTGGGTTTAATTATCATCCCTATGTAGATGGTTCACAGGTCAATATATCCAGCCTCAGTCTCTCTACCGAGCTGCAGTCAGTCATTACAACCTGCCTATTAGACATTTTGAACTGGGTGTCCCATAGGCATCTGAAATTCAATGTGTCCAAAAGTAAACGCTTTTTATTTCTCCCTAAGCCCACCCTCTTCTAAACTTCCCTGGTTCTGACCTGGGTACCACCAGCCTTCCAATTGTGAAGTTGGGGTCATCCTCAACATTTATATACAATCAGTTGTCAAATCTTGTCATTGCTCCCCCTACACAATCTCTTGTATCTATCCTCTTCTCAACTCTTACACAGCCACCACCCTAGTTCAGGCCATAGTTCTCTCGTGCTTGGTGTATTGGGAAAGCCACCTAATTACTCTCCTTCCCTCAATTCTCTTTGTTCCAGTCCATTCCCATGCAGCTGACCAAATGACCTTCCTAAAGTATAGGTCTGATCATGTCACTTCCCTACTCAATAAACTTCTTTGGCTCCCTATTATCAGCATGAACAAATATAAGCTCCTCTATTTGTCATGTAAAGCCCTGCAGAACCCGGTACCATGCTAACTTTCAGTCTCATTACCACATTAATTTCCTTCATAGATGTTACAGTCTAGCTAAACTGACCTTCTTGCTGTTTCTCACAGATAGCACTCCATCTCCCATCCCTTAGAATCTCTAGCTTGTTTTAAGGCTCATTTCAAGTGCCACCTTATACATGAAACCTTTTCTGATCTTCCCAGTTACTGATGTCTTCCCCTCCCAAATCATCTTGTATCTATTTTTATGTATTTTGCATATTCATATATAGATGATGGGTATGTAAATATGTGCATACATATCATATATGTATATAGACACACATCATATGTACATGTATATGTAAATATATATGTGCGTGGTGTGTTCCTTCTATAGATTGTAAGCCTCTTGCAGTTTGTCTTTAAAGCTGTAGCACCAAACATACCTGCTACATACATCTTTGATTGATTGATCCAGCACACACACCAGTAAAATCAGGGATCCTTGATGACCAGATTTAAGTCTTTTAAATGTAACCTACTTCAATGAAGCACATTCAAGTATAAAATTCATTTTTACCTAATCCACATTAGAAAAACCCAGCTCTTGATTCTTTCCTTCAGAAGCGATAGATAGAATGTTTCAGACAAGATCAGCACTTTTGTTGATTGGTTACAGGTGTGTCTTGTTTCCTCACACCAGGTAGGGAAGAGGCAGCTAGAAATGTTTGGCTTCAAAGTAATTTTACTTAAATAGGCCCAAGACCGAATAAATGCCTGTAATTCCAACTGATCTGAAGTGAGTCACACTGGCTGCCCTGTTCATCCTACTTGGGAAGCCCAGAAAAATAAAACTGTTTTTGAAAAGTATTTGAAAAAGTGTTTGAGTCATGCTATCTTCAGTCAAGGAAAAGTGTATTAGGCAAATAAAAAATGCTGTACCAGTAATGTGCTAATTGAGATGAACGTTCCCATGCAACTCCATGCATCATTTCTTTTCTTTCTCTTTCTTTCTTTCTTTCTTTCTTTCTTTCTTTCTTTCTTTCTTTCTTTCTTTGAAACTGGAGTTAAGTGACTTGCCCAGGGTCACAGAGCTAGTAAGTTGCTGAGGCTGAATTCTACCCACTGCACCACCTCTAGCTGCCCCTCTGTTCATCCTCTCTATGGAACAAAGACATCTCATAACTTTTGGTTTTTAAGTCCTGACCTGTGATTTCACCAGAGTGGAGTGCCCTGATGAGGAAACTTCATCTACCAATGAAGACTGGCTCTTGCTCAGTGATTTTGAGTCCTAGGGAGTAGCCTGGAATTGCTATGAGGTTACGTTAGTTGCCCAGTCACACAATCTGTGTGTCATAGGCAGGACTTGAATACAGGTCACCTTGACTCTAGACTAGTAGTTCTCAAAACTTTTGGTCTCAGGACCCCTTTATACTCTTAAAAATGATTGAGGAACCCAAAGAAATTTTATTTCTGTGGGCTATGTCTATCAGTATTTACCATATTAGAAATTAAAGGATAATTTTTGAAAACATTAATTTCATTTAAAATAATAATAAACCCATTGCATGCAACACAAATAACATTTTTATGAAAAGTAATCATATTATCCAAAACAAAGAAATTTAATGAGAAGGGTGACATTGTTTTCATACTTTTACAAATCACTTTTATGTTTTGGCTTAATAGAAGATGCAGATTCTCAGATCTCCTTTTGTATACAATCTGTTGTGATGTTATTTTGGTTAAAGTATATGGAGAAATCTATACTCACCCATGTAGTTGGAAGAGGGAGGTGTGTTTTAATAGGCAAATAACAACTTAATGTTATGAAAATAGTTTTGACCTCGAGGACCCCCAAAAGTCTGCTGACTACATTTTGAGAATTACTACTCAAGACTTTCTCTGTTATTCCACCCTGTCACTTTCCCCTCTTCTCCATGTATAAAGAATCGCACTTCAAGCTAACCTCACAGAAACAGGAGGTGATCAACCCAGAAACTCAAACCCTGGCAACTTTGGACAGCTAAAGGAAGATTCTAACAAAGTCATCCCTGGGGTTCACCATTTTGTCATTTTTAAATTGTGTTGATCTTTGAGACTTCAGTTTTCTCAAAGAAAGTGCATAGGCCTTCTATTTGGAAGGAAACTTGTTAACTCTTTTATAGTTTTTGGTCTCTGTAAATTATAAAGTCGTCTTAAGATCTGAGATATGGAACATCTATTTTTGGAAGAAGGGTTAGTTGTAGTGTTACTCAGCGGCGATTAAGTGGTTATGAAGAACTCAAGCACTAAAGTAGGATTTGGTCTGACTCATAGCAGGCATTCATCATCCCCGTTAGAGCTGGAAATATCATCTAGTCAGAGAAATCATAAGACCTAAAATGAGAAATTTCCCTGAAGATCAAGCACAACCCCCTTACTTTACATAGGAAGTCACTGATATTTGAATATTTAAGCAAGTCCTTAGCCTTATCCAGTGCTTTTCCCACTAAAAGCCCCAACAAAAACTCTGGACTCCCAATTCATCAACCTCCTCTAATTCTAAGATCTATAACTCCATTCCACCTTATAGTGATCATAACTTTGATCTCTCACCGTCACCACAACTGCACGATTTCATTGTCCAAGATTCTCCTCTCTCAGTTCAAATCTCGTCTCAGACACTTACTAGCTGTGTGACTCTGGGTGAGTCACCTAACTCTGCAGCAGTGCCCATCTGTAAAATGAACTGGAGAAAGAAATGGAAAAAACACTCCAGTATTTTTGTCAAGAAAACTCCAAACAAGGTCATGAAGAGTTGGACACAACTGAAAAATGACTTAACTGAACAGTAGTACTGGCAAGAGATGATGAGAATGACAACCTCTGTTCCTCTGTCTCACTCTTAAAACCTATTCTTAATTCACCTCCATCCCTCCCAATTTTCCTAGTCTGCTCCATCTTCACTTTCCCCGCTTCACAATCTTGGCCTGTAGTTAGTGCTACAATTCAAGTGTACACTCTCCTCCTCATTGTCCACATATCCTATTTCTCCTTGGACCCATCAGTCCTCAAAGCTAGGTTGCCTGGACCATCTGCCTTTCCTCTTCCTCCTCCTTCTCCTCCTCCTCCTCCTCCTCCTCCTCCTCCTCCTCCTCCTTCTTCTCCTCTTAGTCTGCCTCCTCTTAGTTCTCCTCCTCCTCCTCCTTCTCCTCTTAGTCCGCCTCCTCTTAGTCCTCCTCCTCCTTCTCCTTCTCCTCCTTCTTTTAGTCCTCCTCCTCCTTCTCCTTCTCCTCTTAGTCCTCTTCCTCCTCCTCTATTGCTGAAGACCACTCAGTTGGTCTTCCACATTGCTGTACAACAGACCTTTTGGTATTTTTTGGTTGAATTTCAATCGTACTCCCAACAGGGGCTATTTCAAGCCTTTTACTTTCTTTTTAAGAGCCCATCTTCTCCTTCTCTCAGCAGATCATTTCCCCTGTCCTCCATCCTTTCCTATATTATCACCTTATCCTCTTCTTTGTTCCAGATTCTGGAGAGTAAGTAACCCTTCTTTTTGATAAAGTTCAATTATCTATTTATGCCTCTGATCCCATCCCCTCTTGTCTTTTCCAGGAACTTGTCCCTTCGATTATTTTCCCCCAATGCATCTTTCATATTTAAATGCTCCCTACTTCCTTTTCTGATGCCTAAAATCATGCCCATATTGCCTTTGACCTGACCTTTGACCCTTCAAATTTTCAACCTGCATCTCTTCTCTCCCTCACAACCACATTCCTTCTATATTCCCAATCTCTACTTCCTTGTCTCTGACTTACTTCCCAACACCTTGCAGTTTAACTTCTGATCCAATACTCTATTTAAACTGTTGTTCTCTCAAGGTTACCAGTAATTTACTAATTGCTCTCCAATGGACTTCTCTCAGTCTTCATCTTATTTGACCTCTCTCTCTCTTTTATTTATTTTTTTGACATTACTGACCACCCTCAGAAAAAGGAGCAGGTTCAGGGGGAAAGAAAATAAAGGTGTTTGAAACATGATAAGTTTGAGGCAACCTTGGGAGAAGCCTTATAGGCAGCTGAAGAGAGGGAGTTTATAGGCTGCATGAAGCTGCAGTGTCTCCTTTCATAGGGAACTACACTGAAATATGGGCATAGAAAAGATAATTACCACTCTGGTGATTCATCCACCTGCACCTGCTAAACCACCAAACTGCTTACTTTGTATTCAGTATATGTGGCTGATTATGGGGAAGCCACTTCTGAGGGTTGCTTCTTCTTCAGTTTCTTCTGAAAACTCCTCTAGTCTTAAATGTTTTCAGTATAGACAATGTGAAGCTGAGTTAGTTAGATAGGCCTCGGTCATTTCAAGGCAGAAAAGCATTTCTGGGCTACTTATCATGTTTTTTTTAGACAATTGAGAATTATGTAGTACATCATGACTCCAAGGTGATATAATAAGAGGGTTGGGCAGGAAGGTACAAGGAAATTGAAAATGCCACCTCCTCTACACAGCCTCCTTTCATTAAATGGAAATGATGTGCTGATTTTCCTCCCCCATGGCCAACTCAGACATAACTCAAAACAAAACTGACAAATGCTGAAGCATGCATTTACTATCAGAATTCAGCAACCAAAGTCTTGACACAGTACTATTGTTGTGTTGTACATCATATGGGAACCATTATATCAACATCTGTGTATATAGTACATAAAAACACATATTCAAAGGATTTGCAATTTTTGTCAGTATGAGGGATTCTCCAGGCAGAAACTATGACTTAGTAGATAAGACTTTAGGGAGTTGCCTGAGGTACTGCAAAGTTAAGTGACTTCTCCCAGTCACAGAACCAGTGAGGTTCAGAGACAGGATTTGAACCCAGGTCTTTCTGACTTCAAGTTTAATGCCCTATTTACTGTACCAACCCCCCTCCCCGCCCACCCAACACACACACCCAGAATAAACCAGATTTTAGACATACAGATAAATGCTCTCTTTTTCAAAGTAATCTTATTAGGACTATATACACTTACTTTAATGGTGCTGTTATTTGTCTAAATATTTTTGGAACTCCTCCTTAGGATTCATCTTCAAGAGTGAGTTTATGAGTAACACAGGAAAATCAGTATCATTACTATACAGTCATCTCCCTCATAGGTATTGATGTAAGTTTCTAAAAGGCTTATAACCATTGACACATACAGCACTTTAAAGTTTGTAATACACTTTACATATATTATTTCATTTGAGCCTTATCACAACGCTATGAAAGAGATATTAAAGATGTTATCCCCATTTTACAGATGAGAAAACAGGCTTAGAGAGGGTAAATGATTTACTCAGGGTCACACAGCTAGTGAGTATTGGAAAAAAGGATTTGAACCCCATGGCTTCCTGACTTGATGACATTTTATCTACAATGAGAGAGCCACCTCTGGGAATCAGGCAGGGACAAAGTCAGGGTGAGAGCTAAGTTCTGTTAAATTCTGCTGCCACTATGCCTTCCCATACATCTGAGGGCTAGATTTGAATTTAAATTTGTACCAACTTTGAACTCTAGCTCTGTCATTTACAGCTGTGTTATTTTGTTTGATCCTGACGACAGCCTCAGGAAGTAGGTGCTATTATTATCCCCTTTCTACATTTAAGGAAATTGAGGCTGAGAGATTAAGTAGTGCCTAGAATCACATAGTTAGTAAGTTTCTGAGGCAGAATTCAAATTCAGGTCTTCCTGACTCCACATCCTGTGTTCTATCCACTGTACCACCTAGCTGCTTCATGATGGAGGGAAGTATGGTACACAGACTCAGGAGCAGGTATAGATGCACCTGCGGAGTGGAGCGAGTACAGCACTGAGGTCCCACTTCCTCTGTTTTTTTGTGGAAAACAACAAAACTGTGTATTGTATACAAGTCAGCAGACCTTATATTCCGTTGCTTCATCTTCAGAAATTAGAATCATTTGAGACAGAATAAAAGGTAATTGACATAATTTCTCTGAAACTTCTTGTTTTCTGATGGAAAATGTCCTGCAATCAGGGAGGAAAGACCCCATTTCAACTCTACATACCACAGGTAGTCGCATCTTTAATACTTCAAAATGGTATTGACATTAGAAATATTAGTGACAATAATGAGATTGTTCCCATAGTAGAAATGATGGGGTGCTTGTGTTTGGACCCTAATTCTAACATCACATTTCTCCTTAGCCTCTGCTTGAGTACCTGTGCCTGGACCCCAGTTCTAAAACCACATCTCTCCCTAGCTTCAAAGCATTGGCCCTAGCAGATTCTCTCCAGTTCAAGGGCAGCATGCCTTAGCCAAACACTTATCTTTCCTCCTGATAATATGGCCAGCTACACATATAGAATTTATTAGTTTGGACTCCCTGTGTATTGCTAATTGGCTGTGCACTGGGACATAACAATATTTACTACTTACTGACCTTACTGATATGTATCCTAGACATAGTCAAATGTATACTCCCTTACATTCATCTTGTCTAACAAGACATTTGATGGAGGCCACCTGGATATTGCCAGTCATCCTTGACCACTGGATGACTTAGTGACATTTCACAGTCAAAACCACACCCACAGGTAGCCCTGCCTTGGGCTATTTCCCAGTAGATACAAAAAGTGCATGTTCCTTTAAAAACTGACTACCCCTTAACCACTCCCTAATCCCACCCCAAAACACCTAATTGACAGGTTTCACCCCCAAATCTTGTACTTAAACTTTCCCTGTAGCCCTGTAAGGTTGCAGGTTCCATAAGAACTCTTGCCCACTGTAAAGTGTAATAAATCTTTGCCAACTTGACTTAAAGAGTGCTTGGGTCCATGAATTCATTACAGGCAACCTTGCCCTGGGAGTTTTGGTTTGATATTCCTGAATCCCTGGGTTTTTCCCCCTCAACAGAAGTACTATGTTGATTGAATATTGATTTAAGGGGAGAAAATTTGATCTTACAAGAAAATAATTTTACTCTTATAGATTGAAGGATGCCCATATCTCTATGGTTTGTCCTTCATTCTTGAAGAGGACTATGACATCAGGAAGATGATGACATGACTTGCAATTGGCCTTGATTTGAGTGAGGGAGGGCTGTGCAAAGTCACCAGCCTCACTTTCTCCTTTAGAGCCATCTGGATCCAGTGGTCTGATATCTATCAGGACAACTACAGACAGCCCAGGTTGCATTGGGAGACCTTGGCCCTTTTGAGCTAAGGTATTTTCAAGTTCTCACTTTGAGGCAAGGTCCATTCAATGAATAGGCCTCTTTAAGAAGTAAATCAAGGGACGGCCCCTTTAATAAAAAAAAAAATCAAAGTGGGAGGGGAAGACCCTCAGGGTTTCTGGCCAAACATATACAGTTGAAGAGGTCTAAGCAAAATGATTATGTTGTACCAGAAGCGAGCGAGACACACCACAGAGTATAAGTTTTAAGTGGAGAATTTATTAGCCGGCGGCCATCGGGGTACGGCACCACAAATCAATGGCCAATGTGTTGGTGTGATGGCTTGGCTTATATAGGATATGGGGGTACAGAGTGGGGGGGAAAAACAAGAACAAAGGTCCTGGCTGATCAAAAGATTCGGTCAGGTTATCGTACTAGTGGGATAATCTCATTTACATTCCTTGGTGGAGTCATGGAGTCCCAGGGATATCTCCCAGGAAGGGTCTGTCAAGTTATCTCTCAGTGGGATGGTCCTATCTATTGAGATTCCTTGGTGGAGTCATGGAGTCCCAGGGAGTTTGCTAAATGCCAAAGATATCTGAGTCCATTCTTTCTGGGGGTGCTTGTCAGTAGCTAGGGGTTTCTCAGGGGTTCCTAATTTTCCTTGTATTACAATTATAGGGAAGCACAGGTTTCTAGGGGTGCTCGAGACCCCAATATACCTACATCCCGGGTCCTGCCAAAAGAATTCAACTCAAGCCTTCTCAGCCAAGGGAAAAGACAAAGTTTATTAAGGATTCCCCATAATGGGTTGTCTTAAGAAATCCCACTCTTTGTGACACCTGTTTTCACAAGGGGGCCAGATTCAATCTGATTGAATCTGAGCGCCTTCATGGAGACAAGATGGAGATTATATACACAAAGATTGTGGGAGGGATTGAGGGGTGGTCTGGGGTGACTAGAGGAGGGATTTAGGGAGAGTCTTGAGGAGGAGTCTAGAGGGGATGAGGTCAGACTCCCGGAACCAAGAGAATGAGATTAAGGGTGGGAAGTAGCTGAAGGCATGGATATTGATAGTATCAAGGGTAGGAAGTAGCTGAACAATAAAGGACAAGACTAGGTAGAGATTTGGGCCTAATGATAATGTGAGGCTTATAGCCTTAGGGGAAGGCCAGATCTAGTGGGAAGATTCAAGGAGAGTTCAAGGGGGTTCCCAGAGACTGTACTCCAGGTTCAACGGGGTTCCCAGAGACTGTGCCCTCATCACAGTTAACTATTTACATTCACTCTGAGCCAGGAGGGCCCAAACAGTAACCATTAAGTGGTGCCTGGGCAGGGACCTATTGAGATCCAGGCACCCCTAATGTTCACACAGACTATTTGTGTCCAACTTGTGGTAGACCATTCAGAACTCATATAAGCCTGCCACACATTGAATCTTGACTCAAGCATAGTGATGTCATTTTGGTCCTCTTCGAGAATGAAGGACAAAAACCACCAACCACCATTGAGATCCAGAGTGAATTGGGTTTAAGGCTTGGTCTTTGACAAAGAAATCTAGCCAGTAAACCCCAAGTTAACTAGGTACCTTTTGGCCATTAAAATTTCCCTTCCTTTGGGCAGAATGTTGTCAGGTAAGGGGAAGGGGGAAGGGGAGAGGAGGGGAGAGGAGGAAGTGGTTTTAAATATTTCTTTAGTCTCTAAATGTATGACCCTAAGAGATCAGAGAAAAACAGATCTATGCCTGAGGGCTAAAAGAAATCAGAAAGGACCAAAAGAAACTTTGTCAGAGCAATTTAACGTCCTCTGCCTTCCCTCACTATTCCATTGTTATTTAGATGATGAAATGGCAACCCTCATAAAAGCAGGTATTGTGCTCAATATAGACTTTGTAGGTAATTATTGGGGAGGGAGACTTGAAAAGGCTGTCTTCTACACTGATGTTAATATTTATTCATAGCAGCATTCCTACTATGGTTGAATCTAAGTGATTCAGAATAAATGTGTTTAATTGTAATCTGTGTGGTATATGCCTACTTTGAAACAAATACACTATATAAGCAAGAATTTAAAATTTGATGATCACTTTGACTCCATGTGAAATTTCATAATCTACCATGAAGAGTAAGTGCTCTGGAATTGGGGGCGGAGAAGACAAAGACAAAGAGAGAGAGAGAGAGAGAGAGAGAGAGAGAGAGAGAGAGAGAGAGAGAGAGAGAAAATTTAGAAAATTATGAATCTGGACATTGTGTAATTAAAGTAACTAAGCTTAGCATTGGGGGACAGCCAGGTAGCACAGTGAATAGAGCACTGGGAATTCATCTTCCTGAGTTCAAGTCTGGCCTCAGACACCTTACTAGTTCTGTGATCCTGCTCAAGTCACTTAATCCTTTTTGCCTCAGTTCCTCATCTGTAAAATGAGCCAGCAAAGGAAATAGCAAACCACTCCTGTATCTTTGCTAAGAAAACCTCAGATGAGTCATGAAGAGTTGGAAGTGACTGAACAGCAACAGCTACAACAAAGCTTGGCCTTGAGGCAGAAATGACAAAATGTATCTCCTTTCTTTGTAGAGGTGGAGAATCTTTGGTGAGAAATATGGTATATTCCTTTAGACTCAGTTGATGCATAAATTCATTTTGTTGAACTTCATCCCCCTCCCTCTTCCCCCCCACCCCGTTTTATCCTTTGTTATAAGGAATAGCTCTTGGGATAGGGGAGGTAGAGAGATACAGTTGGAAATGAAGGGCATTTAAAAACTGAAAGTAATGATAGTAATACATTTTTTGAAACAGCAAATGCTCCTTTTTGCTGAGCTAGCTTCCATCCTCACCCTTTATTTCATTTTTTAAAACATATTTTATTGATGTATTTTGTCCTTATAATTCTCCTTTTCCAGTTTGAACTCTTGCTTGTGACAAAGAAAATAAGGGAAAACATTCAATATGGCATGTATACCTGATGATGCATACAGTATTCTGTCCTAGTAGTCTACTGCCTCCTTTCCATGAGGGTTGAAGCATACTTCATATCTTTTCATCATGGTTTACGTTGGTTTTCCCATTAGAGTTCAATTTCCTTCCAACCCCGTCTGGGACAGCGTTATCCTGGCAGAAAGGCAGTTTCCATGGATGCTGCTGCCTTTTACTACTGCCATGGAAATCAGTGGCTTGTTCTATACTCCCCACCCTCACCCCCAGCTTCTGGTTCCTCTGGAATGATTGCCTCAGAAGAGGAAGGGTTGGGTGTATCTTCTTCTTTAAGTTGCTCCATACCTTTGCCACTATCAATGCACCCAGGCTTACACCCTTGCCAATATTTATCAAACAGTAAGGAAGTGGCCATCCTGTAAAGACCCTGAGGCTGGCTAAATGAGATAATTTCATCTGAAAGCATTACACTGATGTCCAGATGATCAAGTGAAGTCACAGGGCTGGAGTATTGCACCTGCATCCCAGATTAAAGGTGTGTTGTGCTGTGCCATTCTAACAGGAAGAATGAAAGTGGTCAAAAAGAGACAAAGAGATCTTCTCCTCCCTATTTCCCTGCCTTATAGTCCTCTTTGGGGAATAGGAAAGGGATGTAGACTAACATTCATTTATTTTATCTTTTCAAATCCTGCCTCACATACTTAGTGCTTTGGTTTCCTCAACTGTAAAACATGTAAAATAGCCTCTCAAATCTCCTATAAGTCTAAATTGATGATTTTATGACATTAAAAATCTACTGTGTACAAAGTATTCTGCTAATTGCTGAGGAAGATACATGGAAGTATGATATTGTGAGGTTCTGCCCCCTAGGAGATTCTAATGCCATTAGAGATAAGATCTATCTGTCTATCCATCCATTTATGCATATGTGCATATAAGAACATATCAAGATATGTGTATATAATATTTTGCTATGTGCATGCGTACATACACATCTGTACACACATTTATAAATACAGAGGTGTGTGTATATTGCCATGAATGTATCTACACATAAATATGCATGTGTACATTGCCATTTGTATGTGTGTGTATATATACACATATAGCATACACATGGCGATATACATATACACATGTATATGTGTATAAATACATATGTGTCTATACACATAGCAATATATTAGGATAATCATATATTGCCATGTATACACACGTATAGATATATGTATACTTGGCAATATACAATTACTATAATTTAACCCCCAAAGTCTTGTTCTGATGCCTCATTGTAGTGTGGCCATGAACCTGGATTTCTGGAGGTTTTGTCAGCAGAGTATGACCTCTGAGAGGTCCTACAAAGCTCGAGCAGTTTCAAGTATGCTGGTAAGCTGTTTTTCTGTTTGAGAATTAGCCTAGCTAAGGGATATTTAGAAAGAGGCTCATTATCATCGGGTTGACTCCTAATGAATGTTTCAGCCACAGAAATTCTAGAAGACTGTCTACCAAGTTATAGACGAGGCACCGATAACATTGATATGTATGTAGGTGGAGGGTCAGCATTCATGTAGACAATATTACTGATGCCTAAAGTATTAACATATGGTACAATGTGTCACGTCAATACGGGAGAAGTTCAAGGGAAGAAGAGATGGCTGGGTGGTGAAGAGAGACTTCATTCATTGTGAATGAATGCAGAGTAGCCTGCCTTTTTGTGGTCATGTGAAGAAGCATCACAGTGTTACGAAAAGAGCCTAGGGCAGGGGTAGGGAACCTGTGCCAAATTTCAAATTTCAGTCAAATTTCAGTAGTCAGTCAAAGAGCCATCTTTGAGGACCTAGAAGGCCATATGTGGCCTCAAACTGCAAGTTCCCCACCCCTGCCCTAGGGTTTAGTCAGAATACCAGATTTCTAGGTCAAATCTTACTAGCTGTGTGATTCTAGCAAACCACTGAATTTCTCTGAGCACCAATACCCTCTTCTATGAAATGGGGATCATCATACTTATCTCACATGCTTGTGAGGAATGTGCTTTTGAAACCTGAAAGCATTATATAAATGTGAATTATATACATATATGTGTATATAGTTTCAGTTAGATGGGTCAGTGGATAGAGTGCTGGACCTGGAGTCAGGAAGACCAGAATTCAAATCTGGCCTCAGATGCTAACTGTGTGACCATGGGCAAGTCACTTAACCTTGTTTGCCTTAGTTTCCTCATCTGTAAAATGAGCTAGAGAAGAAAATGGCAAACCACTCTAGTATCTTTGCCAAGAAAATCCCATGGACAGTATTCACAGGGTCACAAAGGGTTGAACACAGCTGAATGACAGAATACCAAATGTGTATATTGTATATATGTATGTATGTATGTATGTATATATGTATGTATTCAACTACCCTTGGTAAACTGAACTTCCTGAAGATGTCATCCCTTGAAAATACTGCGAACTCAAGAAAAAGTCATTACTTGATTATCATTTGTAGATATACATATATTTTTTTATACACACACAATATACGCCAGAAGCATAGATATGTAGGACAATTTTAAAAGTAAGGGTTCTTTTAGAGTTCTTAAGTTCAGAATTTAAAATAATTTAAACAAGTAAACACTCCTTAGTCTTCTCTGCTGGATCATCATCCATGTCCTTCCTCCTAACCATGAGTATCTCCCAAGCTTCTCTCCTGTCTTTTCTCCTCTCCTCTGTTCTCCTCTCCTCTCCTCCTCTCCTCTCCTTTCCTCTTCTCTTTCCTTCTCTTTTCTCTCTCTCTCTCTGCATACGTATATATGTAACCAGACCCTCTGTACCTCAGTTTCCTTATCTGAACAATGAGAGGCTTTGTCTCAATGTGCTCTAACATTGCTTCCAGTTCTAAATCAACGCTTCCTATGAATGTCCTCTAGCAGCGTTCCTTCTTTGCAGCTTATAATTTTGGAGAATTGCACAGAACACTGAAAGGCTAGAATTTTCCCAGATTCCCACAGTCAGTATGGGCTAGAAGCAGGCTTCTGAACCCAGGTCTTCTAGATTCCAAGGTCAGATTTCTTTTCGCTCTGCCCAGAATAGTAGTGTTACTAAGGGAGTGTTGCTTTGAGTATCTATCTCACAAACCTCTGTCCTGATTCCTCTTCTCTTTATTCTCTATGTTCTCTCATTTGGTAATCTCGTCAGCTCTCTCGGTGAGCTCATCTGTTCTTCTGGCTTCAATTATCATCTCTGTGTAGAAGATTCCTCAATACAAATTTCTAACTCTAATCTCCTGAGACTCTGGGCCCACATCACCAATTGCTGTTGGAAATCTCCACTTGGATATCCTTAGGCAACTCAAACTCAACAAGTTCAAAAAAGAACTCATTATCTCTCTCTGCCACATATACACACAAACTCATACCTCATCTAAACTTCTCTGTTGAGGTAATAATTACTATTCCAGTAAGTTCTCAAGTTAGAGTTATCCTTAACTCCTTCCTCTGCCTTATCCATCATACCCAATCAGTAGCCAAGTCTTATTAATTCTACCGCCACACAATCTCTGAATATGTTCTCTTCTTTCCATTTATTTTTTTTAATTTAAATTTATTTATTTAACATATTTAGTTTTCAGCACTGATTTTCACAAGAGTTTGAATTACAAATTTTCTCCCCATTTATAAAACCTAGTTTAGACTTTCTTCACCTCTTGTCTGGACTATTCCAGTAGTATCAATTGAACTGGTTCCGTCCTTCACATATCTGCCAAGATAATCTTCCAAAAGTACATCTGAACATGTAACCCTTGCCTCAACGCTACTTAAGAAATTTCAGTGGTTTCCTATCATCTCTAGGATGAAATATAAAATTTTATTCATCACCACATGATTCAGGAGATAGTAAACTTAACATTTAAAGACTTAGGATCTGGCTCCAGCGTACCTTTCCAGACTTATTTCACATTACTCTCTTCAGGCACTCCATATTTTAGTCAGATTGGCTTACTTTCTATTCCTTGAACATGATGCTTTATCTCCCATCTCTATGCTTTTGCCCAGCCTATTCCTCATGCCTAGAATGTACTCCCTCATCATCACCTCCACTTTTTATAATCCCTGGCTTTTTTGCAGGCTCAACTTATATTTTACTTCCTACAGGATGCCTTTCCTGATCACTAGAGTTGTTAGTGCCCACTCTCTCTTCATATTATTTTGTGTGTATTCTCTGCTTATCTCCTTAGTAAGCTAATTTTCTTTAGGGAAGAGATTGTTTTTCATTTTGTTGTTGTAACTGTAGTGCATAGTATAATGCCTTGCACATAGTAGGTTCTTATTGGATTGGATTGAGTTAGACTGGATAATCTAGGTTCGCTTTCACTAGATATATATCAGGAGATCAGTAGTTGGCTGCCTTGAATCTAAAATCAGTTTAGGGTGGGTGGGGTTAGATCACTGAAAATTTTCAAACAGTCTTCAGGCTGGAAAGGTTCTATCTTATCCAACCTTCATATTTATTTTATTTTATAAATTAGGAAATAGCAACATTCTTCCAGGGTCAATGAATCATTGAGCATAACAGTCTCTATAGAATCATAATTGTGGGTCATGAAAAAGGCAATAGAGAGTTGCATAGTGGGTGAAAGTATGAAGCAGTGTATTATCAAAGATGACTTGCACACAAGAAATGATATAAAATATACCATCTAAGAAATGTATGGCTGGAAAGGGGATAGATTAGTCATCTTGAGAGAAAAAGAGATGACAAGTGGACAAGTATAGACTCTACTGATATCTATACAATACTAAAAGACCTTGAGGAAGCCTTCAATGAAATGGGTTAATCACTCTTGGAGGATTTATAGGAGAACATGGGTACAGAATTACGAGGGGCAGAGGGCAGGGAACAAGCATTTAGTAATTGCCTACTATGTGCCAGATACTGTAATGTACTACAAATATTAACTTGTTTGATCTTAGAATAAGAAGGTATGGAACTATATCTTTGGAGGGGAGTAACATGGATGAGGTCATGGATTTATTGAAGTAGTCAGTAAACTGAAGATTATAAAACTCATAACAGGGCTAATCTTTCTTTTACTTTACATCCCTTCAGATCCATGAAAATAGCTATCATGTCCCTTGCTTCTCCAGGCTAACATCATAATTAATTACTTCAGATGATTTTGGTGTCTCTAGGCCTTTCTTCAACATCCATCAGACTTCCAAATTTTATCACCACCACCAAATGCTACAACAATACCCACAATACTATAGATATTTAACTTCCTACAAAGTATATGCATTTTTTCACACTCTCCAAGAAAAGGGTTCTTAACCTTATACAAACTATGGATCCCTTTGACAGTCTGGTGAAGTCTGGGAACCCCTTCTCAGAATAATATTTTAAATGCATAAAATAAAATATGTAGGACTACAAAGAAACCAGTCATATTGAAATAGTTAGATTTTTTTAAAAAAAAAGTTCAAACATCCCATGTTAAGAATGCCTGCTCTAAGACGTATTTCTGGATTTAATGCTGTATAACTTAAATTACTACTGTGCTTCATGCTTATTTTATTTACATCACATTCATTTACATTCATAGTTTTATAAATGCACATAGCTTTATAAATATGTGTGAGATCTGAGGATTAGTATCATGTTTTCTCTTTCTTTTGCATCCCTTTCTTTTTCTTTCTTGCCACTAGTACCACGCTTAGCCTGAAGTGAGTGGCAAACTCTTCCAGTCTTAAGTCATCTTTTAACTTAATCTGCTTCTCCACTTCTTTTGGTGAATTGTTTTTTAGGTTTTCAGGTCTTGTCTCATTCTTCTTCTCCCTGGAGTCACAGTAGCCTATTTGTAGCAGGCTGAGGGGACATGTGTACAGATATTTATCTGGGAAGATCATGAGTTGACAAAGTACGTGGGGAATTTGTTGAGTGTAAAATCCCTTTAATATTTTAGCTGCAATGTTTTGGTCAAGCTTTTCAGGAAAATATGGTTTGATGAGTATAGTGTTGAATGAGGAGTTCAATGACTCTCAGTTTGACTCTAAACTTGATTGTCCAGGCCTTCGAAGTGAACTAAAATTCCAATGGATTTTAGCTAGCTGTGAGCAAAAGTTATAAGCTTCTTTCTCAGAGCAGAATTGTGGAACAGGTGGCCTTCAAAAGGATCACTCAGTATATTTAGCTTCTGAAACTTGAGCAACTCGAGAGCCGATTGGCTGCTCCTGCCATATGATAATTCGGGAGCGGGTGCATCTGGGCTGCTCTTGCCTGGAGTTCTCAGGAGGGAAGAGTTGGAGAGGCTTTGCTGCTTAGGAAATTTATTTTATGTATTAATGGTAAGGTTGACTTCTTTATTTGGGGGGAGATTATTCTATCATGGGAAATTATTAAGCTTCTCCTGAGGTCTTTTACAAAATTGTGGGTCATAACTGGGGAAAATTAGTGAAAAAGGAAAAGAAAAGATGGGAAATGGAGGGCTTTGTCATCTGTTGCTACTTACTCATACCCCAAATTCAGGGCTTTTAACTAGAGTTAGTGTCCTTACTAACCAATTTGTTCATTCTTTGGTTATATTAGCACTCTTCTCTAACAAAATCTTTTCTTTTTTGCCCTCCATATTTCTCCTAATGTATTTGCACTAAAAAGGGGACCATGTTGTATGTTCCTATATTTAACCTGCTCTACTGGGCTCCATTTGCCTCAGAAGGAATGACTGTTTCGCTAGCTAAACAAAACCAGCCAATGATTTAGGGGTATTGGCTTACATGGCAAATATCTTTGCAGCAAGGAACAGCTGTTACAAAGCATCATCTCCCACCATCAAGCCTCAGGACTCTGTATACTAGCATCAAACCAGGGACCTCAAATCTGACAGGGACAACCTCTCGTTAGTCAGTGAATTGGGAATATGTATCAAAGATCTTTCATTCTGTGTATTTTTAAACCCATATTGTATGGATTTTGATATTTTTCAGGTTTGAACAAGATTTGGAGAAAAAAGAGAGAGTACTCATTCAAGCCAATGGTGTGTGGGGAGAGATTAACCCCAGTACCTTGAGGTCATTGTTTTTTTAAAATTTATTCAGACATAGTTTTCTTTGTGTGACCTGATTTGAGTGTTTAATCATGAGCTTTTCTTCTGAGCTATTCAGCACAATCAAAACTATAACAGAGGAAACACATTGTTTTCTTGCACTTTCAGTTAATTCAAAACCTTTTTTCTGAAAATCCAAATTATTTTTTCTTTTATTGACTATATTCAATGGAAATGCTTTTGGTCCAAGTTGGTAGAAATGTAAACATTGTGCTTCTCATTTCCTTCCTAACTCTAATCTCCTCTCCCCAAAATATAGCTAGCTGGAAAATGCAGCCATGAGCAATGGTATCATACACGAATAAGGGAAACCAGTGAAACGAAGATTTGGTTTTGCGTTTTAAAAATTGTGTTTTAAATCCCTAGTCTCACTTTTATGACAAAAAATCTGTGCATGTGTGTGCGTGTGCGTACATTTAATATTCACATTGCTTTAGGCTACTAGTGTATGTATGTAGTAGTATGCCCATTTTCATTTCTGAGAAAAACATCTAATGTGTTTTTATTTGTCTGTAATGTTAAAGGCTGTAGGTAACGAGAGTACTACTCTGTGAACATGGCAGACGATGAAGAATATGAGGAGGTAGTGGAGGTAAGATGAATAATGTCTGATGACTGAGTATTGTTTTTTGTTTTTGTTTTATAGGGCATTTATCACTGTAAGTGAATCAATCATTTTAAAATGACATTGTCTCTTTTAAATTCAGAAAGGCATTGCAAGTCTATAAGAAGGTGGATATTTTTAGTTGAGTTAACTATAATTATGTGGGAATCAGGACTGAAAGGAAATCCCACCACTGTAGCCAAACTTTTCTTTTCTTCTTAAAAACAAGTGAGAACTAAAGGTTATTTTTTCATTGGCCTGATACACCCACTTATTCTCTCTATTCCCAAAGTGAACAAAGCACCAGAGAGGAAAAGAACAGGAGGAGGAAGTAAGTTCCAGTGACAGCATCATTGCTTACTACTTACCAGAGAGAAAAGAAATAAATACTAGTGTTGACTTCAAAGAGAGTTTCTATAATATGGGTCAAATTCTCATTCCATGGGGGGGGGAATAAATCTCCTTTTTATGGATTCTGATTTATTTATCCCATTCAAAGTCTTCACATGGTGCAGTTGCCATTAACAATTTCCCACTGAGTCTCTGCTTTTGCCCAAGTGACCAACAGAAGGAGGAAGTTTGTGCTTTATTGTAATTAAAAACAGAACTTGAGAGAAAACAAGCCTGTAGTAGCATCTTGAACAGTGATTTTCAAACTTTTTGCTCATAGTACCACATTATTCTCTTCTGTTAGAAATCTAGAAGTACTGGATGTTTCAATTCAAAACACTGCGGAATGGGTAGGGAGACTCCAGGCATCCATGCAATTGCAAGTTAAGTTCCATATAATTTGTGGTACACCTAGTGAAATTGTCCCAGCACAGCTTCTGAAGACTACTCCCCTCAAGTTTCAAAACACTTTTCCTTTTGGATCTTCTTTCACAAATTGTTTTTTTTCTAAGTCTTAATGTTTTGAGTTTTTCTTCCTATCCTAAAAAAATTTTCCTAGACCCATTCAAACTATCATTCCATCTTTCTCTTCCCCTTCATTTGCCAAGTGGTCTCTACCTTTTGATAGTTTACCTTCTACCTTGGTGTCTGTCATACTGTCGTTTTCTAGTGTTTTCCCTCCCTCTCTAACCACTCCTTTGTCTGCCTTACTTGTTTATCTTCTTCCTTCTCAACTCCCTCCTCCTCCCCAGAAAGTGTAAGTATCTTCTGAAAATCTTTCAGTGGTTTTCTTCTTCTTCTTCTTCTTCTTCTTCTTCTTCTTCTTCTTCTTCTTCTTCTTCTTCTTCTTCTTCTTCTTCTTCTTCTTCTTCTTCTTCTTCTTCTTCTTCTTCTTCTTCTTCTTCTTCTTCTTCTTCTTCTTCTTCTTCTTCTTCTTCTTCTTCTTCTTCTTCATCTATACTCTCTTCATTGGTGATCTTATCCACACTGTTTGCTTTAGTGATCATCTCTCTGGGTGATTTTCAACCTTATAGGTCTAGCCCTAAGCCCAAGCCACATCCTATTGGATGTATGTACCACCCAGATCCTACTGATACTTCATGATCAGCATGTCCAAAATTCATAATGATTCCTGAATCTTACCCCATATTCTAATTTCTCTCTTTCTATTTCCACTCTATCATACTCCTAGATACTGAAGCTTAAAACTTCAGTATCATCTTTGACCCTTCTCTCACCTTTACCCTGACATCTCAGCATTGCCAAATACTCTCAGTTCTCTCCGAGTGTCTGTAGCATGAGGAAACTACCATAATTTCTAATTAGTCCCTACCTTTTTAGTCAATGAAGAGTAATTTTAAAATTTCTCTTTCCATTTACTCTGATGACAACTTGGTTTTGGTCTCAATTACCTCTCACTTGCATACGTTTAATAGCTTCCTAGATTGTCTCTAAGCCTTTAGTTTTTTTCCCCTATGATATACCACCAAATAATCGTTCTGATGTATGTATCTGAAAATGCATTCCTCTGCACAAAAACTTTAAGAGTCTCCCATTGCCTCCTGGACAAAACACAAACTCATTAGCTTGGCATTCAAGATCCTTCACAATTTCATTTCAACCTACCTTTTCAACATTGTTTTACACTATTCTCCTTCATCTACCTTCTGCCCTGCCAAATTATACTACTTGGTGTTTGCTAATATCTTCTTGCCCTCTCCTAGCTTCATGTATTTATGCCGACCCTCTCCCATTCCTGGAGTGCCCAATACCTTTTCACCTTTTGAAATCCTTTTCTTCTTTCAAAGTACAGCTCACATGTCACTTCCTTCATTATGTCTTCCCTGATTGCCCTAGCTGAAAGCAATATTTTCCTTTTCAGTTTTTTCATAGCCCTTTGCCTTGGTCTTTCCTTTGCACTTTTCACATTTTACCCTGTGTCTAATTTATGTAAATGTCTCATCCCTCTGATTAGATTGTATACTTCTTGAGAATGGTGATTGTATAATTTTTTCATCTTTGTCTCCCAGCCCCTGACAAAGGACCTTGTACATAGAAAGTATTTTATAAATGTTTGTTGAATCCTCTTAAATTAATCTTATTTCCTGCCTTTAGGTAGGGATAGAGAGAGAGAGAGAGAGAGAGAGAGAGAGAGAGAGAGAGAGAGAGAGAGAGAAAGAGAGATAGAGAGATATTGAGAACCAAAAATTCTCTGGAAACAATGACTTGATTCAGCTCTCCAACTATCCATAGGCTCATGGATGTGAGAATGCTTAATAATTAAATCTTGATCAAGGAGAGTCTAGAAATATCATCTGAATATTTCCAAATGTGTCCTTTATATGGGAGGAGCGCTGGAAAAAATGTCATTTTTCTCCATCTTTCCATTGAGGTGTTTCTTAGACCAATGTTCTAGATCACATTTGAAGTAAAATATTTGAAAATTCCATTAGTAAATTTTGTGATCAATCTGGAAAAAAAATTGTGTCAAAGAAATAATAATGAAAAACCTGTATTACTATAGTCTTTTGGTTAAGATCAAGGCTAATTACTATTATTTGTGTTTTTTTAATTAATTTATTTGTTTTTAGTTTTTAACATTCACAAAGATAGCATGCAATCTGATATAGGCTATACATGTACAATCATCTTAAACATATTTCCACATTAGTCATGTTGTGATATTACTATTACTTTGGAAACCATATTTGGTCCCCAACTTTAGCAATGTCCTTATTAATTTTTATACAAAAAATTGAACATAATACTCCAGATGAGTTTTGACAATGGTGGAGCATAGTGGTACTTTCACCTCTCCGTTCCTTGAAGCAATGCCTCATAATGCAGCCTAGGATTGCATTAGTTCTTTTGGCTGCCACATCATACTGCTGACCCATAGTGAGCTTGCAATCCACAGATTTTTGCTGTCTATCCACATCTTATACTTGTGAGGCTGATTTTTTTATATCTAAGTAAAAATATTTACATTTATCCATATTGAATTCATCTTAGAAGGTTCAGCACAGTGTTCTAGCTTGCCAAGATCCTTATGAATGCCAGTTTCTGTCATTGGTCAACCCTCTCTGCTATCTCTCCCAGCTTTGTCTCATCTGCATATCTGAGGAGCATACCATATCTCTTTTTATTCAAATTGCTCATAAAAAATGTTAATCATCACAGGGCCAAGTGCAGGGCAACCAGGTGGTACAGTGAATAGAATGCTAGGTCTAGAGTCAGAAAGTCTCATCTTCCTGAGTTTAAATCTGGCCTCAGACACTTATTAGCTGTGTGATCCTGGGCAAGTCACTTAACTTTGTTTGCCTCAGTTTCCTCAGCTGTAAAATGAGCAGCTGGAGAAAGGAAATGGTGAACCATTTTCTTTGCCAAGAAAATCTCAAATATGCCCATTATTAACTCTATTATTTAATATTATACTAGAAATGTTAGCTATAGCAATAAGAGAAGAAAAAGAAATTAAAGGAATTAGAATAGGGAATGAGGAAACAAAACTATCACTCTTTGCAGATGATATAATGTTATATTTTAAAAAATCCTAGAGAATCAATTTAAAAAACTACTTGAAATTATTAACAACTTTAGAAAAGTTTCAGGAAATAAAATAAACCCACGGAAATCATCAGCATTTCTATATATTGCCAACAAAGTCCAGAAGCAAGAGATAGAAAAAGAAACCCCATTTAAAATAACTGTAGACAACATAAAGTGCTTGGACATCTACCTGTCAAGACAAACCTAGGAACTCTATGAACACATAAAATACTTTCCACACAAATAAAATCAGACCTAAACAATTGGTAAAATATTAATTGCTCATGAGTAGGCCGAGCCAATAGAATAAAAATGACAATTCTACCTAAGTTAATGTATTTATTCAATGTAATACCAAACTATCAAAAATAATTTTATTCAGCTAGAAAAAATAAAACAAAATTCATCTGAAAAACAAAAGCTCAAAGATATTAAGAGAATCAATGAAAAAATGCAAAAGAAGGTACTCTAGCCATACTACATCTCAAACTGTATTATAAAGTGGTAATTATCAAAACAATCTAGGTACTGGCTAAGCAACAGAGTGGTGGATCAGTGGACTAGATTAAGTACAAATTACATTATAGTAAATGACCATAGTAATCTAGTATATGATAAACCCAAAGATCCAAACTTATGGAACAAAAACTCATTATTTGGCAAAAACTACCGGGAAAACTGGAAAACCGTATTTCAAAAGCTAGCTATAGAGCAGACCAACATCTCATACCATATACCAAGATAAGGTCAAAATGGATACTTGATCTACACATTAAGTGTGATACAATAAGCAAATTAAGAGAGCATGGAATAATTTATGTCAGATTTATGAATAAGGGAAGAATTTAGGACCAAAGAAGTTACAGAGAGCATTATAAAATGTAAAATAGATAATTTGATTATATAAAATTAAAAAGTTTTTTATACAAACAAAGCCAAGGCAACCGAAATTATTATGAAAGCAGAAAACTGGGGAAAATTTTTGCAACAAATATCTCTGATATAGGCCTCATTTCTCAAATATATGGAGAATGGAGTCAAATTTATAAAAATACAAGTTATTCCCTAATTGATAAATGATCAAAGGATATGAACAGGCAGTTTTCAGATGAGAAATCAAAGCTATCTATAGTCATATGAAAAAATGCTCTAAAACACTATTAATCAGAGAAAGGTAAATTAAAACAACTCTGAGGTACCACCTCATACCTATCAGAGTAGCTAATATGACAGAAAAGGAAAATGATAAATGTTGGAGAAGATGTGGGAAAATTGGGACACTAATGCACTGTTGTTGGAGTTGTGCACTGATCTAACCATTCTGGAGGGCAATTTGGAACTATGCCCAAAGGGCTATAAAATTGTGCATGCCCTTTGATCCAGCTAGCTCTATATCACAAAGACATCCAAAAAAGGGGAAAGGACTTATTTGTACCAAAAATATTTATAGCTGCAATTTTTTTTGGTGGTTAAGAATTAGAAATCAAAGGGATGCCCATCAATTGTGGAATGGCTCAAAAAACTGTGGTAAAGGATTGTGATAGAAAATTATTGTGCTGTAAGAAATGACAAGCAGGATGATTTCAGAAAAATCTGGAAAGATTTACATGAACCGATGCATGGTGAAGTGAACAGAACCAGGAGAATAGTGTACAGAGTTACAACAATATTGTTTGATGAAGAACTGTGAATGACTTAGCTATTATCAGCAGTGCAATGACCCAAGACAATCCCAGAGAACTAATGATGAAGCATACTATCCACCTCTAGAGAAAAGACTAATATTGATTGAATACAGACTGAAGCAGGCTATTTTTCACTTTCTTTTTTTCTTTGCAAATGGATAACCTATATCTGATTGCTTACCGTCTCAGGAAGGTGGGAGAGGAAGGGAAGGAAGGATAGAATTTGGAACTCAGAATAAAAATGTTAAAAAATTTAAAAAAGAGAAAACCTCAAATAGGGTCATGAAAAGACAGACATGACTGAAAAACTACTGGATGACAACAAGGTACAGATCCCTGTGGTACTCCATTGTATACCTCCTGCTATGTTGACATTGAACCATTTACAACTATTCTATGAGTTCAGTCATCCAAACATTTATGAATCCTTCTGATTGTATTATCATGTAGTCTCTATTCTCCATCTTTATCGTAAAGATAGTGTGATAATATTTATCAAAAGTTTTGCTAAAAGCTAGGCAAACTAGATCCACATTCTTTTCATTTGCTAACTTAGTACTACTGTTGCAAAAGCAAATAGGTACGCATGTCTTGGTCTTGAAATTATGCTGCCTTATTTTAAATCACCACACTTCCTTTTCTAGATATAAAACCTACCATTTCTTTAATTATCCATTCTAAAATTTTCATAGGAATTAAAGTCAAGCTTACTGACCTATAATATTCATACTCTTTTTTTTCCCTCTCTTTTTTTTTTTTTGGAAAATTGGGACATTTGCCTTTCTCCAATCTTATAATGCCTCTTCATAGTATCCAATATCACCAATAGTGATCTGTGCTAATTCTTTAAGAATGCCGAGATGCACTTCATTTGGGCCAGAGGTCTTGAATTCATCAAGGGTAACAAGGTGTCCTCTTACTGGCCCTTTACTTATCTTGCATATAAACTCCATGGTAATTATTTTCAGTGGCATTTCCCATTTGAAGCTCATTCTCCTTTGCAGAGAAAAAAAAAAGAAACAAAATAAGGGTTATCTTCTCTCTATTACCAATGATCATAATCCACCTTTTACTCCCAAAGTTGCTTTTAAAAGGACTAAACCTGTTTGTTGACTTTAGACTCTATCACCAGCCTCAGCTCTTTACGAACTTTAGCCTTTTTATCACTATTTTTACAGGACCATATCATGCTCTTATGCTCACCATCTATTGGTTGGCATTGCTCCTATCTTCTGTACGTTTCTGTACATTACACATCTTAGTTGGTTGGTAAGTTCCGAGTGTGTTCATACCAGTCTCTTCAGACAAATCCCATCTTTCCTCTTAGGAATTATTTCCTTTTGTGTCTTCAGGTCTAGTCAAATCTCCTATAATTTACGTGAATTCTCTCTACAATAACTCTGACCATTGGCCATCCAGGCTCTGCTTGAATACCTCCAGGGATGAGAAGCATTCTATATCTTGAGGCAACCCACTCCATTTGGGCATAGCACAGATTGTTATGAAGCTCTACATCATATTGGCCTGAAACCTGATTCATCTATCTTCTATTGATCCTATGTTTGCCATCTGGGATCACAGAGAATAATCTACTTCCAAATGATTGCCCTTTAGATATTTGACATCCATAGTGAACTAATATTATTCTATAACACTTGCTTATAGGAGAGAAAAAAGTGATTTGTTAAGGTAGACATAAGGAACATCCTCAGTTCCTTTGTCTTCTTAGGTCAATGGAAATTATAATTAGCGCTTGAATAGATTGACTTAGCTAGACGTCATAGAAATGGTGTAGACAATTTTTAGTGAGTCTATCCTTGCCATTTCTTCTCCCCCCCCCCTTATTGCTTTGTGCTCTCTTTTCTGCTCTGTGTCAGTGGAAACTAAACAACTCCATTCTGTCTCTTTGAGTTGCGAACTGATGCCTCATTGATGTCAATGACACTTATCAAAATGGAGTCGCTGTAGAAATTAGAGTAAATAATCCATAAAGGGCTCCAAAAGACACAAAGAGGAACTACTTTAAAAAACATTTCCCTCTAAGGAAACCAATCAGCCTCAAACATATGGAATAAAATTGTTTTGAGAGTATCCACCACAGCCAAGTAAACATGAAAAGGAAGGAAATGATGAAGACTGAAGTGGAAGGTCTAATTAGAAGCACTGTAGTAGAAGATAATTACGAGGCTTGACATAGATGTTCGGGCCACCAATCTCTTTGTATAAGCAATACTGTGAAGGTTTTTAGTCATATTTCTTAAAGACTTTTTTATTGATACTGAGTCTGTAGCACAGGCAAAATGAGAGAGCCAGCAGAAAACTATTTTAACTTTTGCTAACAACATTCAAAACATTTCCAAATGTTTCTGGTTAGTTTGGTTTTCCCCCTTGATACAGTGAGTCTTTCTTGAGTGTGGAATGGTACCATGGTACCCTCCTTATCAAGAATTTTCCTAGGGATCGTGTGGACCTGGTGCACTGTGAAGGGCTGTACCACTGTAAGGTAGCATTTAATAGTAGCTAGCATGTATATAGCATTTTGAGATTTGCAAAGTGCTTTACAAACATTATTTTTTTGATCCTCATAACAACCCCGGAAGGGAGGTGTTATTGTTATCCCTATTTTATAGACAAGGAAAGTAAGGCAGATAGAGGTTAAGTGACTTGTCCAGGGCCTGAGGCTGGATTTGAACTCAGGACTTCTTGATTCCAAATTCAGTGCTCTACCCACTGCACCACCTAGCTGCACAGAAATGTTTTCTGCAGTAGAATGCAATAACAAAAAGATATCCATGTAGGCCATTGTAGAGTAACACTGATAGAAAGGCATTTGAGCTACAGAATAAAAGATAATAATGCAACAGGAAGAATCAGAAAATAAATATTAGCATGAGTTCTAGGCCTTATTTATTTTTAACCAAGAAATAGGGCCCCCAGAAGTGGCAGGTGTAAAAATGATAGGTTGAAATAAATGCTTTGGGTAAAGCTTCTCAATAAAGAGCAGGGTTTACCTCAAGATGACCTGAGAATGTGTATTCCCAAAAGGAGAGCAGTGACAGAAAAAGTGGTGCTCGAGACTTTTCTGCTCCCCTTGGGTGCATATTTTAGTGATGGCAATAGAAAGAATGAAAAATATGCTGTTATGTAAGTATTTTGATGACTGAGAAAATGATCCAGATCCTTTATTTTCATCTCTTTTCCTGTTGACCTAAATGAGCCTTTCCTGCTACTCGTCCAGCAGGGTTGGATAAAGCTGAGGCAGAGGGAGCTAAATTCTACTCCCTCTTACGTATCTTCAGGAAAATGTCAGCCAGCTTCTAATTGTGGTCTCTTTATTGCTGGTGATGTCAGAAGAACAAACACGGGCTTGGTTTACAGATCTAGGTTACAGATTCCACAGAAGTGGTGATGGCAAGAGAATTAAGCTTACCCCGTCTGTGTACTAGAAGACATCTTGTTTTGCTTCTCCTCTAGCAAGGGCAACTCTTGAACCCTTGGAAGTCAACCCTCCTGAATGAATTATGGGACTTGAAGAAAATACACACACACACACACACACACACATGCATGATAGTAGTATTTCATATGAGAGAAAGAGCCTCTTTGTTATCTTAGAGTGATTTGCTGAAAAGTGGTATATTCCTGGGTTGAATTTAGATCAATTTAAAAAGGATTTATTAAACCTCCTACTATACTCAAGGTACGGTGTGCTAGGTGCTAGGGATAAAAAAGCAAAAGAAGCAAAAAGAATGGATTTGTTAATTTTTAACTAGCTTAAAGTAAAGGAATATGTATGTCCCATGAAGTTATACAGTTTCTGTCTTCTCTATTTAGGTTGAAGTACAGTGTAAAAAATACTGGCCTGCTAGTTAGCTATATAAATTTGCACAAACCACTTTCCCTCAAAACAGCTTCCTTCCAACTCTAAAATTCAGCAATAAATGAGAAATCTATGGAAAGGAGATAGTCAATACGTAAAATCAATTACTGTTTTTCACAGATAATATTTATCTAGACAATGTACACAACCCTGCAACTTCTTGTTTCTGCTATCTGAATATTTCAAGCTTTTGCATCACAAAGGTTGCTTTTCAGAAAGAAGATATTTGGAAGATATACTTCCTGAACTGTTGAATGGAGCATTGTGGGGCCCAGATGTGGAAAACTAAATAGATAGATACATAGATAGATAGACAGACAGACAGATAAATCTGAGAATAGAGATAGCCTAATCAAGTTACTAAAACTCCCCTAAGAAACAAAAAGGCCTTTAATGGCCACATAAGCACACTTTATTTATCCCATTTCCCTCATCAGCTCCTTTTCCATGGAGATCATAGTATCACAGATTCGGAGCTAAAAGGAATCTTTGAATCATGAGCTCATAGATTTAGAATTGCAAGGGAACTTAGAAGCCATCTGGTCTAATCCCCTAGTGTTATAGATGACAAAAGTGATACTTAAGAGGATAAAATAATTTGCTCAGGGTCATACAGGTAGTAAATGGCAGAGCTGGGTACTTTGCCTTCAAATCCAGCATTCTTACCACTCAGCTTCCTAAGCCAGCTGAGCTACTGACATAGAATGGAGGATTCAGATGAGGAGGAGATTCAGGTGAGAACCAGCATGGTCTCTTTTGATGAAGTGATGGCATTTGTACTCTATTTTTAGTACTACACAGAAGAAATTGTCTACGAAGAAGTGCCGGGCGAGGTAAAGCCTCAGGACACTTGCATGAGCAGCACCTTCATGAAATTGCCTTGGGCTTAGTGGTGGTCACAGTCTCTCAGCACCTTTGTGGGGAGGAGTTGTTCATATTTGGAGGGGGGGGGAGGAAGGGGGCTATGTCTGAAGGGTTATTTCACCATCTTAAAATTCAAAATAATGAACAAGATGTTTGAGGATGATTTCTCAGGAATTTTTTTCTGGAAGTCCTGGTTATAGGATGGATGATGTTAACTAGAATCGAAGGCCACATATCCAGTATTCTTACCTGCTGGGTTGCAGTTGTGATCTGCGATGCAGATGCATGCAGCATCACTTCCATGGACTGCCAACCTGCAATTTATGTCAATAAGGATGTCATCTCTCTCCTTTTTGACATGATGCATGTAATGTTACTCAGACTTAATTCACTTGAAATTCTGAGTAAGACATTCAGATAGATATTCCAACTTGGAGCTCTTTTTTCAAGGTGAAATACCTCTCTTGTGATGAAGCTTTGTGTGGTTTTCTGCATGCAAATGTATCTTTTAATGCTTGGCAAGCCATGAACCAAGGGGTTAACACTGAGTGCTTTGCAGTAAGTATTATATCTGTGTAGAAACTAACTCCTTTAGAAAATGGCAAAAGGGCTAATATCCCAGTTAATACAACTCCATGCTTAGAAAACAATGGGATGGCCATGTGTTGACAATGCTTGAGACTGATCATTTAGCTACGCACTTTTATTTTAAATTAAGTGTCTCTTCATAATTGTCCAGAGGAACTTTTGGGTCAGGAGAGGTAATTTTTTCTAGTTTAAAGAATATGTTTCTATGATGCCCAGGTGCTTGGCATTTGTTTTGACTGCAAGGACTGCAAGACATTGGTTTCTTTGCCTATAAAATGTAATTCTAATTTCCTACTAACCAGATGGAGTTGCTATAGGAGACAAATGGCATGCTATATCTGAAGCGCTTTTCACTCCTATGAAATAATAATTCATCACTGAACATGACATTCACATTCATTTAATTAAAAAATAAGACGGTGGCTTATTAGCTTGTTGTTTTTGATGTGATTAATTTCTGTTGTTTAAAGTTAATTATTGCCTTCCATGTAGTCTCAGAAGGATGAGAAAGGGAGAAAGCCTGCAAAATAAACAACTGTTTAATTAAAGCTGCCAGCCATTTGTACCTAGCTCTTGGTTAATCGATTTCACAAGTTGCTATGAGAGTCAGAATCTGAACTTTATGTGTGCCTCTTTTCCCAGCTTCAAAATAATTTGAATTTAACCTTTCCTTTGGCATGTTGATTAAAAAGAGAGCCACTGAAACCTTAATAACAATACAAGAATTAAATAGCACTTAATCCTAGCATTTGTTACCATGAGTAAGCTTCTAACAAAATGGTATACATTAATAAGAAAAAAAAGGACTTTTTAATATATACTGTCTATAGCAGTTGAAGAACATGTCTGTGAGCAGATAATATAGTGCATCCAATGACATGACATTGCATGTATTTATTTGGATATTGTGAGCTATGTCTTGCTTTATACAATATACAAAAATATCGCCAGAATAAAATGGACTGACCTAGGTCAGTGTGCTGGGTATCAATACACTGGTGAAGTATTTTTCCCTTTACGATAACCATGATTTGCCATCACAATTTTCAGACAATAACCAAAGTTTATGAGACGACCACTACACGGACTATAACTGACCAAGATGAACAGCCTGTATCTTATCGTGAGGAAAGGACAGTATCTCATGCTGGGGAACCAGAAAAGCCAGCAGAGAGGAAGAGGATTATCAGGAAGAAAGTGGACCCTTCAAAATTCATGACCCCCTACATAGCACACAGTCAGAAAATGCAAAATCTCTTTAGCCCGGTAAGTTTGGATGGATCTGGAGCTTGTAAGTCATCTCCTAAAAGTTGTTTTGTCAGTGGAAGACATTACTTTAAAGGAGACATAGGCTTGTCACAAAATTATAGGTTATCTATCCTCTGAGCTTTGCTTTGTGAATTTTCTTCATGTATGTAGTCCCTGTGAGGCAGCATGACAAAATGGATATAGACATGGCCTCAGAGTCAGGAATGATCAGGCTCATGTCCTGCCCCGGTACAGGGTGGCTTATGTGGTTCTAAGCAAATCACTGAATCTCCTCCTGACCCCAAGCAGCTCTCTAAGTCAAAAAATTTGCCCAGCACTTGCCGTTATGTATTGGTATTGGGAGTTATTTCAGCAGGAATTCCCTGTATTGGTCTCAGTCTTATTCTGTATATTATAAATCTGATATCACCATTGCCTTCAGGAGTTAACCTTACAGAATACATATTCATATATCAGAATAGTCTATATAACCCTTCAGCATATATATGTGTATGTTGTGACTTTGTCTGTGTGTGTATGTGGACAAAGAGTGAAAGAGATAGATGGAGGGAGAGAGAAAGACAGAGACAGAGAGAGACATGGTTATATCCTGCAGGAGTTAACTCTACAGAATGAGGCCAAGACTGGTTTCAAAGCCCAGTGCTATTTAATCATTAATCATTAGTCCATCTGATCTACGGTAACAGTATGAAAAAGCAGAAGTTAGTAAAAATATTAATTTTATTATTATATGAATATAATATTTAATAATGTATAGAATATTAACGAAAAAAAATCTGCTGTTTGCTTAAAAAGTACCCCTTCCCTATCTTCCTAGTTCTGAAATTATGAACCAGACCAGATCAATTCTGTCACTGTTCTTGAATGAGATGTTCTAATCTATTCCTCTATTGTTCTCTGCCACCCCATCCCCCACCCTTGCCCTTCAGTATCTTTCTGAACCAAAGTACTCCTTTCTGGTCACTACTGTCCTATGTGAGTTGTTTTCCCCATTAGCACATAAGCTCTTTGAGGGCAGGTACTATCTTTGCTTTTATATTATATCTAGCACTTAGCACTGTGCTTGGTACATAGTAGTACTAAATAAATGCTTTTTTCCCATTTTTTTTTTTTGCATTTGAATACTTTGTATTAGTAGTACAGTTTCAGAATAAAGATTCAAAAGAGTAAGTTAGGTCGTGCACATAAGTGATCCTAGGTAATCACAGGCTTCCAGCTGCTCTCATGTTCTTATGTGCAATTCTGAAAGTCATGTTGTTGGCAGCAGAATTGGATCTCAGAACAATAAAGCAACTCTCTTAAGACTACAAGTTGTCAAAAAAAAAGTGACAAGTCTTCACTGGTAAAGAGAGTTAACTCACTGGAGAGTTAACATTCCTGTCTGTATATGTGTGTGTGTATACACACACACACACACACACACACATATATATACATATATATGTGTATATATATACACATATATGTGTATATATATACACACACATATATGTGTATATATACACACATATATATGTGTTGTATATATACACACACACACACATACATATATACATATACACATATATATTTATGTGTGTGTAAATGTATATGTATTTGCGGGGCAGCTAGCTCTTCTAGTGGTTAGAATGCTGGACTTGGAGCCCGGAAGACCTGGATTCAAATCCAACCTCATACACTTACTAGCTGTGTGACCCCAGGCATTTAACCCTGTTTGCCTCAGTTTCCTCATCTGTAAAGTGAACTGAAGAAGGAAATGGCAAACCAGTTCAATATCTCTGCCAAGAAAACCCCAAATGAAGTCACGAAGAGTCAGACATGACTGAAAAATGACTCAACAACAATAAACATGTATATACAACAAATATGTATATACATATATATATAAAATTACACGACTTCTAATAACAGTTTCAAGGCAGTATACATGGCAATTTTATATTTATCAATTATTCACTAATGGCATCTGATTCATTTTTGGTGACGGAGATGCACATTAAATAACGATAAATACGGTGATTGCTGTGTCCTTGGCTTCAGTGTGTTTTAGTTGAAATGCTAACATTCGCTTTCAGAATAAGTACAAAGAGAAATTTGAGAAAACCAAAGGACAACCTTATGCCAGCACAACTGATACTCCAGAACTGCGAAGAATCAAGAAAGTGCAAGATCAGCTCAGTGAGGTGGGTGGTACATCTAAATCAACCTGTCGGTCTACAAGGACTTAGTATTTGTTGTGGGTCAGACAGTATGCAAAACACTGGGGATACAAGTACAAAGAATGAAACGGTCCCTGTCCGCAACGAGCTTGCATTTTAAGTCAAGAAGACAACAAGCCAGTAATGATATGATATATACATATATACAGCAAAATATAAAGTTAACAAATACATACATACAAAGTTGTGCTGGAGTCAGCTGAATCAGCTCATGCTAATTGTTAAATTTCCAGTCTGAACATTCACATCTCAGAAAAAAAGCATATGCTACAAATTAAGGCTTGATGTCTAGTCTTGTTGATGGTCTAGACTTAAGAAAGGGAAGGAGAAAATGTTAATAATACAAATTAAACTTAAAGTGTGTCATGGGTATGTTTTACCTCCCAGAGAGCTGATTATTAAACATGTACCAGTAAAACCCCGTGTGTATACATATGAGTATATATGTACATATTATATATCTGTATGTGCACACACATATTTATAAAATATGTACCATAACAATACAAATGTATGCATGCACACACATGTGGCACATTTGTGCCTGCATTTATAGGCTGTATTATAATATATATTCTGGCCTTATTCTGGCATTTATACACATATTTATGAAATATATACCCATTATATACACAAACATGTATATGTACATATAGGGCATACATATGCATACATTTATAGGATATATTATGCATATATGTGTATTTATAGACATATTTATGGAATATGTATCCACAACACATGCAATCATGTATGTGAGGATATGTGTATATATGCATATATACACATGTACATAAACATATTTGACATGGACACCGGAGATGGACGATTGTGAGTAAGGAAAAGAGAGGATATCTTGGCTGGATTGACTAGTACTGGAAAGGTAGGTTGGGGCCACATTGTGTAGGGCTTTGACAGCTAAACAGAGGTATTTATAGTTTATTCTAAAGGCAACAGTATCCAATGGACTTGGTTGAGTAGAAGATGCTAATATCTTTGGGGAATGTGGACTTTCACTACACATACAAAGTAGAAGGTTGTGTGATGTTAAACAAGTTCAGAGGTTTAGAAGGAGCATTAATTATAAGTTGTGGCACTTGGTATAAGCCCCAAGGAGTTGGTCAGGGATCCAGATAGCAGTATATATTTAGAGAGGCATATGAAAGACAGCTTCCACTAAAATTCTGTTCTGATGCCTCTTTGTGACATGGAGTTGACGCTGTGTTCTTGCAGGATGTGCCAATAGGACACAAACCCCCAGAGCCTCTCTAAGTTACAAATACAACCACAATGCCACCTGAGAACCAGGTCTAACTCAGTTTGAAGAAACTCATCTCCAAAAGTTGTGACTTTTGAAGACAATCTAGTAAGGCATGAAGAGGCTGTAATCTGTGATGGTGGATAGAATAACCACAGTGATAAAATCACAAGTCCTTGAAATAAGTACAAAGGAAACAGCAACTCAATCATGGCTCTTTGTGATGATTCATTGGTGAATCCAAGTAGCAGCAGGCAAAATCAGCCCAAGAAATAAGATGAGATAGATACAAATAGAATCATAGGTGGACAGCTAGAAGGGACCTGTGAAGCCAGTCCATTAGTACTGATTAAGTACTCTCTATGCATTTTAGATGATAAGAAATGGATAAGGCAAGCTGTGGTTCTAGCTTTATGAAGTAAAAAATATCAAAAGTATCCAGAGTGGAGTTGGGGAATCTCAGGCCTCAAGGCCACATGTGGCCCTCTAGGTCCTTGGGTGCAGCCTTTTGACTGAGTCCAAGTTTTAAGGAACAAATCCTTTTATTAAGGGGATTTGTTCTGTGAAGTTTGGATTCAGTTAAAGGGCGGCACTTGAGGACCTAGAGGGCCTTAAGGCCGCAGGTTCCCCACCCCTGGTCCAGAGCTTTGTGTTGTGACTTCCCCCTGCTCTTACTGTGTGCCCCCCTCAGGTTAACAGCTCTAACTGACTCCCTTGTGCTCTTATTGGTGCTGTAGGTGAAGTATCGTATAGATGGCGATGTCGCCAAAACAATTTGCCACGTTGATGAGAAGGCAAAGGACATCGAACATGCAAAGAAAGTGTCGCAGCAAGTTAGCAAGGTAAGGCCAGAATGGTTGAGCAGTAGGGCAGGAGTCAAAGGGCCTAGGGTAAAGTTTCACCTCTGATTACTGCTACCCTGGACAAGTCACTTAACATTTTTTGGTCTGCATTTCCTCAACTGCAAAATGAAGGGGTCGGACTGATGGCCGCTGAGGTCTATCCTAATTTTAGATCTGCGATATCATCTTTTATAGTTGGAGAAGGAAAATTGGATATAAAAGCTTAATCCTGAGCATTGGGAGTTTATTTCACGTGCACTATTTCCATTTAATTCCCTGTGTAGCTTTAAGCAAGTCACTTGACCTCTCTGAGCCTCATTTTCCTTATCAGTAAAATGAAGAGATTTGGACAAGATCGCACTAAATCTGTGATAACCTGTGATAGCATTTGAATATCTAGGTGGTGTGGTGGATGGAGCACTGGGCTTGGAATAAGAAAGACTCATCTTCATAAATTCAAATCCAGCTTTAGACACACTAGTTGTGTGACTCTGGGCAAGTCACTTAACCCTATTTTGCCTCAGTTCCTTATCTGTAGAATGAGATGGAGAAAGAAATGGCCATCTGCTCCAGTATCTTCACCAATTGGGTCACGAAGAGTTGGACCCAAACTGAAACAATTGGACAACTATATTTGACTCCAGGAGAAAGGATAAAACACACAAAATCCACACATAATCCTTTCTCCCTGATCTTATGTATACCTGGAAATGTTTATATTTGTTAATGATTGTCAAATTCGTAAACAAATTTTGTTTTTAATGTAAAATGCACGCAAAATCCATCAAGGAGGCAGAATTGAGCAAAGTAGTGAAAATCTTAGAGTTTGCAAATTTTAAGCTTATTACCTAAAGGAAAAACAGGAGGTTATCACATTAAATGCTTTCCATGTGGCGTGATTGGCAAGTTTTGCTCAAGGAGCAAAAGAAGACACTTAACAGTTCTCCTGAGCACCCTTATCCTTGAGGATTGAATAACTATCTCATATCTGGTTTTTCCACCAAGGTTTTGTATAAGCAGAACTGGGAAGACACCAAGGATAAGTACCTGCTTCCCCCTGATGCTCCAGAACTTGTCCAGGCAATTAAGAACACAGCCATGTTCAGTAAGGTAAGGACAGCTGTTCAAACTCAACACGAGTTCATCAAATGAAATTAAAAGCCAGCTATGTACTAGGAACTGGCAGAGATAGAGAGTTCAGTTCAATGGTGGAAAAAGGAACAAATACAGGTAACTGTGATATCCACTATTCTGCCATAAGTGTACAAGAAAGGTTCAAAGTACAGTATGATATGAAGTCCAGAGGGAGGGTTTTTCCTAGGGGATGTGTAACTAATACTTCTTAGAGCTGATCTTTTGAAATAACCTGTCCAACTCAATAACTTTCAAGAACGTGCAGTTGATGCTTGATGGTTGTAACAAAAAGCCCCAAAGCCAGGAGATTACCTTAGGTAGGTCCTGATAGTGCTGTCCCTGAACAAAGTGGGATGATGTGGAGGGAGATGAGAGTGAAGGGGGAGAGGAGGCACCTTGGCCAGTTTGACTCTCTTCCTTACTGGGAATCCCCTAAAACTGAGGGAAAGGAGGCAGGGAAAGGTAGGGGGCCAGGGTCAGGGGTAGCTGCTTCTAGCTTGGCAATCTGTTAGGCAAGGTATTTAGATCTCTTGGTAGGGAGTCCTTGATCTAAGGGCTGATTACTTGGTTCATGAATTATCCAGGCTCTTGGCTCCCTCCACCCTTCTTTCCAATCTATAAATCAAGCAATCAAAAAAGTATTAATCGAGCACCTAAGATGGAGTGCCAGGCCTGGAGTCATGAAGGCTCATCTTCCTAAGTGCAAAACCAGCCTCAGACACATTAACTGTGTGACCCCGAGCAAGTCACTTAACCTTGTTTCCCTCAGTTTTTCTCATCTGTAAAATGAGCTAGAGAAGGAAATGACAAACCACTCTAGTATCTTTGCCAAGAAAACCCCAAATGGGGTCACGAAGAGTTGAACACGAATGAAAAATGACTGAATAACAAGATTGTTAAAGCATTTTTCAAATTGTTCCAAACATTGCCATTTTTACTTACATTCTTATTACCACTTACTCCAGAAGGCAGATAATAAAAGAGAGGAAGAAATGTTGAAAGCAAATAATTCTATGCTTCTGGTGAAGGTTTGTTAAGAAAAAGAGGTTAAAATTATTCAAAGAAGTCATTTGAGTGTGGTAAAAGGCGGTAGATTAAATAGGGATCTCATTCAGCTTTGCTGCCTAGGGATTGCTTTTTTCCTAGCCCTCTATCACTTAAGGTAACTCAGGGTTCTTGTGTGTGTGTGTGTGTGTGTGTGTGTGTGTGTATGTGTGTGATGGACCCCTTCGGGAGTCTGATTAAATGCATACATACACACCTCAGAATAACATTTTAAATACATAAAATAAAATACATAGGGTTATAAAAGATACTGAGTATATTGAAATACAATTATCAAAATCTTTTCCTCATCCAAGTTCATGGACTCATTAAAATTCACCTATGGACTCTTCTGACCCTAGATTAAGTATCCCTTGATCTGAATTAATTGTGGTATAATAGAGACAGTATGGCATTGCAAAGAGAATTGCATGTTAAGTCTGGGTTCAAAGACCTGGATTCAAATTTAAACTTTTCCCAAGAGTGATGTGAATAGAGTGCTGGACTTGGAATTGCGATTTCAAATCCCAGCTCAGCCACTTATTAGATATGTAACTTTGGTCAAACCATTTAACTTCTTGTAGTATCATCATCTGTAAGATAGAGATAATAAATTCTATCTCAGAGAGTGGTCGTGAAGCTCAAATGATGTGACAAAAATAAAGTACTTTGCCTTAAAGTTACATATGTGTGTGTATATATATATACATATATATGTGTGTATATATATATATATATGTATATATTATTAAGTCACTTAACCTATTCAAGTCTGTGTTTCTTCTGAGGAGAAAATAACAATTGCAGAACTTAACTCCTCAGGATTATTCTGAGGATAATTGAGATAATATACATTTTGTAACATGTTAATAAATGGTTTTTAGCACACATTGTACAAATGCGATCTATTATTATATCTGCACACAATTCTGTTGAAAGAGAAATTGTATTCTCGTTTTTTTCACATTTTCCTTTCTTTTTTCTTTTCAGAAACAGTACACTGAAGACTGGGAAGCAGACAAAAGTTTATTTTACCCGTACAATGACAGTCCAGAGCTGAGGAGGGTTGCACAAGCCCAGAAAGCTCTCAGTGACGTATGTGAAAATACAAATATGACACTCGGATTGGGAGGGTGGAATTAGGGAACCTCTAACCCTCTTCTGGCCAAATTTGAGCTGCTTAGAACCCTGGGGGAGGGAAGTGTTGCCTTTTTTCAACCTGACTTTGATGGGTAAATCATCCTGTGTCAATCTAGGCACAGAATTTTGGTACTCCTGAACCACAAGTGTACAGATCCTCCACAGCTTTCTCAAATCAGCAAAAGTATTTAAGTGTCTTAAGTTTGTTCTTTAGGTTATTTAAAATGGGTTCTAGAGCAGTATTAGACATCAATGGCCCCAATAGAAGAGTGTGCCTCTTGCATTCCATTAGACCCAATCTGACGTGCGCAGAGCAGGTTTCTTTACCACCAGTCCCATCACAAGTAGCATCCTTTCACAGTTGACTCATTATTTTTTAGAAATGCTAGCTCAGTCTTAATTCCTCTTAAAAGCTGTCCTATAAAATTACTGATTTCTTATGTTAGCAGTCTGGTGATCCTCTAGGATCCCTGTATCCTTTTCTATCATACTTGTGCATAACTGATTATTCTCTACTTTGCTCAGGTATACTTAGATTTTTTTTCTTCCTAAGTATCTTACCTAACACTAAAATGACCTTAGATAAATTCAGCTGACTGTGTTTTTTTAATCTACAACTATCCTGAAAAGTATTAATAGGGACATTCTCTAACCCATTTTCTGAGGTACAAATTTGGCTCAGATTGGTCCCAGTGCTTCTACTTTTTCCTGGTGTTTAATTACCAGGTTGAGGAAGCATATTCCTATTTCAGATCATTCAATACTTGGTACTAGTCAGTGTAACACAATAATGCTGACCATTATAAAATAGTATGCCCAGGATTGACCCTTGTAGATTCATATCTAACAAGACTCCCTTGCTTCTCTTCTAAAATTTCAACTCATCAAGACATGTTTGTTGAGTGCCTACTAGATATCACATACTGTGCTAAGGGTATGTGAGGACTACAAAAGAAATATAAAGAACTTGCTAGAAAGTTCTTCTACTTGGAGAGGCAAAATGGTCAGTAAAACCATTTTGGAGTCATGAGGTGCTAAAGTGTAAAGTGTATTGACCAAGGTGCAATAGGATTTTTTTTTAAATGAAAAGTCATCAGAGGCAGAGAATGAATTGTCAGAGAGATAGAGCCAGAAAACACTATCATGGAAACCACAGGAGACATTTTTAAGATGATTCAATCTCTAGGTCACATACCTTATTATTCCAGGAAATGGAGATAATAAAGATGACATTCTTTAAATCAAGGCTATGAAACTTAAAGTTTGCCAAATTATTTGATATTTCTTAGGGAAATATAAGTTGTAGTCACCGTGTATAATACTAAATTCAATCTTTTCTTACCCCATTCCTGAAGTATTTGAGAATTAAGCTACATCTTGTATTTTACTGCAGACTAAGTTTACAAAGAGTATCTTATTACTTAAATGCCTGTTAATAACACAACATGGACTTCTACAATTATTGGGCCTGGAGCCCAAGACAAATTCTTATTCATAGCATGCGCCATGTAGACTTTAAAACTGGGAATCCTATTCCAGAAGTTCTGTCCCCTGAATGTTCTTTCTGTAAATCCACTTACCCCTGCTTGTCACGTTGTCCTCATCCTGCTTTGAATGACACTTTTCTAGTGCTTGAGAGCCACTGAGCTCATTAGGTATTGAATTCTAGAACTAGAGAGAATCCTAAACAAGATCACTTTAAATCACTGAGGTATCTAGATCCTAACCTCCAAGAAATTGATTTTTATCAGATTGTCACACCACTTATTAGGAGATCTAAAGCCATTTCATATCTCCCTTTTCTAGCTCCACCCCACCCCCACCCCCACCCCTAATTCATGTTCTGGCCTAAGAGAGTAGTATTAAATGAAACACCAAAATAGCTTATGTTCAGAGCTAAGAAGAAACTGACAGGGCTTAAAGCAATTAGGTAGTGAGAGCCAAATAAATGAAGCCTGAAAGTCTGTCTTTAATGCTTATTCCTTCCTTCCCTTCCCTTCCCTCCCTACCTCCCTCCATTACTTACTTCCTTTCTTTCTTTCTTTCTTTCTTTCTTTCTTTCTTTCTTTCTTTCTTTCTTTCTTTCTTTCTTTTTCTTTCTTTTCTTTCTTCTTTCCTTCCTTCCTTTTCATGAGTCTCTATGGAGGTGCTATAGGGACAGTAGAGTGGACATCACAAGAACAAGAAGGCCATGGGCTTGTAGATGAAAGCAGGGTCTTTTTAAGTATCACTTTGATCTCAATTTTGGAATCCCCAGAACATATAGATGCATGTGTGCATTTTTTTTCCCTTCAAACTAGGTTCCAGTTTTTTAATCTCATCAAACACAGATCCAGGGATTCTATTCATTGAGGTGGCAAACTGAATAGGGCAAAAGTATAAAGCCTTTTAAAGTCCTATTCACATGAGTGTGGTAACAGTCAGGATAATATTCTCTGGCTCATTAACACTAAGTTGTTCTCATTTGTGTCTTTTTATGACATTAGGTTGTCTACAAAAAAGGACAGGCAGAACGGAATTCTCAGTTCACTTCACTGGCAGATCCGCCAGATTTAGAATTTGCCAAGAAAGTGAACAGGCAGCTGAGTAAGGTAAGCACTCGGGGTTGGCACATGGGCTTCATCGAGAACTTTATGAGATCTAGAACCATGACTGCATCGTGCTATTTGGAGACACCTGACTCTGCTACTGGAATCTCTTCCCTCTCCCAAGCTGTTTGCATTGTTCACCTAAACAAATAAGCTGTGTGGTATAGCAGAAAGAGAACTGACTCTGAAATCAGAAGCCTTGGCTTCAAATCCTGGGACCTTGGGCAAGTATTATAGCCTCCCTGCACCTCAGTTTCCTCATCTATAAAATGAGGGGATTGGGATCAGAGAGGGTCCTCTCCAGCTCTAGATCTATGATTCTGTGACCCCATGAGTACAAAAATTTTTCATGAGGCCTTAGAACTGTCTCAGCACAACAGCAGAAGGCATATATAAAGCTGCAGAGTAAAACAAGTGATAACAAAGCCTCATAGCTCTAGCTTTGTTACTTCTGCTACTTCCTACCTGTGTGACCTTGGGCCAGTCTCTTAAGTTCTCTGGGCTTCACTTTTCTTCACCTGTCAAACGAGAGGCTTGGACCACATGACTTCGAAGATCTCCTCCAACTCTCAATCTTCATCTTGGGAATCTATCTTTAGTAGCTTATCCAAGTAACTAAAAACATATTATAGTAATTAACCAACAGAATCAAAATGGCACTGATTTTGAAAAAGCAAGTGACAAGGCGTGTGTGTTCCTATGACTCACCATACTACGTTTATGTAACAGCTGTTTTAAAACAAATGTTTGTTGACATGAGCTATGATTTTATTGGTATAAGGAACTCCCCCTACCAGGGCAGATTGACTACTGCTCTGTAACTATTAGATTTCTAGAATTGTCATTGGATACTGAGAAGTTACTTAGGAGTAGCCCAGGGTCCCACAGCCAGCATGTGTCAGAAGGGAGACAAACTTAGATTTACCAGACTCAGAGGCCAGTACTTTATCTACCATACCACACTGCTTCTTGCATGGGGTAATACTGATATTTAATTGTTTTCCTTCCCAAAAGAGAGGTTTAATAAACTAGCTAGATGAAGAATTTAAAAGCCTATGACTAAGGGGGCTCCTGGGTCATTCAGAAAGTGGAGCTGGAATGTTTGATATTTGGGGGAAGATGCATAATTCCAGAGTCTCTTGTTCCTGTTCCAGCGTGCTCCAGTGAAAAGGGGAACACCCAAATGTGTGTGGTTTCCGGTTCTCAGTTCAAAGACTGGCCAGGCTTGGGGAAAATTTTTAAAAATAAAAAATGCCATGGGCTGTATCTCAAGCAGGCGGCAGTGAATTCCATGACCTTTGAGGCCACTGGCAAACAAGACTTCTCTGTCTATATTTAGGGCTGTAAACTAGTCCTATGGTATGTAGGGTTTGAGATGGAATGTACAAAGACAGATGTTAGGCTAATGAATAGGCTTGTGCTAAGGTTCTATTTTAAATAGAGTGCAACAGGCAGCCGCTTCCTAGGGTACTCCTCATGAGCACTTCACCTCATTCCATGTGGTGGTGATGCTCTGCCAGGTTGGCATTCTGTTTGAATCTAGGGAAAACTTCTAGATTTCTCTGTAGTTTAGTGTTCTTTGGGAAAGCATTTCTTTGAGGCAGAAGGAAATAGCGTCATACAGTAGGAAAAGAATAATTCTAGAGGGAGAGGACCTGGGTTCAATTTCTCATTGCTTATGCTGACTGCCTGTGTGACTTTTCCCAATTTCCAAAATGAAAGGGTTGGACTAGATGACCTTTGGGCTCCTGGTTAGCTCTCAGTCTGCAACTGTACAAAAAGGATAGAAAGAAAATCAGGGACAACGTGGATTACACAGTTCCATTTATCTTCTCTTTGCGATCCCAGATTGTCCTGACTACAGACATGGGGTGTTTTGGATGCAGGCTCTAATAAGTATAGCAAAATCTCACTAAGATGAACACTACTCATTTAAAATTTGAGAGAATTATTTACTATTAAAAAGTGAGAACAATGATAACATACATGGATTGTAAGAGGAAGCTGTTTAAGAGTAGATGATCGAGCACAACCAGGAGTCCTAATTTACACACAATTCCATTTCCTTCATTCATTCTTTTAAGCAGGTCCTCTAGAGTAGAGATACCAAACTTGCAGTGATAGCTGCCTGCTCTGAGACCCCAGATTAAAATATAGTTGGGAAATATTTAATAAAATAAATAAAAATACAAGACAGCAATGATAAGGTTAGTTTTCTAAGTCAATATGCAGCCTGAGGAGATCCATTTCTATTTGAGTTTGACAAAGTTCCTCCAAATGGCCAAGCAGTCTTTCACCTTCTTAGAGTTTGTATTGCCTTCACCTAAAAGTAATGAAAGTGCATTTCTTTAAAAGAATTCTGCAACTCAGCCTTGTCACAAATGCAGACATCACTTTGGTCTGGGTGAGTGGGACTTTGTAAGCATGTAGATTTTGGTAAATACAGAAGGTGGCTCTCGAGGAGAACTGTCAGCTCTCCTATGGCATTTGGCAGAGGCTTTGTTATCAGTCCTGCTTACCCTACAGATTTAGACATCCCCTATGCTGTAGTGCATTAAAAAACAAACCCAAACTGATACCATTTAAGAAAATATATTCACAATGGCCAATAAAAGCTTTAGATCCTGAGTTCCCCAAGAACATTAAAGTGACTAAGAAATCTTGAGGTTTTTCCCAAATTCAAGCAGAAAATCAAAACTAGCAGAGGAACAGAACCATGTGAAGAAAGTGAAGTGTTCGAGGGAGAAGAGAAGAGGGATGCATGTGATTATGAGGATGCTAATAGTAACAAACCAACCAAAGAGAGAGGGTTAGAGCTTTAAGAGATGATGAGTCTATGAGACTCTTCACTTTTTTTCTTGGGGTCCTCTCACCTACCTTTGACTTAGTGTGAAGTACAGTGGAAAGAGTTCTAGCTAGGGAGGACTGGGGGTGGTGATGGCAAAACAAAGAGAATCATAGGACCTGCGTGACCCTGAGCAAATAAGTGGACTGCTTTGGACTTCAGTTTTCTTTGTCTATCTGTCTATCTATCTATCTATCTATCTATCTATCTATCTATCTATCTATCTTTTGGTCAGGCAATTGGGGTTGTCACACAGATAGTAAGAGTCAAAAGTCTGAGGCCGGATTTGAACTCAGGTCCTCCTGACTCCAGGGCTGGCACTCTATCCACTGTGCCACCAAGCTGCCCCAGATTTCCTTATTTTTAAAATGAGAGAGCTGGACAAGATGACCCCCTGTGCAAGTTCTCCTGGAGGACAATTCTAGATCTAGGGTCCTAATAATTCTTTAGCATAAAGGATTCCCTGTGAGGATACTCTCTCCACTGATGTAGGTTGGTAGCCTCTCAGCAATTATAATCTTAGACAATTGTCTCAGGTTGCTGAGAATTAAGTAAATTGCCCTCAGTTTACAGGTGTCAGAACCTGAACCCAAATATTCCTAACTTCAAGGACAGACCTTTATCCAATACTGCTATGAGATGTCTGCATGTATGTAGTAGTATTAACTTGATTCTGTGTAGATACATTCTGTATAACAGATATAGCAATAAAGAGAGGTAATATGGTGGGTTGAAGAGTTGAAGCCAGTAAGACCTGGGTCCAAGTCACATGTCTGACACATTCTGGTGGGATGGCCCTGGGTAAATCATTTAACCTCTTGGTGCTTTATAAGTTGTAGAGAAGATACCAACCTGTGCTGGTAAAGGGAGTTTTATTATTGGAAGTTCCCTCTACTAATGAATTCACAGGACTAGTCTCCGTTCTAATCCTTATTCCTATGCCCATCCCTATTATATATCTATTAGCGTCTTCAGAGACATACAGCATAGGCTAGGCATTCATGATTATAAGGATGTGAGAATTAACCACCAACTCAGTTCTGTTTCTCTGTGTTTGTCTCTACTTAACTCCAAGGTAACACATATGAAAGAGTAAGCCTATAGCCAGGTGCCTTCTGGGGCCCAGAGTAAAAGGCGTTTCAGAGAGAGCTTGTGATATAGTAGTGAGGTGATGAAGCTATGAGGATCCTTTTAAGTGTAGAATTAGGAAGGTGCTTTGATTGGCAGACAAGATTTGGTTGAATCAAGACTAGTTCTAGGCATGCTCTGTGCAATGACAATATAAATTGGGACCCCTCCCACCTAGTTGTGGGGAGGTGGCTTTTACATAATGGAGCCCTGAGGGATCCGAATGTTCGAATGTTCTGCTACTCACAGGAAAAAGAGAAATAGGAACAAGATAGAAATAGATTAACTAACTGGCAGCCGCATTGCCTCCCACTTGGCAACTACATTAAGACCACAAGTGCATGTAGAGAAAATTTAAAAAAAAAAGTCACATGTATTCACTTTGAAGAGAAGATCTATTTGGAAAGCATTGTCTCTATATGTGTGTGTGTGTGTGTATATATATATGTATGTATATATATATGTATGTATATATATATGTATGTATATATGTATATATACACACATGTGTATGTGTGTGTATCATAACCTTGGTACATTCAAATGTTAATTTCATTTACTTCTAAACTTCCTGAGGCAAGGAAGGATGGGCCAATAAACTGGGGCTTTATTTCCAAGTCTTCTCTGGGCAAAGACAGAGGATTGAAAGAAGCTTTTCACACACAAAAGTTGTCATTTCCTCACTGGGCTTTCTCTCCTTCATCAATTTTTTATAGATTTGGCAGAGACTTTGCCACTTTGATATGTATTAGTTGCCTGGGTTGAGGCATATTGGCTAGAACGCTGGAGGGGTTTCTAACAACAATCTACTGTGGTGCCACAGACACACCATTTAGTTTGTTCCAAGTTAAAAGAGGGCAGTGAGACTTTTCTTCCCCTTTCCTCTCAAGGGACGGCAAAGATGGGAGAGGTTATACTTATACAAACACCTTCAGATCCACAGATTTTATTAGTGTGGCACCAGAGTTGTTTTTTTGGGGGAAGGGAGCACATTTCGCAGAACTCAGATTATCTTTATATGTGCGTAAGAGAGGTGTGGGTGACCCCACATTAGGGCATCCGGGACAATCCCAGGGATAAGGAGGTTGGGCTAAGATGATCTTTAGGGTTCCTTCCAGGTCCCATCCCAGAGATAATAGTAGAGACTAGAGCAGTCCTTAGAGGATAGATGCTGCCTAGCCCAGATCTCTCCCAGGAAGCTTAAGTGCTATTAAAAGGAGACCTGAATTAGTTAAGCTTTAGACTAGTTTCTCTGCCTCTCTTCTATTGTTGGGTAGACCCTGTGTCCTGTCACCACTAGTCACATTACAGTTGCTTAAGATCTGTGATAGGAGCACATTCATCAGTATGCAAATTGATTTTTTGTAGACTATTTGTTTTCCCCAATTACATGTAAAAACAATTTTTAATATTCCATGTTTTTTTTTTAAGTTTTGAGTTCCAAATTCTATCCCACTCCCTGAGATGCTAAGCAATCTGATATAGGTTATACATGTACAACCATGTAAAACATTTCTATATTCATCATTTTTAGTTATTTTATTTAAAATTTTATTTGTTAAATTTTATATTTCATTGCTCGCCTTATTTTTTCTTTCCTTTTTTATCTTAGAACAAATACCGGGAAGACTATGACAATAAAATCAAAGGCAAGTGGAGTGAGACTCCTTGCTTTGAAATTTCAAATGCAAGAATGAATGCTGACAATTTAAGCACAGTAAGTAAGAGGATGGCCACCCGGTTGGCTTTGGTTTGAAGTTTCCTTTTTCCTAGCTTTATTAGTCATACACCGCAAAGGTTAGAAGTCTTCTAGGCCAACTTCTTCCCCTCCTCTCCAAGATAAATGACTAAAGATGCTTGTGAAAAAGGATGTCCCTTAGAAGCCACTGTCAACATAAACCTTCTACTGGGGAATTTCAACCTCATCTAATTTGTTCTTGCTTGAATTTCCATTTCCATAAGGACTACTATAAATCTTAAGTGTGTTATCTCAGAGTTCTAGGTTGTTTTTTTTTTCTCCAGATGGATAATCCTTCCCATATTCCCCTATTTTCATAATTGACAAGAAAATTTATTTCAGTGGCACCATATTCCAGTAGCAATCTGACTAGTTCAAGCTAAGGGAGAGGTTGTTACCTTATGGTAACTTGTCTGTGTTCCCTTGTATCACCATGCTTGACTTTAAACCTGACCCCAGCATGGCTTGCTCCTCACACCAGTCCAATACTATTGCTTAATATCTTACAGAGAAAATACCAGGAAGACTTCGAGAACCTCAAAGACCAAATTTACTTTATGCAGACAGAAACTCCAGAATACAAAGTTAATAAACAAGCTGGAATTGCTGCTAGTAAGGTACGTGTCGTGGGCACTCTGTTTGTTACCTGGCCTTTTGGATCATGTGCTTCTGTGCTCCTTCTGACCTTGAATGCAGGAAAGTATTAATCCCAGGAAGGTCAGCTAGGTGGGGTAGTGGATAGAGCACTGGGCCTCGATCAGGAAGACTTGAGTTCAAATACAGCCTCAGACATTTAATAGCTGTGTAACCCTGGACAAGTCACTTAACCCTGTTTGTTTCAGTTTCTTCATCTGCAAAATGAACTAGAGAAGGAAATGGCAAACCATTCCAGTATCTTTGCCAAGAAAAAACCTCAGTTGGGGTCACAAAGAAACAGACACGACTGAAAACAACTAAACAACAAACTATAACAATTCCAGTAGATAAGGTTTCAGGAAGTGCCACCATTTTTGATCATTCCTGCTTTAGCTTTGCAAGGTATCATTTGTTAAAGGGTCTAAATGCCACCGTGCAGTGAGCTCTGGTCAATACCACAAAAAAAAAAAGAAACCCAACAAACTTATTTGAAGACTCTTAAGTCTCTGCAGATTCCAGGAACAGGTAGATAGATCTGTAACATTCTGATGCCTGGTCTCAAAGATGAGCTGGAGTCGGCTCCTACATATCTTGAGAACTGATTGTTAAATTTTCAGTGTGTGCATTTATACCTCAAAAACTGGTTAATGCCATAGATAAGGGCGTGCTTTATTGTTTTGATGACGATGTAGGCTTATAGTGGTGGAAAAAAAGTTAGTAATGCAGATTCACCCACACCACTCCCAGCCAGTTGTTAAGCCTTTACCTGCACACCCCTGCTTGGTTGCCTCTTCTGAAGATCAGATTCTTAAACTGTGACTCTCTGAAATGGTTTCATAGATAATATGGACAGTACTGTAAATATGTAGGATAAAAATCTAATGTATATCTTCAATCAAGGAATAGTATTCTGTGATTTCTCAAAATGGACTCGGGGGGGTGGGGTCCAAATCTTTTTTAGGTATATAACTGTCTACTGTACCAGAACTTCAGCATAATGATTAAGCCAGCAAATATTTCTGTTGCTTCCTGAGGTCATTAGTCGTTAATAAATTGCCCTGTAGTCTCTAAACCTGCCGCAGACCTGAGCATGCCCTCTGGCCTGAATGGTATTTGTGAAAGTCATATAAATGGAACTAGACTGTGAATCAAGGTCAGGACAAGTATATCCATTGTGGTCACAGTCCTAGAAAAAGCCCTTTCCTGTCTCTACCAATATTAGGTTGCAAGGAGAAGAAAAGGAAGGCTGGAGAAAGGTGTATTTTGGCTGTCAACTCAATAGGCATTTATTATATGCTTACTATGTGCCAGGTACTGAACTAAGTAGTAAGGATACAAATACTAGCAAAAAGAAGGATAGTCCTTGACCTCAGAGGGCTACTTTCTAATGGGGGAAGGCAATAATTAAAAGGAGCTGAAAAGCGGGGGAGAGGAGGCAGGGCAGTAAAGTTTAGAGGGTCAGAAACGGAGCTGACAGAGATGAAGGAAGACTCGCCTGGGTCCTTCCTTCAAATGAAGGTTCTAGGGCACATCTTCAATGGCAGAGAGGCGGCATAGGAGAAGAGGGATGGATGTCCCAGAGGGAGAAGGCCACTGGAAATAAGGGAACTTCCAGGGCGAGGAGGCAGCTGAGGCATCATGTCCACCTAACACCTCCTCAAATACATTAACCTACCCATACTCATACTTAGACAGTCACTACTGTACTAGGGGACTCTTTACAAGTGGAAAGTAGAACAGAGGAAGCTATAAGGGTCCTTTCCACACCCTCACAGATGTTGGCAGTTTGGTAAATAGGTATCATTATCTGGGTGCAAGGTCACAGTATCATAGATCTAAAGCTGGAAGGGCCTCAGGGGGCATCTAGTCAGACGAAGTAGCTGAGGCCTAGAAAAGTTAAATGACTTGGCCAGAGAGAGTCACATGAATATTAAGCCACAGAGGGCAGGATTTGAACCCAGGTCCTCTGATTCCAAAGGAAATACTCTTTTTATTGTGAGAAGAGGTACGTGGGATGCAGTCTTTGTGCATAATTATTAATATTTCATATTTATGGAATGCCAAGGACCCCTGTGTGTAGAGAGAGACTAATTCATGGAACTATGTGCCAGCAGTATAACAGAGATCTTGGAACGTAAAAGTGACAGACGCTCTCTCATTTCCTTTCACTCCTACAGGTAAAATACAAAGAAGACTATGAAAAGAAAAAAGCTACCGCTGATTATAATGTGCTTCCTGCTACAGAGAACCCGCTACTCAGACAGCTGAAGGCTGCAGGAGACATCCTAAGTGATGTAAGTATTTTTAAAGATTTTTAAACATCAGCTGTAAAATGACACCAACAACAATAATGGTAGCAAACGTTCATGTGGATCTTTGAGGCTTGCAAAGAACTTGACATATGTTATCTCATTGAACTTCTCAACAAACCTGCAAGTCAGGGATTGTAGGTATTATCCCCATTTTACAGATGAGGTAACTGAGGTTCAGAGAGGTCAAATGACAAGCATCAAAGGAAAGACTTGAGGCCTGGTTTTCTTGATTTTCAGTACAGCAAAAATCTCTTTGCCTAATTTTTTTTCTAAAATTCCTTGAGTTTATAACAGCTCCTTCAAACAACATGGATTTCTTAATGTGTTTATTAGTCTTTTGATAGAAGCTAGTCAAATGAATGTAAGGAAAATAGCTGCAGGCCTGAAGTGCTTGTGCTCTGGATTCAGGCAAGCCGCACTGGACAGCATCTTTCTGCTCTCTTGCTAGGAACAGCAGAGTTGTGTTTGTAAATGGCTGGGAGAGCAGAGAAAAGTGACTAAGCCCTTCCAGATGCCCAGTCTTTCACTCCCCAAATATGCTACCCAAGGGATGTGAGAGAAAAGAGCCATGGTTTAGGAATGAATGAACAAGTATTAAGCATGTACCATGTGCCAGATACCACCTCTGGTTCTAACCAATCAGCGAGCATTGTTCAAGTTCCTATTATGTGCTCATCACAGCTCAGGGATACAAAGACAAAAATAAAGTAGTCTCTTATTTTTTTTTGGAGGGGAGAGGACAGGCCAATTGGGGTTAAGTGACTTGCACAAGGTCACACAGCTAGTGTATCAAGTGTCAAGTATCATGAGGCTGGATTTGAACTCAGACCCTCCTGACTCCATGGCCTGTGCTCTACTCACTGGACCACCTAGCTGCCCCTAGTTGTCTCTTCCTTTAAGGAGTCTACATTCTAATACCCAGGAAGTCCAAACAGCACTGGATAAAATAAGAATCCTAGCCTCTTCAATCCAAAATTTCAGAAAGAGCCCTCTAACTGCAAAATAAATAGATGTGTATATTTCATTTAGATCAAAAGGAACATATCTTTCTAAAGCTGCCACTTGGGAAACTGTCTTCATTGAGCCATTTTATATTTAAGGATCAGTCTTGGGAACTATTATTGTCCAGTAATAGAACACAAAAGAAGATTCCCTAAGGCTTCACATAAATTTTTAATTTTTTTTTAAGAATAGTTATGGAGATTTATAAGCCCCTGGATTTTAAATGCTTGAGCTTAAGGAAGGAAAAGAATCATGCCCTGAAAAACAGGTCTACATTAGAACAACTGGAGCCATTGGGGACATCCAAGACGGAATCATCCCAATCTCCCCCTCCCAGTTAGTAACAAGATATTTTGAGAATTGGACTAGATGATCTCTAACATTCCTTACAACTCTAAATCACTCAGGTAACATGAATATGTTAAATATTTACTGTGCAGTAGGCATTTTCAAGTACCAGGGGTACAAAGAAAATACCTGTCCTCAAGGAGCTTACCTTATGTGATGAGGTCTTTGCTTGGAGATATGTGGTAGAATGTCATGTAGAGTATGTCTGGATCACAGAGTAAGTAGAAGCACATAAAGCATAAAAAGATTGGAAAGATAGGAAGGGATCAGATTTTGAAGAACTTCAAATGCATAAAAGAGGACTTTACATTTGATTATGGAGTCATTAAAGTTTATTGAGTTGAGGAGTTGATGTGACAGACCTATACTTTAGAAAAATCACTTTGGCAGCTTAGTGGATTAGATGGGGAACAAACTGGAGGCAGGGAGACCATTAGAAGGTTGTTGTTATTGTTGGTGGTGCTGGTCTATCCTTTTTAATTTTTTTTCAACATTCACTTTTTAAAAATTTTAGATAAATGCTACAACTTAAATTCACAATAAGAAAAGGAAAAGAAACATTGTAAACTTAAATATTAAACTTAAATATGAAAGAAAAAAGAAAAAAACATGTCATGTGCAAAGCAGAACATAGGAGAGGATTCAGAATACATAGCAATAACTTATCATTTCAAGAAAGCCTATGTATTAAATACTGTGAGTTATGTTGAAGGCTGTCCATCTTTGCTTCCTTGTAGGTTTCTTTTGCTCTCTGCTGTACACTTTTTTACTTTGTTCTTTCTTCCCACCTTCCTCCTCCCTACTCACCACCCCAAGGTTACAATTGAGCATGGATATATTTATATATAGGTATTGATAAATACATACACATACACATATACATACATATATACATACAATTTTCCTAAGAGATCCTGCTCTTAATCTTGTTTTCATGTTTGTGCATATCTCTTTTTTCCTATCTCTCCTAATTCCTGTACTTTACGTCTACCTTCCACTTTGCCCTCGTTACTTAACATATGCTGATTCCAGCAATCCCTCCCTTGTCCTCCCATTCCCCTAAATCTAAACACCCTCTTATACACCCCTTTCACTTATTCTGTCCTCCTCTCCTCTAAAATTCCCTTCCTTATCCCTCCCATTCCCCTAAATCTAAAGACCTCTCTAAATCCCCTTTTTAACCTATTCCCTCACCCTCCTCTCTGAAGAACCCTCCTTTATCCTCTCCCCCCTCCCTATCCCCTTAGAGTTTTATTTCTTTCTAAATTTAGAAGACTTTTATACTCGTCTAAATGTTTATGTAATTTCCCCTCTTACATTCTCGATGAAAGTAGGTTTCCAGACCTAACAGCACCCCCTCCCCTATCTAATTCTTCTGTGTGGGTTCTTCCTCTTGAACCTCATTTGTATAAGATAATTACTCTTTTAGCTGTTCTTAAAAAGTTTTACTTTTTGAAGTCATATCATACTCAGGTCTACTCCAATCTTTCTTATAAGCTATGTAATTACTAGTAACAATATTAGATTTTACATTTTCCATACATAAAAGGTAAACATTCTATCCTTATTTAGTCCCTTGTAATTGGTCATTGGTATGTACCTTATATTCCTCTTGGCTCTTGTATGTTAAATCTTCTATTAAGTCCAGGTTTTTTTAAACAGAGTCCTGAAAGTCTGACAGTTGATCAAATGTGCATTTTTTTCATTCAGAATTACACTGAGCTTTGCTGGGTATGATATTTTCAGCCAGAGGCCCAGTTCTTTTGCTCTTTGATATCTACTATTCCAAGACCTGTGCTCTTTTAGTGTTGCCAGTGCTAGGTCTTGTGTGATTCCAATTGTGGTACCATCATATGTAAGTTGGTTTTTTTTCTTGCTGCTCATAATATTTTTCCTTCATCTGGGGATTTCGGAATTTAACTATAATATTTCTGTGAGTTTTCCTCGTGGGGTCTCCTTCAGGTGGTGATCAGTGGATTTTTTCTTTTTCTACTTTCCTCTCTTGTTTTAATGCTTCAGGACAATTTTCTTTAATTATTTCTTGTATTATTGTGTCAAGATTCTTTTTTTGATCAGAACTTTCAGGTAGTCCAATTATTCTTACGTTTTTTTTTCTTGATCTGTTCTCTAGATCTGTTATTTTTCTTATGTTTTGCATTCCTTTCTATTTTTTTATTCTTTATATTTTGTTTTTTATTTCCTCATTTCTTATAACTTCGCTGGCTTGCCCTTGCCCAATTCTGATTTCAAGCCTTAAGATTCTGGATCTCCTTTTCTAGTTGGTTGGCTTTCTTGTCATAATCTTCTTGTTTTTCTTGTATTATTCTTATTTTTCTTTTTAATTTTTCCTCCATCTCTCTCATTTAATTTTTAAAGTCTTTTTTAAGTTCTTCAACGAATTCTTTTTGGGCAGGTGACCATTTGACATTACTCTTCGGAGTAGAAGAGGGTTTCTTTGCTTTGTTATCCTCCTATGAAGATGAACCCTGGTCTTCTCTATTCCCATAATAGCTCCCTATGGTTGGATTCTTTTCCCTTTGCCTGTGCATTTGTTTTTAATAATTTAGTTTTTATAATCACCTCTAATCCTGGGGTATGGGGGATGGTGCCTCTGTCCTCTGATCCTCTTCAGTTCTCCCCTCTGACCTGGAACTCAAACCAAGACCTCCAACCTCCTGTAAGTGCCCACAGCCAGTGGAGTCCTTGCCCCACTGCCCTGTGTGTACTGGTTCCTTCTGACCTGGGCTGTTCTCGGCAGCACAGCTGGTTCTGACATTCCTTGTTAGCGGAGGTTCCCTAGATCTTCCTGTCTCAGATGCCCAACTCCTGTCACTGTCCTGGGGGTAAAAGTTCCTGTGCCTGGGGTCAAGACAGTCTCTCAAACCAGCTAACCCAAGGCTTGCTGCTTACTGTTAAAGCAGACCCTAGCTTGGAAGTGTTTGCTCTTCACGAAGAGAAAATCTAGTCCTGGGATTTTTCTTCAGGTCACCTCTGATTGTCCCAAGAGAACCCCCTTTCTGCCCCTACTCTTATTTGTTTTCATGGCTCTATGTTCCCCCAGAGGTGCTATTTTATCTCTTTTGGGGAGGGAAATCTTGAGAGCTTAAAATTTTCTGAGGTACTCTGCCATCTTCCCAGAATCTTCTCTAGTCCTTCCTTCTTGAAGAGGATCAATGACATTAGGATTTTGTAATAGACAAGGTGAGAGGTGATGAGGGCCTAGATTAGGGTAGTTAATTTATTTAACCTATTTAAATAGTTAACCTTATAAGTGAACAGCTAGTGCATCAAATAAAATTTTCTCATATTGTCATTTTATATTTTCTAAAGTTTTCATTGTGGATGAGTTAGTCACACATACACATACATACATATGCATGCACACAAGTGTACATATGTGTATTTATATTCATACATATATGAATGCACATATATGCACACATGTATACACATATATACACACATACATACACACATACCTTTATATGAATGAATGGTTAGCTTCTCTCCATTCCACGGCCAGAGAACACCCTTAAGCCTGGCCAGAAAATGTTTCCTCAGTCACACGGAGGATTGCAAGAGAATTGGAAGGATTGCAACAAACCTATCATCTGTCTTGGAAAAGCAACTCTAAATGCATGTCCTGTTGGTGGTGATAGGTTCTTAGCATCTCCCTCCTGAAGAAATGCTGTTACATTGTTATTACAGATATATAAAAGTCATGCTCAAAAATCTCATTTTGCTTTCACTGACCAGGACACCCCCACTTAGAGGACCAAGCCTGGAACAAATTTTATACCTAACGGTGCTTTGTTTTGGGTTTTTTTTCTTCTAAATTGTAAGAATATAAGCACAAAGGCATCAATTAACAAATTTTTAATCAGTCTGAAATTGCCGGCAATAAAACCAATGACTCTTCATGTTATTTTTATGGCTAAAGATAATCTGCAGGTTAATGTTCCAATAGATAAGAATTATAAATAAATTCATAATATGTAGCCATTCAGGCTACCTCGATTAGCTGTTAGTGAACATAGGAAAGTACATTCTAAGCCCATTGTACATTCTAAGTCATTGGTATGGAATGAAAAATTAGTGAAATTCCAACCTTCGCTTTAAGTAGTAAAGATGGAAATTCTCATTTCAACAGTTAGCCTTAAGTGCATAAGTATAAAAAAAAGCACAATTCCTGGATATGCTACTTGTTATTCCCTGCTGGGTTTTAGAACTTTATCAGCAGGATTATAACTTTAAATATTCTCTGAAATATTTTTCCACTGGGTAAAATGAGAAGATAGAAGTATGTCTATTTCTGTTTAAATTGATAACATTTGTAATTGCTGCTCTTATGAATGACTACTTTCTTATGAATGCTTCTTTAGAATCACTACTAATCCTCACATTTCTAGCTTGCAAGTATGGGAAGAACCTGAGTCAGTGAAAGTCAGGCTTGAAAATGGCGTATATACACTATAGCCTTTAACCATCTGTGAGTCTTGATTCTAAGGTAGAGAACTGTTTTTTGAGATCTTTTTCTTTCCAAAGATTATTTTTTGAGGGAGTTAGAAACATAGATTTAATGTGCATTGCTAATGGCACAAAGGCTTATGATTCATAACACCCCAACTTTTGATTATAGGTTTTCAAGATAGTAGATTGAGACCTTTTTTTAATTTTTAAAGTGTTTGAAAAATAAGAGCTATTATAATCAACGTGTAGGAGTGACAGAAATCTATTTTATCTGTCCTTTTTTCCTCTGACAGAAATTATACAAGGAAAACTATGAAAAGACAAAGGCAAAGAGCATGAATTATTGTGAGACTCCGAAATTTCAGCTTGATACAATTCTGCAAAACTTCAGTGATGTAAGTCAGCCCTACAGTGTCAGTCCTTTGATGTGAACCAGAGACTTATTTCACATATATAAACAAGTGAAATGTGATTTGTCTTCCAGACTAAATATAAAGATTCATATGTGAAGAATATTTTGGGACACTATGTAGGCAGCTACGAGGACCCATACCATTCACACTGCATGAAAGTTGCAGCTCAGAACAGTGATGTAAGTTCATGTTTCCCAATGACATGGTTTCTAGAAACTACAGCCAGAGTTAGCCCTCATGTGTGCTTTCTCCTTGCAGAAAAATTACAAAGCAGAGTACGAAGAAGACAGAGGAAAATGCTACTTCCCCCAGACCATAACTCAAGAATACGAAGCAATCAAGAAACTAGACCAATGTAAAGATGTAAGTCTGCAACACAAACACTGGAAAATTTAGGATGTCTGGGGGCTGGCGTCCAAAGAAAACCAGCGATATTCTAGGATCTTCTCATGGCATCTAGTGGTCAAGATGTAATTGACAATATTACTATTTCCTTTAAAGTAATAATATAAATGGGAGGCAAGAAATCTAGTTTTGAGGTGACTATCATATTTACTGTCAAACAGATCCATAGAAATACACTCCTTGGTAGTTTTAGGTCAGTTAGTAAACTCTTTTTTCTTTTTTTTTCTTTTTTGGTCTTTTAAAGATAAAGAGCACCTCAGGAGGCATAGATCAGTTATATTGACATTTGAATGTCTCTAACAACCTGAAATCTAATTAGCATACAAAAATTGATTGAACAAAAGTTTGGGGGGCTATTCTTTTTGGTTTTTTATGTTTTCTGCCATGCATTGTAACTCCGTTTTTTTCCTCCAGCACACTTACAAAGTCCATCCTGATAAGACAAAATTCACTCCAGTTACTGATTCTCCTGTCCAACGGCAAGCTGAAATCAATACCAAGCAGTTAAGTGATGTAAGTACCATGAAATGTTAGAAAAATCCAGCCCCTTCTGACCCATTATTTTCAAATAACAACATGTAAAATCCAGTAATTCAAATATTTCTAAAAATACTCATGTGGATGCTACTCATTTGGCTATATTTATATTTCCTATTATAAAAATAGTATGTCATTATGTTCATTTTCCACATTCAAGTATTGATTAGGTAATAGGATGAAAAGCTCAATTGATCAATGAGAAGACATTGTGTTAAGATGTGCCAGCTCTAGCATCAAAGGACCTTGGTTTGGAATCCTGTTCCTGTTACTTAGGTGCTTATACTTAGACAAGTTGTTTAAACTGCTCGAGCTTCAGTTTTCCGATCTGTAAAATGAAGGGATTAGATATATAAGGTCCCTTCCATCTCTAAATCATTAACCCTATGAGAGGGGTGAAGTTTAATGGCAAAGAAATATGGACTAGATAACCTGCCAGGTTCCTTCTGATTCCAACATTCTTTGATTGGATTAAAAATTGAGGCTTCAATTCACTGATTCTTTGTCTCTCCACTAAAAAGAAAATATGAGCTTACAAGGGTAGCTTTATCACATGTGCTTTTCATGAATATTCAAATAATGCAGAACACAAAGAATTAAGTTCCATGAGAGGGATATGTTTTTTTTAAAAAAATGATAAATTGTAAAGTAGCAAAAAGAATGTAGGTTAAAACACATTAATGAGTTAAATCATGAGCACTGATAAAGTAGGAAGACCTACTCAGACTTTTCCCATAGAACAATGATAATAATAATAGTACCTTACATTACATAACACTTTGTAGCTTTCTAAGCACTTTCACTTACATCATCTCATTTGATTATATATTATGTTATGCCCATTGGCCCCAGACTCAATGGGGGCCACTTACAGCATACAAGGTATTCCTCAAAGTCTTAATGCAGTTTTAAGCTTTAATAGCCCACATGTCTCTACAGCTATTAAAGCTTAAAACTGCACCAAGACTTTTGGGACACTCTCTGTTAAAGTGTATCGGTCATACAATGATATTGCCTACTCCAGGCTCTGGATCTTTCTTTTGATCTGACATTCATTGAATGCCAAAAAATTTGCAGTGTGCAATAGGAGTAATCCATTAGTGTTATAGGACAGGCTTCTTCCTGCACTAAGAGGACATTCCCCTTGTTTTTCAGCTGAATTATAAAGCAAAACATGAAAGTGAGAAGTTCAAGTGCAACATCCCGCCAGATGCCCCGAACTTCATTCAGCACAGAGTCAATGCCTATAACCTCAGTGATGTAAGTTCTCCATACAGAATACCATGGGAGGGGGTGAGAATCTGTGATGTTTTGTATTTGTATCTCACTGTTGATGAATTGCTTCTAGCAATGTGAGAAATTACAATAGGAGATAACAATAATATTTCTCATATTTGGTGCCTTATGAACTGGGATCTCTTTTCCTGTTCCCACTACTAAGTTCTTAGCCAGTATAATTATTTGAATTCCCATAATAAGATATGCGAATTCCCCTGAGACAGAGGTTGGATTACATTTGCAAAAGTGTGTGCTGGTTTTCCCTAAAATACAAATATATCTTTTTAAAATAATAATATTCTTCTGGTGAGACGTAACATGGCATAGGGGTTAAAGAGCTAGCTAGCCTGAGGGTCGGAAAGACCCTCATTCAAATCCTGCCTTTGACAGACACTGATTGTGTGACCTTGGGCTAATAATTTAACCTTTGAGTGAAGTCCCGGGGCTCTGGAGTATGAATTCACTGTAACTAGCCTGACACAGGGCAGGTAGGTGGTGCAGTGGTTAGAGTGGTAGGTTTGGAGTCAGCAAGACTCATCTTCCTGAGTTCATATCTGGACTCAGACACTTATTAACTCTGTGACCCTGGGCAAGTCACTTAACCCTGTTTGCCTCAGTTTCCTCATCTGTAAAATAAGCTGGAGAAGGAAATGGCAAACCACTCACTCCCGTATCTTTGCCAAGAAAATCTAAATGGGGTCACAAAGAGACACGACTGAAAACAACTGAGCAACAAAAGCCTGACACAAACCCACCACATGGCTCCATGGCTTTCTTCATGCCACATCACTCTACAAGTACCTGTTCTACCCTTTGACAGAGGAATAAACATCATACAGAGCTTTTATAATTCTTCCACGTACGATTTCTTCTCTAGAATGTTTACAAGCAAGACTGGGAGAAGAGCAAAGCCAAGAAATTTGAAATTAAGGTGGACGCTATTCCTCTCCTGGCAGCCAAGGCCAACAGCAAGAATGCCAGTGATGTGAGTATTACTTGGGAACCAGTGGAGGTGACCTGGTTGGCATGTGTGTGCTGAGTGGAGTCTTCCATCTGTGCTGTCTCTCTTGGTGCAGGTGCTCTATAAGAAAGACTATGAAAAGAGCAGAGGAAAAATGATTGGAGCCTTAAGTATTGAGGATGATCCTAAGATCCTGCACTCTTTGAAGGTGGCCAAAAACCAGAGTGATGTAAGTGGTTTTGGAAATCTCTCATGTTTCCTATTTTGCCCATCTTCCTCACTAGCATGTCCAGAGTTTGATGGAGCATCTCAGGTTCAAGGTGGCATGGCTGGTGTGAGGGACTTTGTGGAACAGAAGCATCACATTTCTAGATGCTCATAGGTACTTATATTAGGGTTCTATTGGAAATGATTGAATTTTCTTAAATATCTTTAGTTCCCTCACAATGGGAAGAAATGATTCTTTTGATGATGTTCTAATTTTATCTCCTATTTATGGATTTGATATCAAAATCATTATTTTTAACATTTTCTAAAATATTTAACTCCTTTCAAATCACCTTTAAATGATATTTTTAAAAGAAAATATAAATGATATTTTAAAAAGAAAATTCAATACAATTAAAAACCAACGCACTTATTCAGGCCTTAAAATGTACAAGCACTATGCTTCATAAATACAACTATTTGCAGAGGAGTTATTTTTTGTCACTTACAAAAACTTATTTTTCGATTTTGTTAGGGACAGGGATAGGGAGTGGACCTGTAATTTCTTCATTAGAGATATCTCTACCAATGATGCTGGTGAGGTTGATACCTTATCAACCTCACACAGCCAGTATCTAACAGAAATGGGTTTTCCTGGTTTTGTGGCCAGCTCACTATCCACTATGGGATACTGCTCCCCACCCCTGTATGTAATTTTCAAAATAATGTTCATACCCTTTTAAAGTACATTTTTAAGTATTTGAGTGAGTTCAAAAAGATGACGAGGGAGTACATGTTGTCATGCAGCACAGCTGTAATTAGAACAGGGCAACAGTCTTTATACCAGGGTTCCAAGATTTGGAGAATGCTGACAGGAGTTTGTATTGCTTCAGCAGAGAGAAGCAACTAAGCTCAGCCCATAATTGGTTAGAATAATGAATGAAAACAGAAAGCTGATCAATAGCATCCTTCCTCCCACTCCTAGCTCTACCCTGTTCCATCTCCTGCAGCCTCTGCAGTACATTTCCAAGTGTCCAGGTGTCTGTTTCCCAACAGTAGGACCTTGTATCTCAAAGTCCAACCTGAATGTGTCTCAAAGAGTTGCTTAGAGGATATCTCTCATGCGACTCACTCTTGACACCAGAATCTCATATAGCAAAACATGGAAAGCCTGCATAATCAAGTGATATTAATGAATGGTAAAATCCATTTTAAGAGATGACATGAAAGGCATTTAATAGCACTTTATCTAATTCTAAGTCTATGGCCAGGTTTTCTGTTCCCTGTCTCTGTTAATGGTAATAAATAGTGATTTTATTTTTCAAATTTGCAAACAGTAATGGGATGAGCCAAATGTAGATTAGCTAGGAGTAGCTGCCTGCTTGAAATCAGTCTCTGAGAAGTATCAGAAATAGTCATGTGGTTTTTTTTAATATAATCTCTCCAATTTATCATTCATGATAACTACAGTATTGATTGTGAGTTTTCAAGGCTTGTTTTTCTTCTGTTTTGCAAAGGAATGTTAAAAACACAAAAAGACAAGATATATTTTAAAATACTCTCTTAAGTATAGGACTGAAATGAAATCTTTTTGCAATAACTGATATCATTTTCCCCTCTTCTGGCAGAGGTTATACAAAGAAAACTATGAAAAGACAAAGGCAAAGAGCATGAATTACTGTGAAACTCCCAAGTTTCAGCTGGATACCCTTATGAAGAATTTCAGTGAGGTTAGAGTACCTGAAATTATTCAGTCTGGTTTGATTGGCTACCCACTGTTTGACAGATCAGTGTGAACTTGAATTAAATGTGTTTTGTCTTCCAGGCTAAATATAAAGATTCCTATGTAAAGAATGTTTTGGGGCATTACTTAGGCTCCTTCGAGGACCCCTACCATTCCCATTGCATGAAAGTTGCTGCTCAAAACAGTGATGTAAGTTCAGAGATGACCATTGAAACTCCACCATGATGTTGTCTGAATGACAGTGGTGAGCTATTCATGTATTCTTTTTCCTCCTAGAAAAATTACAAAGCAGAGTATGAAGAAGACAGAGGCAAATGCTACTTCCCTCAGACGATAACACAAGAATACGAAGCAATCAAGAAACTAGACCAGTGTAAAGATGTAAGTGGGCTGCTGCAAGAAACAAATTCGCTTGGTTGATAGTGTTTGGGAGGTGACTGCGACATCTAGTGGTCAGAAGGAGTTTAGCAACTGAGTTTGAAAGAGGGGAGGGGGCGAGAAAAGGCAAGAGTTTTGGATATTCTAGTGAGAGGGACAGAAAGCATTACTGTCAAAAATGCTATTCATTGTAAAAAAAACCTCAACAATTTTAAGTTTTTAAAGGCAAACTTCTTGATTTTTATTGCTTATTATATGAATATATATGTATGTATTATATGAAGATAGAGATCATAGAGTTAGAGCAGAGAAGGATTTGGGGAGCTACCTAGTCCAGGCTCCCTATTTTACAAATGAGAAAACTGAGGCCCAGAGAGGTTGTTACTTGCCCAAGATCACTTAGAATAAATTGCTGAGGTGGGATTGAACCCAAGTCTTCTTATTCCAGATTTAGTCCCTTTTTTTTCTATTGCAGAGATAAATAGATAAATTTCTCTGCAAAACAGTGTATTAGTGACTAAATGAACTCTATACACTACTGAATCTTTTCTATACATTAGTGTGGGTATAAGTGATTTATTCCTATTGCTAAATATTTCATTTTTTCCCCAGCACACTTACAAAGTTCATCCTGATAAAACAAAATTCACACCTGTCACTGACTCTCCTGTCCAGTTGCAAGCCCAGATTAATACCAAACAACTAAGTGATGTAAGTACTTTTGAATATCAGAGTAGAAGAGAACACAAAAAGATCTTATATATTTAAATGATAAGTAAGTTAAAAGATGAAATAAGCTTGTAGACTAGCTTACCACTTACAAAGTATTGCTATTTAGATATTCAATATTTATACCTGTAACTTATTTTTTTCTTTTTACTCTTATCAACGTTAAATATTAAAATGACTCTGTAGCTTATGGTCTTTATTAGTGTGTGTGTGTGTGTGTGTGTGTGTGTGTGTGTTTAAATTTGCCTGTCAATTTGGTCAGTCCCAGAGAGTTTTCTAAATATTTATCTAAGATTGTGAGTAATATAGGCTTTTACTTAATAAGTACATTATTCATTCTATAAATTACTTTCTCTTAGTAAATTTTTAGTAACTCTGGGTATATTGGGATTCATCAATCGAAATTATCAATGAAATATTCATGTACACAAAGTCAGTACAGCTTTATATTCACCAACTAAGAGGTGAAAGAATTCTGGCATTTTCAAGTTTTGCATGTAGGCAGAGTCTTATTGCATTAGGAAAAATCATTTAATAGATGTTGCATAACATAATACATCCACAGATTCAATATGCCTTCAGAAGCTATGAATTTATACTAGAAATAGCTATATGGCTAATAATATTTAGCATGCTTATTATTAGATACAACAATGCATCCTGAAAATTAGCTGTACTATACTAACTCAAGCGAAGGAGTCAAGCACTTGATTTAGGTGACATGCATTAGGTAGCATACAGGTGACATGTATCCATTTTCCCATCTACTCCAAAGCATCTCTATTCCAAAGTGTCACAGCTCTTTTCCATTGTTATTCCAAGGCTCAGATAACAGAGATCAAAGCATCGGGGAAACACTGACACTACAATTAGGCTTTGAATCCAAATAACTCTGACACTTTGTCCTAAAAAGATTAACTGTTTTAACATAGTTGGATTTGGTTTGTACCAAAGACATACTTTTGACATTTTATTCTTATGCTAACCGTAGATCATTACTATGCATATAAAGATGCTTCTAAATGAAACAAAAAGATTCTGCGTGTTTAATCAGTTAATTGTTAAGCATTTATTAAACCCTTACTATGTGCCAGGCACTGTTTAGGTAGATTAGCAAAGGGATTATGAAAGCAATAATCCACTTTACTTTTTCATTAGGATTAGAAGTAATCCAAATTCATGGATCAGGGAAACACTTCAACTTTAAGGCATCTACAGTAAATATGTGAATATGTGCAGCTGGTTAAGCATTCTCTTTACTTATTCTTTTTTAAAAAATAATTTTCTTTTAAAAATGTTTTATTGGTGCCCTGGTACTTTCTCATGACTTCTGTTCCCAGTCCCCAAAGAAGTAGAGTGAAGTAGAACAAATCAACATATTGACAGTATCTGGAAGCATATACCTTATCCCTTCTGTACTGAAAGGCATAGGGATGCTTAATTCCGTAGGCATGACTATTCACTGTACCCAATCTAGTTCTGCAGTATTTCATTGCTGTTATCCTTTACATTATCGGTCATTATGTAATTTGTCCTCCTGCTTCTACTACTTGGCTTTGTACCAATTCATGCAAATCCTCCCACATTTCTCTGAATTCTTTATATTCATCATTTTTAATGCACAATGATATTCCGTTCCATCCATATAGCATAATTCATTCAGCCATTCCCCAATTGATTCTTCTCTCCAACTGCTAGTCCCTTTCCCAAGGGAAAGATGTAACTTTGGATCTGCTTTGTATGTGTTTCATATGTACCTTTTTAATGTGCATAAGTTGTCACCCTCTTCAGAAAGTACATCCCTGACACCTAAAACAATGTTTGATTCAAAATAGGTATTTAGTAAATGTATGTTGATAAGTTGATTTTTTTCCCTTTCAATCCTTTAGGAATAGCTCTTCTTCAATGATGTTAGTTCACATTTAGATATACCATTCTTCTATGAAAAGGAATGAGAAGCTCTGGGAACCTGGGGTTATATTTGTTTCTTTAGATAGCAAAAAAAGTACTATTGCAGCAGTCATTCATGGTATTTGAATAAAGGTGACCTTGCAGGGTGTTCCCACCTGTACTGACTATTCACCTTTTGTTTTTCAGCTGAATTACAAAGCAAAACATGAAAGTGAGAAGTTTAAATGCAATGTACCAGCAGATGCTCCAGCCTTCATTCAGCATAGAGTCAATGCCTACAACCTGAGTGATGTAAGTATAAAAAACCTGCTTCTCTATGTTCATTGCATTTCCCACTTTGTGCATATAAGAGCAATTCTTTTAGGTAATACGAAGGTTACAAAGAAGAATAACACACAAAGAATTATAATGATGATACAGCATCAAGGTTATAATCAGAGAAATTAGATCCAGAAAATGAGGTGGACTAGCCCTATAGCAAGCATGACATATAACCAACGGATGGCCTACACCTCCCATTGGTACCAACATGATGTCAAGAGATCTAGAGGAAAGCCCCTAGTACTTTGAGCTGACCTAACCTCCTGTGGAGGATTTATGGTCAAGAACTACACAGGATGAGGTCTGAATGTTTCAGTTGAAGAACATAACAACACTGAAGTGTGGCAGTCTTACTCTCCAGCCAGATTCCTCCGTAAGAGAATTGTAGTTATAAAGTCACTGACTGGGGCTGTTGAGTTAAAAAAACCCAGTCAATATGAGACTTTTGAAAAGTTTGTGAAGCTTTGACTAAGAAAAGTTATAAGTATACATGTTGGAGTGTCAGGAGGTGAAGCTGATCATAGTATAGTAGTCGTGGCAAATGGACTGTTTAGAAGCAGAATGGATTTTTGCAATAAATGGAAGCCTAATAAATTACATTTGGATTTGGTCTTTAATAGATAAATCTATGTTGAATATGACATTTATGATTCTCATGTGTGTGTATGTTTCCTTCCTCAGAATATTTACAAGCATGACTGGGAGAAGAGCAAAGCTAAGAAATTTGAAATTAAGGTGGATGCTATTCCCCTTCTGGCAGCCAAAGCTAATAGCAAGAATGCCAGTGATGTGAGTATGACTGGGGAACAGGGGCAGGAGAATTGGGTTGAGTTTCTTTGAATGAAGCCTTACCTGTGTGATGTCCCCATGCAGGTGCTGTACAAAAAGGACTATGAACAGAGCAAGGGAAAAATGATTGGAGCCCTGAGCATTCAGGATGATCCAAAGATCCTGCACTCTTTGAAGACGGCCAAAAATCAGAGCGATGTAGGTGTCTCTCAATGTCTCTTGTTTTGACATTTTCTTGATTTCAACTCTTAGTATGTGTTCCTAGTGCCTAGCATAGCACTTTTCATAAGTAGGTGCTTAATAAATGTTTAATTTTTAATAGTTTTTTTAAAATTTATTAAATTGAACGGAACTAGGCATGTCATATAAAGGTTCAATTAAAATCGCAGGATCAAGGTGGCAAGTCACTTATGAAGGATTGGAATGAAGTTGACTTGATTTCCCAGATGTGTGTATCTTTGCTTTTTAAGATAGAAATTACTGAGTTGTGCTTAATGTGCATTCTATAATAAGAAATGCCCATGTAAGTGATTATCTAGACCTTATTAATATATGAGTATGCCCATGTAGGGTAGTTATGTTCAGATGGATTATACACACATAATATATATTTCATATAAACATGTGGATCATCAAAATAAATAGTTTATGGATGGCATAGATAGATATCTCTGGAATCTGGCCTACCCTTCTCCAAGGGAGACTGTGATTCCCACTGTGAGAGCAGGAGAAGGGTCACGGATGGACCTTTACTCCTTTCTTCACCTACCTCCAAGAGGCATATCAGGATTGAATTATATCTATCTGCCCTCTTGATATTGGTAGTCCAGAGGTATGCTTCTGGTGTAGAAGGAAAATGATTTCCCTAGTTATCCTTGAGGGAAAGGATGGCACTTGCACCAAATGCTGGTTACAAAAAAGATCATCAAAATAATAATGAATAAATGCACATACATATACAAGAAAATGGTAAACAGAAATCAGAGAAGTTATATAGAATAGAGTATATCAAAGAATGAATGAGGTTTTTATCTTAAAGTAAGATGAGATCTCAGCTTCAAAGAGGTTTAATCTTACCTAAGATGTTCATTCTAGCAGTCTCTAGGAAGATAAGCTGGAAATCAGGTACATTATGAGTATGAGTAGGATGTAACATACAGCTCATAGGAGAATTGAATGTATGACCTTTCTTTATTAGTACCACCTCCTAACCATGTTAACTGTTCAAGGCATATGAAACCACCTTTCGTGAGGCTCATGATCAGGACCCACTATGTATAAGCCAGGTGTACCATGGGGCCAGGTCTAGAAATACTTCCAATCCGACAATGTTGGAATGGTCAAGAATTTAAATCTGCAATAGAAAAGACTCTGGAGTTCTCAATGAAGCACATCTATTGTTGAAATATGTGTTGCCATATAGGTGACTTGGCAAGCAATCTTGTTTTCTCAATTTAACACCTACTGTTTTAACATGCTGTATAAGGAAAACTAAAAAGTCCATCATCCAATTCCCAAAGCAATTATTTTAGAAACATTAAAGCATAGAAAAAAACTTTTGTTAGTTCTACAATTTCCTATGAATAAAAAAGGACTGCAATAAAGGCCAAATTTCTCAGAAATGCCCAAGAAACCTTTCCTGATGTTCTCCTTTCGGGACTGATCCACTCTTTCAGACCTCACATAGCGCTTTATTTTGCAACTTTCTAATGGACTCACCATATCTATGTAAGATACTGTTTGTTGAACTTCAGAAACATGTGGTTTATGTAGGGAGAAAAATCAAGGAAGATGGATCCACTTCAGTGTCTGGATCTAATTCTAAAACTTGTATTTCTTTTTAATTAGAATTTTTTGCATTTTTCTCGCACCCCTCGGATAGTTACTGAAATGAATGATCAATTCCTTTCCTTTCACAGAGGGAATATCGCAAAGATTATGAAAAGGCAAAGACTATCTACACAGCACCTTTGGATATGCTCCAAGTCACTCAAGCAAAGAAAACTCAGGCCCTAGTCAGTGATGTTGACTATAAGAACATCCCACACAGTTACAGCTATCCCCCCGATAGCATCAATGTAGACTTGGCAAAGAAGGCTTATGCCCTACAAAGTGATGTGAGTAATTGAAATTTTTTCTTCTCCCCATTATTGACATTTTCTAGGTAAACCAACAATGAGTTGAATTAACTGCAGTAGCAAAAAAAAAAATCCTCACATAATTGAGAATGAGAAAATGTAAATGTCAGGGTTCATGAGGACTTCTTTCCAAAATAAAAAGTTAGTCATGACATTCCATGTCCAAAGAAGAAAACGCACATTGTCTAGGGAATACTGAGATGAATGGTGCATTCTATTTTCTCGCATGTAGAAGAGGCGCACATTAGCCAGCTGGTTTCCCCTCCACACGTAGTAAGCATGTAATGGAAGAAATTATTCTAGTTTTATGACCATAGACAACTTGGATGCTCCCTCTTCTAAAAAAGGATTTGTTAAAGTTACTGCTGCAAAATGTTAATTAATACTTTACAGGAAAAATTTCAATAAGACTTTACAACCCAAACTTGGTTTCCCTTGGAATTTAATAAATATCATTTTTGATATTTTATTAATTTAATAAATATAATATTTAATATTATAAACATATAATATGTAAATATATACATATTTGTGTGCATAGATAGATGATAAACTAATGAGGATTTTAGGTCTTGTTTCCTTATGACATTGGAGACCTTCAAGATGAACATCAAATCATAGTATTTTTAATTCTAGAACTATCTTGGAGTTCACATAGTTTACACATATCCCTCATAGTTCAAGTGATCTCATCATTCCCCTGAGATATACATTATGCAAATAAGTTTTTCCTTCCGGAATCTTAGTTCTAATTTCAACTTCAGTGTCTTAAAATTAGAAGTTTAAATATTTATTTAGGGAGGAAGACTCTTTACATTTAATGAAAGGCAGCAAAAAGATGTCGTTTTGTCCTTAATTTTTTTTTGGCTTTTAATGTGTCTGGTTTACTATTTAAAAGTTCTATGCAAACTGTAAGGATATATTAAACCTTACTGATTTCATAAGCAAAGAATTTTTAACTTTTAAAAATCTTGCCAATTATCTATATTAGAATAAAAAGATGGGCAAAAAAGACATGTCACTTAGGAAAAATAAGAAGCCAAAAGGCAACTAAAATCTAGCCCAAGACTGTATTGAAAACTGCATTAGTATATGTAATATTGAATGTGATCTATGTGGGAAAAACAGTAATTTTTTTGCTAGTTAAATAAAGATGATGCTGCATGAACTGAAACAATTTCTGCTTTGGGATTTTAGGTTGAATATAAAGCTGACTACAATAGCTGGATGAAAGGCTGTGGCTGGGTACCATTTGGGTCCTTGGAAATGGAAAAGAACAAGAGAGCTTCAGATATTCTTAATGAGGTATAGAGACAGATGAGTGTGTTATATGTATTTATTTTGTTACATTTTTCGATTGTTTTTCATTCGTGGTTGACTCTTCATGACCCCATGCGGGGCTTTTTTTGGTAAAGATTGTAGAGTGGTTTGCTATTTCCTTCTCTAGCTCATTGTACTGATGAAGCAACTGAGGCAAACAGGGTTAAGTGACTTGCCCAGGGTCACACAGCTAGTAAGTGTCTGAGGCCGTATTTGAACTCAAATCTTTCTGACTCCAGGCCCAGTGTTCACTGTGCCACCTAGCTGCTGATATGTACATATATGATATGTTATATAACACACACGTACATATATACATTTATCTATATGCTGGGTATGAGTAGATATTTTGTCTAAGACTGCTTTTAAAAAATTTTCATTCTGAGCTCCATAAACACTAAACAAAACGCACATTTCCATATACAAAGAACAGAAAAAGAGGATTGCTCACAAAACTGTGAGTCTCTACTTTGTAGTTTGCTTTTCTCTTTAAGTATATAACAAATTTAACACACATATTTCAAAGCTGTCCTACTTGTCTGTGTTTCCTCTGGCCTTTCGTCTGTTTTCTTCCACACATGTTAGCAACCTTTCTCCCTATTTCCTCTTTACTTCCACTTCATTGAAAAAGAAAAGAAAAGATAAGAAAAACAAACCCTTGTAACAAATATTCATAGTCAAGCAAAATAAATTCCCTCGCCAGCCATGCCTGAGAATGTATATCGCATCCTGCACTAGCTGTATGGAGTGCTAAATTGTCCATCCTTTGGAATTGTGGTTGGTCCTTATGTTGATCAGAATTCAGTGACTTTATTTTTAAAGTCCAAAAAGTGATAAATGAGCCTCCTAAACTATGACATGCACTGCTAAATGACAATCACATCTCATTTATGCAGTATCATTGGAGATCGATCTGTTCCACAGAAGTAAATTTTCCAGAGAGAAAACTCTTATCCTCTTTAAGTGCTAACATAGTTAAAAAAAATAAGCAATTGTCTTTAATGAAAGAAATCTTTCCAAAACATACTACATACTATCACACATACTTTCCAAAATGTACTACATACTAAGAAAAAAATATATGATATGATACAATATAATATAACATAACAACATAAAATAATGTAACATAACTTTTTCTTGATAACTTGGAGTCCTCGTTATAAACATGAGTTATGATATCGTGCTGCAATATAGTGATGCCCCCTAAGGTCTATTGAAGTGATATGGGCTATTTATACCCACACTAAATCCTCCAATGCTATTCTTTTAGCTGTCATTACTAGTTTCCATGTCTCCTCCCTTCATATCAAGCTATCAGCTGTCACATCTCCCTTCAAATAATTAGGTTTGTTAGACTACATCTGTCAATCAACATGCATTTGTTAAGCACCGACTGTGCCAGACATTGTGCTGTGCATTGAGGGTACAAAGACAAAAATGAAATAGTCCTACCCTTAAGGAGCTTGTATTCATCTGATAGACTTACTGATGGCCCAAGGGTCTTGCCTGCAAAGGAAAGTATGTGGACTTTGTGACAAATGTTTTGCTCTCCCAGAAACCTATTTTACCTAATGGATTTGCGACTGTGTTTTGGAAGGTTGAGGCTTTGGAGGTCTTACTTTTGGATAAAAAAGGGCACATGTGAAGAAGTATAGCAACCATTTTCCCTTCCTCCTTCATAATTTCACATTATGGTTCCACAAAGTTCACTATTTGCAACCTCTCATGACCCATAAATCAGCCAATCAGCAAGTATTTGTTAGATGCTTAACCAACATTGCTCTTATTAGACAACTCAACCCATGAACTAACCCAAGGAGTCTTTAAAGTTAAAATGAGTCTCTCTCTTATTTCTCATATTTCTAATCTCTAGCCAGGTCCCCAATTCTTTCTAGGCACTCAACACCAGCTGTTGTCTCAGTGATGGGAGAAAATTGTCCTGAGACATCATTAGCAGGTGTCAGATTTTACAATTACTTCTGAGCGGCTCAAAACCCTTCTTGTGTTTTCTAGTAATGCCATAGAGGCTTTTATGTGAATTCTCCTGAAATGAGGAGTGTGTTTTTATTGTTATGAGAGGAAATAAATAAATTAATATTAATTAACATTAATTAATTATACTGGTATAATTTATTAATATAAAATTAATCAATATTAATCAATCAATCAATAAATAAAGTTTGAATGCTGCCTTTGTAAATTATATGGCTGATACCACAATGAGTGAGGCTCTCTGTGGGCTTAGCCCAATCTTTGAGCCTGGAGAATGTGTATTAATTTTCCAAAGAAACCTGACTATTGTTGTTAATGTATTTTATAGCAAGATCAATTCCTATTACCCTGAAATAATTTCTTGAAGATTTTGCCTAGAAATGCCATGAGACTTTAGGGGTATGAAACTTTGTTCTTTCTCTCTATTTATTTATTTTCTTTATTTATTGAACAGAAAAAATACCGCCAGCATCCAGACACTCTCAAATTTACTGCCATTGAAGATGCTCCCATTACAGTACAGTCTAAAATCAACCAGGCCCAGAGGAGTGATGTAAGTGGCAATTATGTCCATGTCCTGAAATGTGTTGGTAAAATAAGTACTTAGTTTAAATGTTCTTGCTATCTATAGCAGTACCCAATGCAGAATGTCTCTGGCCTGCTCCTATTTGTGTATGTCTCCAGTATCTGCATCTATAAAACCCATCAAATTGAATATTTCTAGAAAAGACTGTGTAATAGAATAATCTAGAAGACAATTCAACCTCCCATTTCCATATGTGATATGTTACCTGTGGGAAAGGTAAGAAACGTCAGTGAATGGGAAGGAGAACCTCAGGCTCATCTTTCTGTGACTCCTGAAAAGAAAATTAATGATAAACTGAATAATATTGGAGAAAGTACCAGAGTCACCCTGAGATGTAGGTAGTGTAGGCAGTTGCCTACATGGTATAATTTCCATGGTGCTAGGAAGTCTTTCCCACAAAAATATAGCTACAGATATAGATGATATAGATCTTTGATAGGCCAGGAATGGGGAGGGGAGTTTCCTGGCACTCCTGGCATATGTGTATGTATGTATGTATGTATGTATGTATGGATGGATGGATGGATGGATGGATGTGCATATGTATGTATGGTGCCTAAGATTCCTTTATGATTAGCAAGGAAGGAAAATCTTTCATTCCACAAATAGAGAAAAAAGTATAAGATACAAAGGCTCTTGAGAGAAGTAATATGTTAACTGGAATTGGCACTGATTTAAATTACTAGTACCAGACACTTTTATTAGTACAGATTTTCTGTGTGAAAGGCTCTAGGTATTTAGAGTGATAGGGATGGAACACTAGAGAGAGGGTAAGGGGCACAAAAAGGGAGAATGAGGCTTATAAAACAAAAACTTTCCCCATTTCATAGTTTCAACCAGGACAAGTTCTTAATTTAGGGATGAATCAACCAATTTTTAATCAACAAACATTTATTTAGCACCTACTATCAGCCAGACCCTATTCTAGCACTGGGAATACAAGCACAAGAGTAAAACAGGCCCTGTCTCCTCAAGGAGCTGACAATCTAGCCAGGCAAAATGACTCAGATGCATGTAAGTGTGCATGCACGCGCGCACACACACACACACACACACATACATACATACATGCATATATATATATATATGTTTATACATAGTAGGTATGAGGTAATTTTGGGGAAATCCACTAGTGCTTGGGGTGGGGTAGGGTTCTTCAGGGAGGTTATATTAGGGCGTCATTTGAGCAGCCCCTAGAAAGAAACTAGGGATTCTAAGGGGGTGGAGGTCAAGAAGAAATATATTTGAGGCATTTTGTTGTTGCTAGGTGATTTTTTTCAGTCACATCCAACGTTCAGTAACCCCATTTGGGGCTTTCTTGACAGAGATGGTGGTTTGCCATCTCCAGCTCACTTGCCGATGAGGAAACTGAGGCAAACAGGGTTAAATGACTGTAGCACCAATGCGATATTCACAGTGCCTACTGTGGCTATGAATACGCCGGCTAGTTCTGAGTCGCAAAATATAACAGACTGTCTTCATTGAAGGCAGAACCAAAACATTTATTCAAACACCAGAAAGCCGAATCCACCGCAGCAACAAAGAAATCTATACACATCATCGGTTCAGGGGACACCACCATCCCCAAGCCTTCCCTCTGCTAGGGCCTTCCCACACCCTCAAGCAAAATCACTCCCTGGCTCTCACTCATGCTGACTGCTGCACCTCTGACCGCCCCCTCTCTCTCCAAGCTGCAGCTCCCACCCTCTCTCTCCCAGCTCTGACTGCTCTCTCTCCCTTCCTCAGCTCTGCTCCACCCCTTCAGCAAGCTCCTCCCACCACAGGCTTCATGTGACTCAAACTCTTGTGACTTAGGCTTCCATGTGACTTAAGCAGGTCACATGGGTCTATTAATGGATGGGAAAGATCTTCCCATTGCATCAACAATACGTTCAATACATTAACAATACAATGAGTTGCCCAGGGTCACATGGCTAGTAAGTGTCTGAGGCCAGATTTGAACTTGGGAAGATGAGTCTTTCTGGTTCCAAGCCTAGCGTCCTATCCACTGAGCCACCTCCATGTCCATATTTTGAGGCATCGGGGGCAGCCCATGCAAAAGCACAGAGATGAAAGATCAAAAGCCAGGAAAGAGGAAAAGTAAGCAGGCCAGTTTGGCAAGATCACAGTTTATGTGAAGGGGAGAAATATACAACGGGGTTGGAAGGTTGAGGTGGAGCAGATTGCGAAGAGTTTTAAATGCCAAATGGAGGTCTTTAAATTTGATCCTTGAAGTAATAGGGTGAAGGAAACAAGAGCCTAATACGTGCCAGGCAAGACGATAAGTGCTTTCCAAGTATTTTCTCAATTGATCTTCAAAAGCACTCTGAGAGCTAGGTGCTATAATGATCACTTGTTTAAAGAAACTGAGGCAGATGAAGGTTAAGTGACTTGCCCAAGGTCACACAGCTAGTAAGTTTTTGAAGCTGGATTTGAACTCAAGTCTTCCTGACTCCAGCTCTAACACTATTTTCTGAACCAAATAGGTGCAGGTAATAGGGAGCTCTATGTTTGAAAAATAATGTAATAATGCTTTGACTGAAGAAGCATTGGCTTCACAGGCCTTCTAACAACTCTTCCAATCCAGAAGAAGCACTTACTATGTGCTAGGCACTATGCTGTACTTACTAATTGGAGTGGAGTTTTCTGCGGGGCAGGGTACTTTCTATAATGTCCAAGAGTCCTCATATCATCAGAAAAGGAGTTATTTTGTTATCTGCACTACCACCATTTCTCAGGCCCCCTCCCACCCTGTTCAATTTTTACTCTATTCATATTTGTCTACATGCTTTCAGAGTGGTTGGGAGGAAATATCTAACACTCAATAAGTTCTTTATCTCGTACCTTTAAATCTTTTTTTGTTTTCCAAGAAAATGGGTTTTTACTGGACTGGATAACTTCTTGGGGTAGCTAGGTGGCACAGTAGAGTATTCGAAGAACCCAGGAAGACCTGATTTCTAATATTGTCTTAGACACTAGCTGTGTGACCCTAGACGGGTCATTTGACCTTTCTCATCCTCAGTCTCCTCATCTGTGAAATTGAATTAAGAAAAGCACGTACCTCACAGGATTGTTGTCAGGATGAGATGGCATAAGATATGCCAACTGCTTTGCAAACCCTAAAGTGCTATATAAATGCTAACTATCATTAATGTAAATTAACCTCTAACTTCAGGCTTTTCCATAGGTTCTAATCTGTAGAATGGGAGAGGGAGGTGAAAAAGAGAAGATAATTTCCTGGGGAACCTAGTTTAGTTCCAACCATAATTCTAGGGGAGACCAAAACTAATACACCTACCCAAAAGGCCTCCTAATTTTGAGAATGGGTCAAATATTGCAACATAGTTCTAGATTATAATAGGCCATCTTTCTCCACATCCCAGGAGCAGCCCTGAGAACCATGGTGACTCTTTAAGCGACTGAGAGGCTGAGAGTAAAATTCAGTCTCCTCATGTGTACTAATTAGGGAACATGCGTGTCCTTGCTATGAGGTACCCTGCTAGCTAATGCTTGCCAGTGCTTGTTAATTATATCTCAGTGCGAAGAAACCCCTCTTGCATTCTAGAGAGGTTCATTAGCGCATATCTTTTTTTCATATAGATGCAGAGATACCAGAAAAGCCTCTTATCAAGGGTCCTTTCCTGCTCAGTCAGAACTACATTTGAACGTCGATTTGAAATTTTTTTCTTTGGATATCAAAATATTTTTCTTGTTTTGTTTTAATTACAGGTTCTCTACAAAGCCAAAGGAGAAGAAATACTCCACAAGTATAACCTACCAGCTGACCTACCCCAGTTCATTCAGGCTAAAGTTAATGCCTACAATATTAGTGATGTAAGTTCATGGTGCAGTCTGGGTGCTTATTGACCTCTCTATAATGTGGTGTCGAAGTTAATCTGAATGTGACCTTCTTCCAGAATCTATACAAAGCAGACTTGAAAGACTTGAGCAAAAAGGGCTATGATCTCAGAACCGACGCCATCCCTATTAAAGCTGCCAAAGCTGCTAGACAGGCGGCTAGTGATGTAAGTTCAACCATTTTTCACATTCTTCTAAGAGGTGTTTACAGAAAATAGGATTTTGTGGATTTGTGTTCAATTTCTATCCGTCTTTTAAGGCCCAACTCAAATGCTACCTTATGAGGTAACATGGTTATCTCAAAAGAAAGCAACCTTTGTACTCAAAGGACATGAATTCCAATCCTGAATCTATTAACTAACCAGAGAACCTTGAGCAAGTCATAATTGAGCCTCAGTTTCCTTAAAAGTAAGGGATTGAAGGAGGTGCTCCATAAGATCCTTCTAACTCTACACCTACGGTCTTCAATGAAGTCTTCCTTAATTCTGTTCTATTGATAGCAATTTCCCCAATCAGACTTCACAAAGCACCTTGTTTTGCACCTTAGATATCATAGGATCCGTGCTTGTGTCTGATCCTAGACTGTAAAGTCAATGAGGGCAAGACCTTATCTTAATAGTCCCCTGTACACAATGACTGTGTAAAGCCCAAAACCAAGATTAATACACACCAGTATATTTTTAATGTTGTTTGAACTAAGGAAGCTTAGAATCTATCTTGTCAGTAATAGCCATTATAAACATCAGCTCCCTCATTCTACCTATTTACCTGATGCTGCTTATTAAACATTTAATAAGTGATTATTGAATCAATTAAAATCAATTATGGACTAATAAGCATTCCAAGAAGTTACATTTGTTATTTCAACTACAGGCAAAAGTTACTTGCAAAACATTATCTAAGATAGATGGTTGCTAGACCCTAGTCTTATGTATCTTGAACAAAGGATGTGTATGAACTACCACTGTAATCAGTTCTTATCAAATAACCCTTATAATTCAGAAGAAGCACCTACTATGTGCTAGGCATTGTGCTAAGAACTGGAGAAACAAAGAAAAGCAAGCAGAATCTTTGCCCTCAAGGAATTTACAACCTAATGTATGTCTTATTTGAATTTCTTTAAACCAAGATTAACCAGTGACCATGTAGTCTTTGTTTAGTACATGATAGCCTCCTTGGGAATTGCTTTTTAGGTTAATTATAAAATACTATCTTGATCCTTTATAATTTTTATATGTCTAAGGGATCCCTAATTTAAGAAACCTACACCTGTGTTTCAGAAGAGCAATTTGGATGAGCAATGTCAGTTCTTCCCTGAGTCTTCCTTTTATCCATGATTCTAACCTATGTCTCTCATTTTTTATATATAATTATTCTTTTCTCCTATAAATCTCCTCTTACACTTCATTGCCTTTACAAAGTACTTTAGCAAATTGCTTTAAATTGACTTGATTTTTCACTACTACCTAATCATTAGGTTCTGTCTAATTTACCAATTTAATTTTACCTTTCTATCTTGCAACGTGTTAAAATAGATTATGTCTAACTTTAAAAAAAAACTTAACTGGAATAATTTCTGGGAAGCTTAAATTTGCTTTTGTCTCCAAATTGTCTAAGGGATGGTCTCATTGTTCTCCCCAACTCCTCAAAAAAAAAACCCAACTCTCACAGCTAAATTATAATTTTTTTACTCTTTGATTTGAATAGGTTCAGTACAAAAAAGACTATGAGAAAGCCAAAGGAAAAATGGTGGGCTTCCAAAGTCTCCAAGATGACCCCAAACTGGTTCACTATATGAATGTCGCCAAGATGCAATCTGATCGGGAGTACAAGAAAGACTATGAAAAGTCCAAAACCAAGTATAATACACCTTATGATATGTTCAACGTTGTTGGAGCTAAGAAAGCTCAAGATCTCGCCAGCAATGTCAATTATAAGCATCAGCTCCATCATTATACCTACCTACCTGATGCCATGGATCTGGAGTTGTCTAAAAATATGATGCACATTCAGAGTGATGTAAGTTACGTGTACTTAGTAAAAGGGAGTGTTTGAACTCAGAGTTTAGACATAGATAAAGAATCTCCTACACTTGCTTCCATTCTCTCTCTCTCTCTCTCTTTTTAAAGAATGTCTACAAGGAAGACTATAATAACTGGATGAAAGGTATTGGCTGGGTCCCCATTGGCTCTCTGGAGGTAGAGAAAGTGAAAAAAGCTGGTGATGCACTGAATGAAAAGAAGTACAGACAACATCCAGATACCCTCAAATTTACCAGTATTGTGGATTCTCCAGTTATGGTCCAGGCAAAGCAGAATACACAGCAAACCAGTGATGTGAGTATGCTAGGAGGGAGGAAGTAAACCAAATGAAAGGAAAACTGACACAATAGCTATGCAAATTTGTTACTTTTGGCTAAAAGTTGTTAAAAATAGAAAAAAAAACCCTGCAACTTACTAATGTTTAATTTTTCTTATATCTTGCTTTATTTTTATTGTTATGAGTATTTTATTTCTTCACACACTTTTCCCCCTATATAAAACTGCCTTTGAAACACTTAGTGGATATACTTGACTAGTAAAAGTCTGTACCTCAGAATTGCATGCATATATGTAGCATATTAAACCTAGATGCCAACCACTATGCTCATAATATATTCGTCCTCTAGTTCCCATGCTAAGTTTTTAGGATTTGTTACTGGTAAATCATTTTATAAATGGAGTGATTTGAGGCAATAATAACTCAGACTCTAGGAGTACAGTAGGTATCTTGTTCTGGGACATGTGTTTTGCCAGTCAGAATTCTTCCCATGTGGTATGATAGCAGACGAACTCATTTTCTGGGTTTGGTGGAAAGTGATACATTAATATGATTGTCTAAATAAAATCAATGTGTGTATTATAGCCAATGGAAGCCATAAAATGTTAACATCAAGCATATTCATCTGTACTAAAAAAGACAGTAGCCACGACTAGCAGGATTTTTGTCCAATGTTAATGTTTCTGTTAAGGTTGAGTACAGATGTTTTCCCCAGATTGTTTTGATTCTTGAGTTTTTTTGAACATTTACAGATTTTAGTTGAAACATTTACTTTTCTGTCTACACATGACACTTGACAGAGAAAATTGGGAGTCAAGGGGTTGGGAATTTATTTTTGATTCCAGAACATGAACATACACTTTGAGACTTCAAACAAGTCATTTCCTTTGAATGGTTATGACAAGGAAAAGATATTTTTATATGGAAGGCCTATATGCTTCTTTGCTCCTATATAAATCCAAAAAAATAGTCAATAGTAAGCTAAAATAAGACAGCATGGCATTGTGAAAAGAGCACTGGGTTTGAAATCAGAAGACACGGCTTCAATCCTGGCTCTGACACTTCCCACTTTGTGACTTTGAGCCAGGCCCCTAATCTTTCGGTGCCTCAGGCTTGATAACCCTAAGATATCTTCCAGTGCAGAATCTGTGGTACTATCATCTTAGAATATTATGCTTTTCCTATCAAAAGGAATAATCACATGATTTAAGCATTGAAATTATAATTAGGTATGAGACTTTAACCTAAGTAGTATTTTTATAAGGAAAAAAATCCTAAAGAGTTGAGAATTTGATTGGCAAAGGATAAATCTTTCTAGTTTCAACGTCTTCTGCTATTAATACCATTTAATCGAACTTTTTAAATATCCTCCCATTTGGCCAGTAGTTAAAGGTTAATTTTTTTTCATTCATCCATGGGCAAAGGCAATTTTATTTTCCTCAGAGTTTTTTCTTTCTATTTTTCTTCTATAAGACTTGAAATACAAGTTCTTCCTCAAAGATGTGTAAATGTTTAAGCTTCTCAAATCTAAGAAAGTATAATCTTTTTAAAAATATTCATGTGTTGGAATATTAGACCAACACCTTTCCATAGAAGCATGGGGGAGTTTTCCTTTTGCATATGCTGAGTTCCATTTTGTGTGGTTGTTACTGCAGATCCTATACAAAGCTAAAGGAGAAGAGGTGAAACACAAATACGTCATGAGTCCTGACCTTCCTCAGTTTATTCAGGCCAAATGTAATGCTTACAACATCAGTGATGTAAGTAGATGTCTACATAATTCATTAATGAAATCATGAAATTTTGGGACTAGAATATTCCTTAATATCATCCTCCTTTTATCCACTAGAGGAATTGCTTTAATAATTCCCTGAACATTTTCAGTGACTGGGAGCTCACTGTTTTACAAGACATTCCATTCCATTATTGGCCAGCTCTCTTTGTCAGAAACTTCTTCCTTTTATTGAATTGAATTTGGTTTCCTTACCCTAGTTGGTCTTAATTCTGCTTTCTGGAGCTTCACAAAATAAGTCTAGTCTTTAGCTTACATAACACATCTTCATGTTACTGTTTGAAGGTGGAGAAATCTTTGATCTTAAGTCAGTCATGTTGTTTACCATCAATTTTTTCTACATGAAACACTTCCAGTTCCTCCGATCATTCCTTACGCAATATGAAGTCTAAACCCTTCACCGTGTTAGTCATTCTCTATGTAACACACTCTGTTTTGTTAATGCCCCCCTTAAAAGATGCTGACCCCCCGCTGACCACAATATTCCAAATGTGATCTGATCATTGCAAACCATAGTAAGCCTCCCTTGATGCAGTCACTATTCTAAATGTGACTTGCTTTTTTAAAAAAATGTGGTATAAACAGGACAACATATAGGATTCATTATAAACTTAATTGCTTTTTTAAAAATGACCCGGTAGTCTAGAATTAACTTTTGATTGATCAGAACTTAGAATGCTGGAATCACTTTGGTAATTCTTTTCCAGGCATGTTATAAACGTGACTGGCATGATTTAATAGCCAAGGGAAACAACGTGAAGGGCGATGCTATTCCAATTGCTGCAGCCAAGGCTTCTAGAAACATTGCTAGTGATGTGAGTATAAATTTCAGGTGAAGTTTGTGTGATGTCATTTTAAAAAACAATCAAATGTGTGCTTCTTTAAGTGCTCTTTTAATGGCAGTGATATTTTGAATTTGTCATCTATTCAAATTCCCCCCAAATTGTTAATGTTTGGAAAACCTGTCCATTTTTAAACCTTATTTATTATTCTTTTGGTTGACCCCAGTTAGTAAAGCTGTCATGGAGCTGACAGCACTTTGCTCTCCTGATTCATGGTGTAAATTACCTCTACTGACATATTTCCCTGACATTTTACTTTTGCTTTCAATAAAACAGATTGACTGGCATTACCGTACTGGTTTCAGATGACTGCCTGCATTATAGTTGTGTGTGAGAGATGTAAAGGGTGTCAAATAAAATGGATAGATTTTCACGGCCAAATGGAAAGAGACCCATTTCCTCATCATATCATTTTGTTTCATGTAAATAGATGCTCAAATCATCTATAACAGAAAAGTATTCATTTGTTTTTCTATACGATCTTCCTATCAGTGGAAAAACATTTCTTAGAAACATTACAAGTTCCCTAGAGTCTTCATTGGCACCGCACTACACTATGCTATTTAATCTGCCATTTAGAAAATAAAAAGGAGTAGACAGATTCTTCTTTTTTATTACCTTCTTACATATAGTGGGTGCATAGTACATGTAGCAGAAATGAATGATGAAACCATGTTGATGATAAAATGTAAAAACATTCCCCCCAATTGTTTGAGTATGAATTTGGGGACATCTTTTATAGTGTTGTATATGAGATATACATATTTTAGCTGGATTTATGATGATTGAAAAAGTATACGTTGTATTTTGGGAAATATAAAGATGGACTCTGACATTTGGGTTATTTCATTGAAGGCCCTACCATTAAAAAAAGCCAGCAAAGGAGTATTTCCTAATCTTCTTTCAAGTACTAACTAGGTTTAACTCTGTTTAGTTTTTGAAATCAGACAAGATTGGATGCACTCAGGGTAGTATAGCCACCTTGAAACTAGGAAGATCTAGGTTCAAGTCTTGCCTCATACATACTGGCTATATGACTCTTGGCAAACCACTTAACCTCTCTTCTCCAGGCAGGTTTTAGAGAGTGCAATCTGCATTGATGGAGAGAATGGATTCATTTAGGAATTCCCTATACCAATAAAATTTCAGGTCCAATTCCTCCCCCTCCCTCCATCTCTATGATTAACATTGGATTAGCAAGGGAAAAAAACCCAACACTTTGTAAAATTGCTGTACCAAGACACACAGATGTAGGAATAATTCTTAGTAATTCTTCATGTTTCCCAAAGTATCTTTATGTTTTACTCTCTTCAGAGAATCTCTATATTTAAATAGTCTTCAAGTAAAGAGTAAAAACAGGTCCAGAATTTACTGAACGGCTCTTCAATATCCTGGGATTGGTTATAATCATATTTCTGTCTGGTCTGGCATTTCTTGTAGTGCCTCCAACAAGACATTTGCAGGTTGAATTTTCCTCTGTGTCTGCATGCTACAACCCTACCTCACACGGTAACGTATCTGTCTGATAACTGTACCATTTTTTTGCAGTATAAATATAAAGAAGCATATGAAAAGTCAAAAGGAAAACATGTTGGCTTTAGAAGCCTTCAAGATGATCCCAAGTTAGTCCACTTCATGAATGTGGCAAAGATGCAGTCTGATCGTGAATACAAGAAGAACTATGAGAACACCAAGACTAGCTATCATACACCTAAGGACATGGTCAGCATCACTGCTGCTAAAATGGCCCAGGATGTCGCCACCAACGTCAACTACAAACAGCCAATACACCATTACACTTATTTGCCAGATGCTATGAATCTTGAACATACAAAGAATATGATGCAGATTCAGAGTGATGTGAGTATGTGTAAGAGTAACGGTTCCATGACATTAATTTTAGTCATTTAATGAACTCCAATTTTCCTTCTGTATTTGACCTCGGATTACATCGAGAGGTCTTAACACAGTTCTATATTTTATTCTCAATGACTGTAACTAAAAAAATCTCCAAAGCTGGACCACATGGCCTGTTTGCATTGGCTTTTTTTTTGCTTTCTTCATAACAGCGGACATTTTTCTCTTTAACGATCTTATAAGTGAAAGAGAAGATTATATCTCATTAGCTGTAAAAGTTAATCAGTTTCTGCTCCTCTATAACCATGAAAAGTTTAAGGTAATCCAAGATTTCCTGTTACAGAAGAAGTGAGATAAAGAACTATGAATATAGAAGTTTTCAATGGCTCTCTTGACATTGTACTATCAATATCATAGAAAACATTACTGAAATCAATAGAGGTAGTTTAATCTTTTTTTTCAAACTCAAATTCAAGTTCTCATTTTGTGTGCAATTCTGAGTCACCAAATAGCTAAATGGGAAGAGAAAGACTGGATGGTGTACCTAATTGATCTGTGTACTAGAGAGTTGCACCACAAGCAAATGTTGTGCAGATTTTTTGTTTAATGTAGGAAATTAACTAAGCACTCACTTGTGGCCTTGGAAAGTGATAATTACTCATTTCTAGGCATAGATCAGAATCTTTGTGCACACCAAGTATAGACAAGAAATCAAACTACTGTTGATGGGTTCTTCTTAACATGCCTTTCACCTAGGCAGGATGGTGGTTTCCAGAAACATCCTTTCACTATTCTCTGTGGTGTTTTTTCTCTTTTGTAGAATGTCTATAAAGAAGATTACAACAGCTTCTTCAAGGGCATTGGCTGGATCCCTATTGGTTCTCTGGAGGTCGAAAAAGCCAGGAAGGCCGGAGAGGCCTTAAGTGAGAGGAACTATCGACAGCACCCAGACACAATCAAATTCACAAGTGTGCCAGATTCCATGGGCATGGTTTTGGCTCAGCAGAATACGAAACAGCTGAGTGATGTAAGCAGTTTCATTTCACAAGTGACCAAAATGCTCTTTTCAAAAAATGCTTGCTACTGATTAAGACCTCAGGTCATGCTGCTGTACCATCCCTGCAGCAGGAACTGTTTAATTTCAGGAGAGCTAAGAAAGAGCTTCCAACCATTGAGGGAGTGTTTATGCAAACAGGGGGAAAATGCTTTTAAAGCTGAAATGAAAATATTTCCCTTTTGAAGTGGCTTGGAGTTTGAGTATGTAGCACAGGAGCTGAGGGAATTCACACAACATATTGCAGAGTCTACTGACAGAAAAATAAAAGTTCAAAGAAGACTATTTGCCAAGTCCTGAAAGCTTAGAGCTCTTTTCACCTAAATATCTAATAGACAAAAACATTATCATCCCTGACTCTGTCTGAAGTTAACTGTTTTTTTCCTATGGAGTGAAATGATTTTTCCAGGCCTTTGTGTCCTTTGATAGGTCCTAGTACTGTTTTCCACAACTGTTTTACAATACCCTAAGGATCTGGAAAAGGCCAACTCATAGAGCAAAACTGTTTCCTTTAAAAAAAAAGAAGAAAGAAACACTGGTTGTCCCCATCTCACTCAGGCTGGTATTGTAGCCCAGTCTCACCCTGCTCACGCTGGAGGCTTGACTTGATGCATTTCTGACCTGGGCCAATTTGCCCTTCCTTAGGCAACCTGATCCTACCCTCCTTGCCCCCACCCCCGCCCCCCAGACTCTTAGGGACTAACCATTTTGGTGCTAGACTCAGGTAACAGGGAGGGATTGCAGGTCTCTACCACCACACCTAGCAATTATTTACAAAGAATGGTGCAGTTATTGTCTTTGACTCAAAATTCAGTTCAATTTAGCAAATATTTATTATTTCTCTAATTTTAAAATTAAATTACCTATATTTGCCATGTATTAACCAGATATTTTATCATTATAATCAACACGTAGGAATAGTTACTTCACTTTTCTGTTCCTCAGTTTTCTCAGTTGAAAATGGAGATAATATTATTCATACTATCCGCCTTGTAGAGTTTTTATAAGGGAAGTGCTTGTGGGCTGTTTTGATTCCAACTATCATTACTATTGTTATCGTTATCATAAATATTGGTCCTGGTTATCCAGGTACGTCCCTCATTACCCCTTGCTGTCTTCCCATATGCTGTTTGTCCATTTTAATATTTATCAATACCTCTATCAGAGAGTAGGAAGTGGAAAATATAAAGGAGGAAAACTGTGTCAGTCAGTTCTGAAGATTTTTAGCAGTCTTTGTAAGAATCTTAAAGGATTTGACAAAATTCTTTATATGTTTTAGATATGAGACCATTATCTGATACATTGTCTATAGAAATATTTCCCAAGTTTCTGTTTTCTTTCTGATCGTGGCTACATTTATTTTGTTTGTATGACACCTTTTTAAATTTAATGTAATTTAAATTGTCCATTTCATACCTCACTTTCCATAAATTAAAAGTAAAATTTAAAAAAAAGAATCTTAAAGGATGAGCACAGTGAAATGAATTTTTAAAATCAGGTTTGGAGATTGTATATCTAATCTCTCTCTCTTCTTACTTCCTCCCTACTATCTCAGATGAGTGGGAATAAAAGTAATAATATCATTTTCTTTTCTGACTTCACACTGATCACCATAGTTCCATATCATACTTTTCCAATAACCTGCAAAATAATGGTTTTTATGTCTATTGGATACTTACCCTTGAATAGCCTAGATAGTGGTTCTCAAACATTTTAGTCTCATGATCCTTTCATACTCTTAAAAATTATTGAGGACCTCCCAAAGAACTTAGGTTTATGTGACTTATATCTATCAATATTTACTATATTTGAAATGAAAATATCTTAGTATTACTATAAAAATAGTTTTGACCTCAAAGACTCCGTGAAAGGGTTTCAGGGATCCCAAGATGTCCCCTGGCTACACTTTGAGAACCATTGGCATATTCCCTTAGCGCCCCCTCACCCCAAACAAAGTATAAATAATACCAAGTATTTGTTAGGATGTTGTGAAGCCAAAGGGCTCTGTATTGTACAAAGTGCTTCATGTTATTTCTTTTCTTTTTAGTTGAACTACAAGGTAGAAGGGGAGAAAATAAAACACAAATACACTCTGGACCCTGAACTACCGCAATTTATTCAAGCCAAGGTCAATGCCCTCAACATGAGTGATGTAAGTACTTAGAATGCTGTTGATTTAACTATGGCTTAGCTGGGATTTATTGATTGTTTTTGTGATTCTTCTCAAACTAAGTGCTGTTAAGTTTGCACATTGGGAACTCTAAGACCAAGAATAGAAACTTCTGGCTTTTAAAATCAAGTCTCTGCTATAGAGTCATAGGGCTAGAGGGAGTAGACCTATGAGTAACGAATAATTGTTTGTATCTCACCAACTTCAGAGAGAACCACACTTTTACAGTAAGACTGAGAGCCTTTTCTGCATTAGAGACTTGCAAAGAAAGTAATATCTCTCCCCTACCTTAAGTATTTAATATTCACTCAACAGAAACACTCAGTAGTAGTTAGGAACTACTATTCCTTATTCCTTACCTGAGGCTAAAATGTAATTTTTATTCATCCCTTCCTCAGTGGAGCTGAAGGTCATATAGTCATTTTTTTAAATCAGGGCCAATCTTACCCTTTAACAACTGTTTTAAGTTACTACCCTGGCATCTTTTGTCCAGGCTGAAAAATCCCTGTTGGAAAACAAAATCAAGTCCAGAAGAAACTGAGTGTAATTTGAAAATGGTTCATTAAGAGAGTTGCCTAGAACAGAGAGGGCAAGTCACTTTTCCATGTTCTGGGGAATTCTTTAAGACTCAAGTTGTAAAGAATGTGGCCACTTGCTTTGCCCAAGGGCTTCTCCACATGTATGAGTTCACTACATTATTGAAATCCCAGATCCAGTCCCTTTCTCTATCCTTAGGTTGATTTTTAAAAAGTCAACCAGTTTCCTTTTTATTAAAAAAAATCAAGAAATGCTATTTGTTTCCCATGATTTATTGAATTCTCTTAATGGAAGTGGTCTAGAATAGATCTGATATCAGAGGATCTAGGTTCAAATCCTAACTCTTCCAACTTACTACAGTGTTACCTGCGCTAAGTGTCTCAAGATCTCGGAGCCAGTTTCCCCATCTGTGAAATGAAGCAATTGGAGTAAATGACCTCTAAAGTCGCTACCAGCTAGAAATCTATTGTTTTTAGAGTTTTTATATCCTACTCATTTCTCAACTTTGCAAAATATAATCTGTCCTCTGTTTCTTTAAGGCTTATTATAAAGCAGACTGGAAGAAGTCACTTAAAAAAGGCTACAATTTGAAGCCAGATGCCATTCCAATACTTGCTGCAAAAGCTTCAAGGAATATTGCTAGTGATGTAAGTATAATTGAATGATTTGTCCTTCTTTTCTATATCTTTCTATAGTATTTAAAGGTCTACTCAAGGAGTTACACACCTCCAACAGGATAATGAAAATGTCACATGTAATATGTTCTCTGCCACTTGAGTTTACAATTAATTGCCAATATCTTCTGACACTATATCGCTTTTGAAAAATCACTATAGGCCAATTTAATTGGAGCAAATATTTTGCTTTTTTCTCAACTGTGGAATATTTGGAATTCCTATGATCATTATTACTCTCAACTGCTGGTACATTTTCTAATTTAAAGTTCATTGTGGGGAAAACTGGAACTTATATAATTCTCAAATAGAAATACCTCAGTACTGGATAACACTGTACATAAATTGCATAAGATTGTACAATGACAAGTCAGTAAATCAGTTAACAAATATTTATTAAGCACCAACTATGTGCCTGATAATAACTGACTAGGTGCTAGGCACTAGCTAAGTGCTAGAATTAAGAGGGGTGAGGAAAGGCTTTCTGTAGAATGTGAGATTCTAACTGGGAGTGGAAGGAAGCCAGGGGGGAACCCAGGAGATGGAGATGAAAAGGTAGAAAATTCAAAGAATAGGGGGTAGCCAAGAAAAACACCTTGAGTTGGGAGATGGATTGTCTTGTTTGTGGAACAGCAAGGAGGCCACTATCACTGGATCAAAGAGTGCGGTGTGTGGGGAGGTACATGGAACGGGGCAGGGTGTGCCCTAGAAAAAGACTAGAAAGGTATGGGGAGCCAGTTACGAAGGGCTTTGAATGCCAAACAGTGGATTTTATATTTGATCCTGGAGCTGATAGGAAGCCACTGGAGTCTATTAAGTGGGGAGTGGGGGGAGGGGAAGTCTGACATCATCAGACCTGAGTTAGAGCCAAATGGAGGACAGACTAGAGTTGGAAGAGACTTGTGGAATTCTGTATGGTGAAATCAAGTCAAAACAAAAGGAATGAATTATAGTTTTAATTACAGAACTCTAGCTTTACTTGTTTGAATCATAGGTCATATTCTTACTGTTATTTTGGTAGGATGAATTATTTGGTAAATAGGGGGAAACTCATTAATTTGCATAGCACTAATTTGAGTTTTCAGTGATTTATACAAGGAATGGGCTAGTTTAGTTTTACGCAGCAACTCATTTCTTCATAGAATGAACAGTCATAGTACAAGCACACTTGTAGAAGAAGTATATGAAAATATTTAGGAGGGCTGACTCAAGCCTTCAAGACATCCATTTATTCAATCAGTCAGTCAACAAGCATTTATATACTTGATTTGGGAATTACATATAATGTCTATTTCTAACTAAACTATATTTCTTTTTTATTTAATAATTTATTTTTCCTAATTACATGTAAAACAATATTTAACATTTATTTAAAAATTTTTTTTGAGTTCCAATCTCTCTCCCTTCCTCTCTTCATCTCCTCATTGAGAGGGCAAGCAGTTTGATACAGGTTATACATGTGTAGTCATGCAAAATATATTTCTGTCTAAACTATATGTCTTTTAAAATGTTATAAGTGTAATTCTGAATTAGATGCCCCAGTGAGTCCAAGTAAATGATGCTTTACAGTTTAATACTTTTTTGGTAGAGAGATAAATACTATATCCTTTTGAGGCTTTCATGATCATTCTCTTTCCTCTAGTTCAAATATAAGGAGGCCTATGAGAAAGACAAAGGAAAGCAAGTTGGATTCCGTAGTCTTCAAGATGACCCTAAACTGGTTCACTACATGAATGTGGCCAAAATGCAGTCAGACCGTGAGTACAAGAAAGGTTATGAGGCCACTAAGACCAGGTACCATACACCCTTGGATATGTTCAGTGTGACAGCCGCAAAGAAGGCTCAGGAAGCTACTACCAACACCAACTACAGACAGCCAATCCATCATTACACCCTCTTGCCTGATGCCCTGAATATGGAACATTCGAGAAACGCAATGCAGATCCAGAGTGATGTATGTATTATTAATCAATGGACTTGTTAAAATGTGTAAACTAGCCATTTATCTGGTCCAAGTAATCAGGATTAATTTTTCATTTGCCCCAGCTGGGCAGGAACAAGAATCTTATTTGCTCAATACAAAAGTTTATTGAGGAAGCCCCTGCTTTTCAGCATTCCCCTCTGCTTCCAGAGATATCAGTGAAGGCTGAGTTATAGCATTTGACTCATTTAAGCTGTATTCTGTCTGAATATAGATAGGCAATATGGTATAGTGGATAAAGAGTTGGCCTCAGAGCCAGGAAGGCTTGATTTCAACCCTGGCCTTTGATGCATACTGACTATGACCCTGGTCAAGGCACTTAACATCTCTTTGCCTTGCACAACTCTTAGATTCCAAGCTGCAAAGGAGATGCCAACCCATGTTGGTAGAGGGAGTTGCCTTTCACCAATGAGATCACAGGTCCAGTCTCTAAACCTACCTGACCGAATGACCTAAAGCTAATCCTTGGATAAAATGGTAGATTTAAGTATAAGTTTATGGAATTCTGTGAACCTCAGCTGCCTTATTTTTAAAGTAAGGGGATTGGATAAGATGAACTCTAAGGTATCTTTTGGCTCTGACAACTTATGATTTTATTTCTCCTGTGTGAAACTCAGATTTGAAGCGCATTAGACAGCAACTCTCCATATCATCACCAATGTTTCTGGGAGTGGAGGCTCATGTGAGGAGGGCTGTCTTCTGTTAACTCTACCTAATCAACTCAATACCCTTTTAAAAATCATTTTGATTCACAAAAGATCTTTGCTTTTCTTCTCTTTCTCTCGATGAAGTATTATTAAAAACTGAAAAGAAATCACCTCATAAATTCTCCTAAGTAGCAAATATGTTCTCTATTCACATGTTGCCAAAGACAGTAGGGAGTAGAAAGTAGGTTGTTCCCATTGTATTTGTATTAATGAATAAATCATTCAGGGAAAGAAGCCCAAGTTTTGCCCGAGCGTTTCCCTTTTGTTTTCCAGAATCTTTATAAATCAGATTTCACCAACTGGATGAAAGGAATTGGATGGGTGCCAGCAGAGTCCCTAGAAGTGGAGAAAGCAAAGAAAGCTGGAGAGATTCTCAGTGAGAAGAAGTACCGCCAACATCCCGAAAAACTGAAGTTCACCTATGGCATGGATACTATGGAACAAGTGCTTAACAAAAGTAACAAACTGACAATGGACAAGGTAAAGGCCAACATTCTAGAATGAAACAGTGAATCTTCAAATAGCCTTTCTGTTCAATCTCAGCAGATGGAGGAATTCCATGACTTTATTAAATAATTCCAGTGTCTAATCATTCACTGGTGCAGTGGACAGGTTTGCCAGTTAGACCCATTCTCTTTCATGGTGCATTGGAACAAGTACTTGACTAAGAATCAGGAGACCCGGTTTCTGATTTCAATTCTGCTATTTACTAGCTATATGACCTTGGACCACAGTTTTCTCAGGACCATAGTTTTTCTTATCTGTAACTTACAAGCCTTGCCCCATGTGGTCTTTAGCATCCCTTCCGGTTCTAAATGTCTGGTTCCTTGACTCTTAACTAGAAATCTCTTCTTTATATCCATGGTAAGTCATTGTCTCTGCACCATGGCTAAATTAAAAGAGGACCACAGATTAAGGCAGAGTTGTGTGGTCAGGACTGTGAAACAGTGCTTTTGTTGCTCAAGTGAAAGTAGATTCAGAGGGGATGAGGCCAGACAATTTCCTGTTCTTGCTGCAATTTAGGCCACTTTTCTAATGTTGAATTTATGCTACTTTCCTATAATATTGCTCTGTGAATATAAGGAATAGTGAGTTGGTTAATAATGTATTTTTAAAAAGCATTGCTCTATTTTTAAAGAGATTCTTTATCTTGGGTTCTCCAGGAATGTTGACCCTACTCCATTTAGCCCCACAACTAGGATACCATGTTATTAGTCATTTTGCTGTACACTTTTGGAACCTCCAATTTTCTTAATGTCCTTATTAGACTCAGAGTTAAAGGACAGCACTCGGGTCTTTATAAAAACAGCCTCTATAAGAATGAATTCAGTGAGAGGATTGTGTTCTGAACTTTCTGTATGGTATTCCTGTTAATACACTCCAGGGTAGGAATTTTTTTTTCCAATTAAAGCATAATACTGCAAACATCAAAATCATCGAGAAACAACTAGAAAGCACAAGGACCTAATTGTACATAAATCTTATTTTCTGGGATCCTCTTCATGGGGTCACTCCTCATGTTTTTCTCACTATAAAATGTTCCAATCTTCCCACTGCAGAGGCTCTACACTGAGAAATGGAACAAAGACAAGACCACCATTCACGTTATGCCTGACACTCCGGATATTCTATTGTCCAGAGTAAACCAAATCACCATGAGTGATGTAAGTAGATGAAACCTAAAAAGGAACCTCAGCCTTTGATTAAAACATACTGTCCTGTTTTCTACTTGCCCGATTTTCAAATCTTGTGAAAAAAAAAAAGGATTGACTTTCTGGCCTGAGTAACAAAATGATCTTGTTTTCCTTCTTTGTGGATTAGAAACTCTACAGATCTGGCTGGGAAGAGGCTAAGAAGAAAGGATATGACCTGAGGCCAGATGCTATCTCAATACAAGCTGCAAAATCCTCTGGAGACATTGCCAGTGATGTAAGTTCTCCTACTGGGCCTTAATTAAGATACAAGTACAAAGTCAGTGGTAAACTAAGACAGCCTTAAGTTAATCACGTACTGCTTTCCTTCTACACTTCGGCATTGTTTATCCTTGATGAGACTTCCATTCTGCAGAACCCCTAAGAAAATTGACAGAATTCAATAGTTTTGCTCAGTTGCCCCTCTGGACACATTGTGGCTAGGTTTTTAGGACAACCTATTTCTCAGCTACTTGCATGCTACATGCACTTTGACCTGCAGACTCTACTCGAGTCCTTATTATTTAATATACTTTTGAAATAATAATAGTAGTGTACATTTTATAGCATTTTAAGGGTTCCAAACACTCTACATACATTATCTCATTTGATTAGACAAATGAAAAAAGAAATTAAATCTTTTTAACCCAATTTGGTTTTTCCAGGAATTTCTAATTTATTTTACATTGATCTGCCAAGCAATTCTCTGTATTATTTACAGTTTGACTCAAAATCCACTGACCAGGACATTTCCAAGGCCTAAAGGTACTCTTAGGGGAAACTATGTTAGCAAATTCTCCTGATGAGTAGATAACAGGGTAAAAACAAATCTTTTTTTAAAAGTATTTTAATGAAAATTTTGAAAGTTAACTTTTCCCTCTCTCCCACCTCCCTTCTCTGCTGGACGAAGGAAAGCAAAACCTTCATAACAATATGCAAAGTCAACCAAAACTGATTCTCATGTTGGCCATGTCTAAAAAATGCCTGTTTGATTCTGCATAGCTAGTCTATCACCTTTCTGTCAGGTGGTAGGTAGCATTTTTCATCATCAGTCTTCTAGAATAATGGTTGATCATTGCATACTGATTATAGATCTTAAGTCTTTCAAAGTAGTTCATTCTTACAATGCCATAGTTAAAGTATAAAGTGTTCTCCTGGGTCTGTTGTATCAGTTCATATAAGTCTTCCTAGGTTTCTCTGAAACTATCTTATGGCACAATAGTATTCTATGTTATTCAAATGTCATAATTTATTCAGTTATTTCCTCTTCTTAATACACATGTACACAGCCTATGTACCTTGAGTCAGCCTTAATTTCTGAGTTACTGGGATTCATACTGAGTTCATTTTCCTTCGTGTCCTCTTAGCTTTTGGGGGCCAATGTGGGAACTTGAGACGAAATCTTTTTTAAAAAATCTATTTCTATTTAGTTCCTGTTTTGCTTAATTTAAACTATCTGAGACCAAATACAGTTTAAAATGGTAACCACCATATGGTTATGGGAACCTGTTCTCTTCCCTTATTCATTATCTCTGTCCCACTTTCTCCTTCTGCCCACAGTACAAGTATAAGCAAGCCTATGAAAAAGCCAAAGGGAAACACATTGGCTTCCGGAGCCTTGAAGATGATCCCAAATTAGTGCACTTCATGCAAGTGGCTAAAATGCAGTCTGACCGAGAATACAAGAAAGGCTACGAGAAGTCAAAGACGTCCTTCCACACTCCGGTGGACATGCTCAGTGTTGTGGCGGCAAAGAAGTCGCAAGAAGTGGCTACCAATGTCAACTACAAGCATTTGATCCACACATACAACATGCTCCCAGATTCCATGAACTTTGAGTTAGCCAAAAATATGATGCAGATCCAGAGCAATGTAAGTGAAAGACACAAGAATTTGTACATGTTGGCTCAGGGACCCTTTAATACTTTGAAAGTAACTGCCATACAGCAGAGAAAGAGAAAGAACAAGAAAGCAAATATGTCACTGATGATCTTTGTTCCTTCGGTCCGATGCTGCCTCAACTTTTGTAATGCATAGTGATTATGTCACTTTCAAATTTTGCTGTGTCACTCCACAGATGGTAAAAACTAAAAATATATTTGTATAGGAGTGACTATTAGAAAGACTATGCTAAACTATACCAGTGAAGACAGAGAAAGGCATGTAGATGGAGAACCCAGCATTCATGGCTACTCATTTGCTATGTTATGGGAGAAGGAAGGAAGGAGAGAAGAAAAGATGGAAGGAAGAAAGGAAGGAAGGCAGAAAGGAAGGAATAGAAGGAGGAAGGGGGAAGGAGGTAGGGGGGAGGGACAGAGGAAGGTAGGAAGGAAGGAAGGCAGGAAAGAAGGAAGGAAAGAAGGAAGGAAGGAAGGAAAGAAGGAAGGAAGGAAGGAAGGAAGGAAGGAAGGAAGGAAGGAAGGAAGGAAGGAAGGAAGGAAGGAAGGAAGGAAGGAAAAAAGAGAGAAAAGGAGGCAGGAAGGAAATATTTATTAAGTACCTACTATGTGCCAGGTACTGCGCTAGGTTAAAGTATTACCTATTAGGCACTTTATAAGTATCTTCTCATTTGGTCCTCACAATATCTCTGGGAGGTAGGTGATATTATTATCCTCATTTTATAGTCAAGGAGAGTGCGGCAAATAGAGATTAAGTTACTTGTCCAAGGTCACACAGCTAGTAAGTGTCTGAGGTCACATTTGAACTCAGGTCTTCTTGACTCCAGGTCCACAGTATCATCCACTGTACCACATAGGAGAAAAATAAAATTAGGAACTACACATTACCGGGGCCAAAGGTAGTACTAAAAGGAGAGATACGGGTTCGCAGGGCATAGGCTATCTAAGAAGAAGCAGAGATAATGCAATCCGCACAGGGCAAGAGCCAGAACTGAGGGGAAAGCCCAGTTTGTCACAAGACCTCTGTGAGGTCTTTAAAAAGCGGTGGTGGGTTGTGATAGACTGGGAAGTGGGAGGGGGGCAGAACTGCTACCCAGAGGCTGCCTGAAGTCTGATTAGAAACTAGATACTTTCAAGGTGACAAGATATAAAACTAAGATATATAAACCAAGTCTCTTATAATATCTGGATGCGAATTAGTTTGCAATAATGTTCCTCAACAGAGTATGGTACTATGAAAAAGAGAACTTGAGGATAAATATCAACTCCTCCATTTGATTGCCTGTGTGACCGTGGGCAGATGACTTAGCTTCTCTGGGCCTCAGTTTTCTCATCTGTAAAATGTTAAGACTGGACTAGATGACCTCTAAGGTCCTTTCCAGCTCTAAATCTATGATCTAGGAAACTGTGAGTCAGAAATAAAATTCCCACAGGCAGCTATCCTCTCTTTGCATTTGAGTAGCATTTTGTCTTTCTAAGATAATTTGGAAAGGAAACTGACTAAAAGAACCCTGAACTTGGTAAAACCGTAACACCTGAGTTAAAATCTGAGCTCCATCATTCCCCAAGTGACCTTGGGCAAATCACTTAACTTTCTTGGTCCTCACTTTCCTCAGCTGTAAAATGGGGGCAAGGGATGTAGATTGAATTATCTCAATCTTTTTCCAGCTCTAGATCTAGCAGGGATCTGATGTCTCTTGATTTGGTGAAAAAAACAATGGAAGCTGAATATTTAAAATGATTGAATTTCAACATTTTATTTTTTGAAAACTAAAATGGGAGCTATTAAGCATTATATATCCTGTGCTTGTTGATCTGTACTACTTCTGTGCTGTCCACAAAGCTAGCCATTGTTTCATTCCCTCCCTCACTGTCTCCCCCCCACCCTTTTTATTTTTGAAGAATCAGTACAAAGCAGACTATGATGACTTCATGAAAGGTATCGGATGGCTGCCCCTAGGCTCACTGGAAGCTGAGAAAAACAAGAAAGCCATGGAGATCATCAGTGAAAAGAAGTACCGCCAGCATCCAGACACCTTGAAGTATTCTACTTTGATGGACTCGATGAGCATGGTCCTAGCACAGAATAATGCAAAAATTATGAACGAAGTAAGTAAATATTTCGACAATTTAGTTATTGAAAGGGAGGTGGAAGGACATAGAACTAGGAGTCAGAAAAGCTGGTACTGATCGATCACTAGCTCTCTATGCTTCCAGCAAGGTGACACTGAGGAAGTCATTTGGGTTCTCTGAGCCTCAGTTTCTTTCCCAGAAAAATGATCATAACAATACCATACCTCACAGAGTTGTAAGAACCCTACAAAATAAAGGGTGTGAAAGTGCAGGGTAAATCACAAAGCTGTGAACACTTCAGGTATTGTTATTATATGCTTAAATAATTCAGGGAGACTAGGGCTAATGGGCGGGCATTGCAGTAAGTCAGATATCGGGGGCATGTAGGGAAAAACTAACAAAGAGGGCTGTCCTAAAGGAGATAATTGTGTTCAAGCAATGGCTGAAAAGTCATTTGTCATGTATCAATCCATCAACCAATTTTTATTTAGTACATTGGAGATACAAAGACAAAAATAAACCAGTCCTTGCCCTTAAGGAACTTCCATTCTTTCAGGGGAGATATGTGGTAGAGGGGAATTTTGTTCAGATACGGGTTGGACTAGTTGCCAGTGAGGTCCCTTCCAACTAAGGAATTCTGTGATTCAATGACTCTGGGAGATTATGGATATGGTATTCCCTCCATTAGTAAAGATTGCAACTTATCCACACTATCTGTTATTTCGATTGCATAAAATATGTATCTCTAGATATGTATTTACATAGATCTAGCAGGGATCTGATGTCTCTTGATTTGGTGAAAAAAACAATGGAAGCTGAATATTTAAAATGATTGAATTTCAACATTTTAGTTTTTGAAAACTAAAATGGGAGCTATTAAGCATATCCTGTGCTTGTTGATCTGTACTACTTCTGTGTTATCCACAAAGCTAATCATTGTTTCATATGTATCTCTATATAAATACATATATTTCTGGATAAACATGTTATACACAGGTTGTTCTAAAAGTCTTGATGCTTTTAAAACTATAGCAGTTCTTCAACTTGGTGAGCAGGTCTCAATCACAGTTAATTAAGTTTGGGAAATAGCAGTGACCTGTGTGTAAATCCTCCACATTACTGATGCAAGAAAATTCCTAAAGAACCACAGGTAATGAAAAAAAAGTGAGATGTGCATACTTAGAGACATCTCCACTACAAATGTTCGTGTGGACTATTTGTGCCCAACCTGTGGTAGAGCTTTCAGAGCTTGTAGTGGTTTGATCAGCCACAGTCAGACACACTGTGCCTTAAACCCCAACATAGTGATGTCATTTTGGTCCTCTTTAAGCATGAAGGACAAACAGCCATACCAACCCTGCATAAACTGGAACTGACTTATTGCCATAGGGGCTGAGTGCCAGTTTGTGAGGTAGAACCAATGCACCCTATGGCATGTGCAGATATTGGCATGCTGTGGCCAGGCCCTTACCAACTGAACTGCCATGATATAGTCACAACCTAGGGAACCCTATGGCCATACCAAAACACCCCCAGGACACTCAGGTGAGGGGCCATTCTAGAACCTAGAGACATACCTTATTACCTCATTACCTCCTCTTTCAATTCTATGGAATAGTGATCCTTTTTAGACCAGAAAATTTAAATTGTATCTCTTAGAAGAACATTGGCCTAATAGGTAATATTCAGACTTCTATTCCTATTTCAAGACTAGAAACTCTAAAAAGGACTAGGAGATCCTTCCCATAGATCAGCAAAAGGTCTCATTAAGCATGTTTCACATCATTAGTGGTTGCATTTTTGGGATATGACACAGGGACTAGAAAAGGAAGGTTAGCACTATATGAGATATTTGAGATCTAAACCAACCCCCTCATTTTATAGAAAAGGAAATTGAGACCCAGAGGAGTGAAGTGATAAACTAAAAGTAAGATCATCAGTTAGTGCCATAGCTGGAATGAGGTTCCTTACTTCCTGATCTAGTTTAGGTCTATTCATCTTTTCACTTCAACAGAGCTAATTCAATTGTTTCCTTAAAATTAAGTTCTTGAAACAGCAGTTACTGTATATGGATAAACAATGTGAAATTTCTAGACAGGGTTTTTAAATTTTACTTTACTATTTTTTAAATTAAACATTAAATTTTCTCTACTTTCTCCCTCCTCCCTCCTCTCTGATTAAACAAAACAAAAGAAGGAAGGAAGGAGGAGAGAGAGAAAGGGTAGGAAAGAGAGAAAGAGGGACAGAAAGGGAGAGAGAGAACCCTTGTAACAAATGTACATAGTCAAGAAAGGCAAATTCTCACATTGGACATGTCCAAAATGTTATGATTTATTTTACATCTTGAATCCATCAGATCTATTTCAGGAAGTGCAAATCATGTTTTATGGAAGTATGGTTTGTTACTGCATTGATCCATTTTCTCTAAGAGATGTTTTGGTTCTAACTTCACTATTTTTGGATTTTCTAGCATCTCTACAAACAAGCTTGGGAAGCAGATAAGACCAAAGTTCACATCATGCCTGATCACCCTCAGATTGTTTTGGCAAAAGCAAATGCAATTAACATGAGTGATGTAAGTATATGTGTCCCTGCCATAGTTTCCCTATCTTTCCCACTAGAATCCATTCTTTCATTCATTGGATAAGCAAATATTTATTGAGCATCTATTATATGCATGGTACTATGTTCAGGTGATACTATGAAGATATAAAACCAAAGGGAGATATTCAGCTCACAGTACAGACTTTTGTGTCTAATGAAAATAATGGTGGCATTCCAGTCATGAAATCGAAAGCCCTGTGCTTTCTCATCCTGTGTTCGTACTCTCTTTGTAATTTAGAAACAGGATGGTTGATGGGGTGGGACCTAGATATTCAGAGGTCTAAAACTATGAAGGAGTGGCAGCATTCCAGCATGCTACAATAGGTCTGTGGCTGCATTTCCTTCAAGACTAGAAAGAAACACTGGCAGGAAGAGAGGGATAAGGGAGGAGAGGAGGTATAAGCCTGAGCTTTTATTTCTTTTGAGTTTGGGGAAACTCACCTGTGTGAAATTCCCAGATGAGGAAGAAAGGTAGAACCATTATTAGAGCCTAGGATGAGGAAATATCATACTGTACGTTATACTAGTCATAGTATTGGGTGTTGTAATCTTTTTCTTTTCTTTGTCTAACTGGAATTAGTATATAATTTTTCTCTCCCAGAAAACTCTTCATTGCTTGAGATTGCTCTTACAGGGTTGATGTTCTTAGAATTGCACATATTTAAAAGAACCAATTAAAACATTATGAGCTTGGTTTGAGGTATCTCTGAAAATATCTTGCTCTCTCTGTTCTTTAATTTTCACTTTGATTTATGACATCAATATGGTAAGTAGAGAGAATTAGCTTGGCAGAAGACCTGGTTTCCAATCCAACCACCAATACTCCTTTTGTGTCCTTATGTTTCTCTTTACAGAAAATATACAAACTTTCCTTGGAAGAGGCAAGGAAAAAGGGATATGATCTCAGAACCGATGCAATTCCTATCACTGCTGCCAAAGCTTCTAGAGATATCGCTAGTGATGTAAGTCTGAACAGAAACAATCACCTGGACTTTTGTTTCCCATGCAAGCACACTTCATCAAGGTTGACTTCTAGAAACATAAGAGACAATGTACCTCCCGACAAGAGCATTAGATTAGTCCTGAGCCCTCCTTGTCAATCGATATACCAAAGTCCTCTCTTGTAGTCTTTCTATAATTTGGTCTAATAATACTAGTCAATAAATGAAGTTCATTGTATATTTAAAGAAACTTGTTGTATTCTATGAGGCCCATAAAGGCAATTTCATAATATTATGATGTCCCATTCCCCAAGAACAAGGTCCTTGCCCATCATTTCACTTGTGCTGAGTGATTAAGATTTTTTAGAACAACAGTGAGTTGGACAAACCCCACTGTTCTTTTATGCATGGGAGTCATTATGTAGAGTAGAAAGAAACCTGCACTTGGAGTCAGAGGACCTGAGTTTGAATAGTCATATAATCTCTAAAAACCTCAGTTTTTCTATGTGTAAAATGTGTGTGTATGGGAGTGTGGGGACTGGACTAGATGATATCAAACCTAAATCCATAATCATGTGAATCAGCACTAATATCCTTTTTTTTGCCTTGATTTTTACTCAAGGAGAAGTTCTTTGACATGCATCTTCTTATTTTCTTCACAGTATAAATACAAATATAATTATGAAAAAGAAAAGGGAAAGATGGTTGGTTTCCGCAATGTTCAAGATGACCCCAAACTAGTCCACTACATGCAAGTGGCTAAAATGCAATCTGAACGGGAATACAAGAAAAACTATGAGAATACCAAGACCAGCTACCACACTCCCGCTGACATGCTCAGTGTTGTAGCAGCCAGGGATGCCCAGGCCAACATAAGCAACACTGACTACAAGCACCTGATTCACAAGTACATCCTCCTTCCTGATGCAATGAATATTGAATTGTCCAGGAATATGAATCGCATTCAAAGTGATGTAAGCCTGTGTTGCCTTTTGGGTTGGTACTTGATGTTCTCAATAAGGGAAAAGAGATTGCATTTTTCTTTTCCAGCAGACAAATCCTCCCAGCAAAGAGTGGGTAAGGTAAGGTAGAATTTGCTTCTTCTCTTTATAGAATGAATATAAACAGGACTACAATGAATGGTACAAAGGCCTTGGCTGGAGTCCAGCTGGTTCTCTGGAAGTGGAGAAGGCTAAGAAAGCTACTGAATATGCAAGTGACAGGAACTACCGTCAGCACCCTAGCAACTTTGAATTCAAGAAACAGAGTGACTCTATGGACATGGTGCTTGCCAAACAGAATGCACACACCATGAATAAGGTAAAATATATGTCATTCATTCTGAATGAACTTCTTGCCCCCAGACTGGTGTGGAAAGGGAGGGACGATTGACACGGCTCTAGTTCTTCATTTGGAGTCGTTAATATCATTCTCCCATTTCTGAAGAATTGAAAATCACTCCAGAATACTTTTGCCTTTTCTTTTCTTCTCCTCCTATCTTCTCTTTTCTTCTTTCCTATATCATTTTTCTTTTTCTCCTTTAAAAATTTCCTGTCTTCTTATTCTTCCTCACAAAACTCCAAAATGTGTGGTAGGTTGGCATAAGGTTGGAGGGCGAGGGAGATATTGTTAGGGAATACAAGGCAGAGAAATCTGATTGGTGGTCAGTCATTATAATACCTTTTCCCCTGTCATCTAGTCTTGCCCTCAATGAAATTTCAAAGTATCTCTGATTATTATCAATTTTTTTGAAATTCCATGTACATTTGGACTGGTGCTTTTGCTCTGCATTTTGCATTTCCATGTTTTATTTGCTTCTCTTTCACATTTTAGGGCAATTATCTAGTCACATTTGAAGAATTGCTTGAGGAATCTCAATTTTGTTTTGGGTTGTTCCTGAGTACATTTTTAAAAACTGCTTATTCATTTTCTATAATAGTATTGACTCAACACATTAATAAATAACTCTACTCAAGTAGGCATAATACGTACAATCACAGGATATCAAAGTTGAAGAGACTTCAGAATTCATCTAATAAAATACCTGAGCAGAAATCTCCTCAAATGGAAGACTGGATTCCAAGCTTCTATCTGAAGACCCCTAGAGATGGGAAGCTCATTAATTTCAGCAATATATCATTCCACTTGTGGGCACATCTAATTGTTGGGAAGTTATTCCTTACCAGCCAAAATCTACCTTTCTTCAAATTCTGCTTATTATTCCTAGTCTTGACCTTTGTAACCAAGTAAGACGAATTTGCTCACTCTTCTATATAATATCTATTCCACTATTTAAAAACAACTATAATATATCCTATCCTTCTATCCCCAAGTCTTCTCTTCTACAGGTTAAATATTCCCAATTCCTTCAACCAATCTTCCTATGGCATGGTTTGGGATCCCCTTATCATCTTGGTCACCCTACTTGGAATGAGTTCTGACTTGTTGATGTCCTTAAAATGAAACACAAAGAACTAAACACAATATTACACCTGTGATCTCAGTAGAGTAAAATTGTAGAATAGCCTTTACCATTTTGAATAGTTTGTTTCTATATAGCAACCTAAGAATAAAATAGGCTTTTGGGTTGCTATGTCACATCGTTGAGTTTGCAATCCACTAAAAACTCAACATCTTTTTTAATATGGTTTTCCCCATCTTATATTAATTTTTAAAAAAAATACACAGGACTTTATTTTCATTCCTATTAAATTTCATTTTATTATATTTAGCTCCTCATTCTAGACTGTTGCAATTTTTGAGATCTCAGTTCTGTCATCCAACTAACTGCCTGCCTCAACCTTGAATCATCCAAAAATTAAATAAGACATACTTTCCATAATTTTCTCTAAACCATTTACTCAAATCTTGGATAAAATAGAACAAAATATGGAGCCTTTTGATACTGCAATATAGACTGCTTTCTAAGTTAACACCAATTTATTAATCATTACTATTTGGGTCAGGTCATTCAACCTGTTCCCAAACCACCAAATGTTGCTATAATCTAGCCCCTATCTTTTCATTGTGTCTGTAAGGATACCATGAGATCCTTTGTTAAAACCCTTGCTAAAATCTGAATATATAATATCCAAGATATCACTCCTAATATATTTCTAGTAATCCTGCCCAAAAAGGCAATGAGCTTGGCTTGTTCTAAGATAATGGGTTTATAGAGTCATAGGTTTCAAACTAGAAGAGACCTTTAGAAGTCATCAAACTCAACTCCCTTATTTTATAGATGAGTAAATTGAGGCCCAAAGAGGTTAAGTGACTGGCTTAAAGTCACAGGATTTATAAGTATCTGAGGTGGCATTTGAACCCTGATTCCAAATCCAGTTTCTATCTACTATTCCTTGCTTCCTCTCTCCAAAAACCTTTGTCCAAGAGAGATTAAAGTATTTGCCTAATCTCATTTAGCTAATAACTGTCTGAGGCAGTGTTCAAACTCATCTCTTCCTGATTCCAGGTGTAACACTCTATCCATTATACCAACTTTCTCTCTCTCTCTCTCTCTCTCTCTCTCTCTCTCTCTCTCTCTCTCTCTCTCTCTCTCTCTCCCCTGCCCCTTCCCCTTTCTTTTTCTCTCCCCCTTCCTCCTTCTCAATGAACTCATGATAGTTTGTACTGCTCATCATCACCTCCCTAAACATTCACAAACTATCCTTTATTAAAGTACTCTAGAACTTTGCCAGGGATATAAGACAGACTTTCTAAGTTACCATATAAGAAATCCATTTTCTTCTTTTTGAAAACTGGGACTTGCCCATCTTCAGTTTTGTGCTACTTTTCCTTTTCTATATGATTTCTCCAAGATTAGTGACAGTGGATTGTCAATCATATCCACAAGGTCTTTCAGTATCCTGGAATGTAGTTCATCTGGGCTAGGTCATTTGAATGTGTTGAAGGCACCCTAGATACTCTCTTATCATTTCCTCGCCTATCTAAGATTTCATTTCCCTGTTAACCAAGTTGTTCTAGACTTCCTAGTCTGAAGACATTGGTTGAGAAAATAGAAGCAATATTGACATTTCCTTTACTTTTGGAATTTTTTTTTAAAAAAAGGACATTTCTTCCCCACCCTATATGATTTTTCTAATGACTTACCTGTTCTATTTCTCCTTAGTATTTATATACTGTTGATTGGAACAAAGACAAGACTCAGATTCATGTTATGCCAGATACACCAGATATTCTACAGGCCAAGCAGAACCAGACATTATTTAGTCAGGTAAAGATATTTAAAGCTGCTTAATGTTAAGTATAAAAATTTCTTTTTAGGCTTGGTCAAAAATATTAATTTAATAGAGAACATACTTTAGAAACATAGAAGGAAAAGTAGAGTGCTCAACAAGTTCAATCCAATTATTGCTACAACACTCACATACATCTCCCATAAATGAATTTGACTGCCCTCAAAAAAGGAAATTTTTTGCTATCAATTTATCATGTGTGTCACTTGGCCTGGTCATACCCTAACCTCTGTGTCCAAAGCCTGGACTGAGAAAATGCTCAGCAATAGGAGGAAAAGTACCTTAAATTATCCTTTTTCTTCCCACTCCAATAATGGACACAGTCAAACATGACGAGCTGTCTCGTGGCTCTCAGAGATTCTAATTTCACACTTGGCTATTTCCAGTCCTAAAACCCCAATGTCAATAATGGAATATTTTGGCATACTCACCAATGACCTAGTCAGAACAAATATTTATTAAATGCCTCCTATGTGCAAGCATTGTTCCAGGTGGGATAAAATCACACACACACACAGACACACAGACACACAGACACACAGACACACACACGCAATCCAAGAGTCATTGTTTTCAAAGAGTTTACATTCTATTTGGGAAGACAACAAGTACATATATAAGTGTATGTAATTGTAGGTTATAAAGGTGTCCTGTGACTATAAAATGCCTTTCAAGCACAGATAACACTGGATGATATAATTGGAAATAAAATGAAAATGTATACTGACTGTTGAAATCACAAAAAAAAGGCTTTTAAGAAATGCCAAGGTTGTCTTTTTTCCTATGTCTCCAAATTATAAAAGATTAGAATGTGGCCATGCCCTCTTCGATTATATTTCTGTTTTAAAGATCTACCAAAAATCAATGGGAATATAATAAAAATCCTTTTAATTTTAGAAACTGTATAAACTTGGATGGGAAGAAGCATTAAAGAAAGGCTATGACCTCCCACCTGATGCAATTTCGGTCCAGATGGCCAAAGCTTCAAGAGACATTGCCAGTGACGTAAGTAGCATATCAGGTGCTGTTATGTCACCTCTGTCTGACATCATGATTGGTTTTTACATGAACAGTTGCTATTAACAATGATTATTTAAAATACATCAAGAAAGACTATTTTTCAAATCTAGAATTCAGCTTTCTAAAGTGCTTTGTTTCTGACACCGAATATATTAGCTATTATTTAAGCTTTGTGGCATCTGTACATTTGATATACATTTCTTGTGTGTCCTCATTTGAGTGATCGATAAAAGATATTGAACAAGTAACCATATTTTGCAAACTAAAAATTAAATATAGACTGCAAATCCATTTGCAAATATTTATGAAAAGCATGCTTTTCTTCCATGAAACTGGTATTGAACCCCCAAAAAATCTTACAGCAGGTATTCTTAACCTTTTTTGTCATGCCCTTTGAAAGTCTAGTGAAGTCTATGTACCTCTTTGTAAAATAATGATTTAAATGCATAAAAGTTTAAATGCATAAAAAGTTAAAATGAAATATTAGTAGCATGTTAAAAAAAGTTCACAGGCTCCAAGTTAAGAACTCTTGTCCTAGAGGTATGTTCATTTTCCCCTATCAGTAAATGGAGACCTTCAGAATGATAATGATCCAATAAACTCTCTTCAGGAAGTTATAGATCCCCATTATGCTGTAATCTGGCATGAATGCTTCTGTCTTTTCAATGAGTATGCCTTGAGAGACATTGGGTCACCTTGCTGAAATCTAAATAAGCTCTATTTTTTTCTTTCTAGTATATCACTCTGTCTCTAGTTAGGTTTTGCTATGGCAGAAAAATAGATGCTTCTGACTATCTCCATAATCTCCCTTGATCATCTGTCCCATTTATCTTACTAAATATCCACAGATAAGACTTATGTGGCTTACTAACAGTGTAGAGAGATTTCCACCTACTTAAATGTTGAAGAAGAGAGCTTCGTTCACACATATGTAGGCTTAAGAGATTTGATTTAGCTTGCCTTCTCTTTGTGTTAGTTTTTAAAAATTGTGTTACTTGTAATTTCAGTATAAATACAAGGAAGGCTACCGCAAACAACAAGGCCACCATATTGGATTCCGCAGCCTTCAAGATGACCCCAAACTGGTACTATCCATGAATGTAGCCAAAATGCAGAGTGAGAGGGAATATAAGAAGGACTTTGAGAAATGGAAGACCAAGTTCAGCAGCCCAGTGGACATGCTGGGAGTAGTTTTGGCCAAGAAATGTCAGACTTTAGTCAGTGATATAGACTATAAGCATCCCCTACACCATTGGACATGTCTGCCAGATCAGACTGCTATTATTCAAGCTAAAAGAGTATATGACCTACAGAGTGATGTAAGTTTCATTTCATTAAAATATTTTAAAATGTTATTGTTATTAAATTATTAGGTAACATGAATAACCTATATTGAATTGCTTGCATTCTCAATGAGGGTGGGTGGGGAGAGAAGAAGGGAGAGAATTTGGAACTCAAAGCTCTAAAAACAAATATTAAAAAAATTGTTTTTACATGCAACTGGGAAATAAGATATACAGGCAATGGGGGTATAGAAATCTATCTTGACCTACAAGAAAGTAAGAGAGAAAGGAATAAAGGGGGAGCAGGGTAATAGAAGGGAGGGCAGACTGGGGATTGGGGTAATCAGAATGCATGCCATCTTGGGGTGGAGGATAGGGGAGAGATGGGAAGAAATTTTGTAACTCAAAATCTTGTGGAAATTAATGTCTAAAACTATAAATAAATTAATCTAAAAAATTATTAGGTAAAACATTGTATTTTGAAGGATTAGTTATTCTGTAGTAGAGAAAGCAAAAAAAAAAAAAAACAACCTCCAACATCAACCCAAGTTAACTATTGGTGATGTTTGCTTTATGATACATGCTAAAAGTTAAGTTAAATATTCCAAATGAAAAAATGTTCTTGTTGGATCTGATTTGTCCTCCCACAGAATGTTTACAAGTCCGATCTCCAGTGGCTCAGAGGGATAGGATGGAGCCCACTGGGTTCTTTGGAGGATGAAAAGAACAAGAAGGCTTCAGAAATCATCAGTGAAAAGAAATATCGGCAACCAGCAGATAAAAACAAATTCACCAGTCTTCCTGATGCCATGGACATAGTTTTGGCAAAGACAAATGCCAAAAACAGGAGTGATGTGAGTTGCTATTAGGAGATGAATTATAATCAGAGAGACTGTTGTTTTATACTTGAATGTTTTCCTGATGTTCTCACCTTCCCATGCTAAATCACGTAATAAGTGGGTTGAACGTGGCATGGTTTTTTTCTTACTCAACTTTTCTACAATGAGAAAAATATTGAATATCTCAACTTTTCCTTGAAGATTGACTGTAATAAAACCCTAGATTAAATTCTGAGGAACTGAATGATATGCTGAGACATTGAATATGCTTTAGCATGGGCAGTGGGAAAAATGTGGGGGAGCTGATATAATTATAACTCTAAGTCGTTACGGTTGGCTTACATGCATATGATTTAGTAAAATAGAGACAAATTTCATCTGAGTCAAATTTCACAGAACTTATGGCTTCCATTCCCACCTCCAACATAGTTGCTGATTTTTCTGACCCTTACATAGCAAGGTAGCAATACAGATTCCATTCGATGGAGGCAGGGAAATCCCTTATTTCTTTTAAATATCTGAGCCATGAGACTAACCTTGTAACCAGAGGAGGCTGAGTGACTACACTATGATTCTGTAGCTGGAGGAAAAGGTTAAAGATGGAGATTAAACAATTCTAGGGATAGAAAGGACCTGATTCATCTAGACTAAGGCCATCTAGACCTGATTTTGTGCATGAAAAAACTAAGAGACAGGGACCTGATGCATAAACTTTTTCTACCAGCGCAGATCCAGCAACGATGATGTGACTTACAGTTTGAAGTAGCTACCTGGGATACTATGAGGCTGAATGACTTGCCTCTGGTCACATAGCTAGTTAGTGGAGGAGCTAGTTCTAGAATCCAAATATCCTAACTCTGGATCCAATATTCTTTCTACCTACATCACAGTGTGGGGGTAATTTACTAGGTGATCAAGTCCAGGGCTATCAAATATTTTGGTTATTTTTTTAAATGACCAAAGTTAGCTACAATTCAACTCAATCTATTTTTGTATACATATATTAACATATTAATATATTATTAACATATATTAAACCTATACAGCAAGCATAGTAGTGACAACACAGTATAGCAGTTAGGAAACTGGCTTGGAAATTACAAAGACTTGTTCTGTGGCCTTGACACGTGCTAGTTATTGGCCCCAGGCAAGACATTCATTCTGTTTGTTCATCTGTGAAATGGGGGCGATAATAGCACTTTCCTCATGGGGGTTGTTATGAGGGTCAAATAAAATATGTAGGTTATGTAGCCCAACCCACTGAGTTCATAGAGATTAAATGACGTGCCTGGTCTCACACAGTATCTGAGGTGGAACTTGAACCTGGGTCCCCTGATGCTGAGTCCAGTATTCTTATCGTCCTGGGTTAACGATGGTTTAAAATTGAAAAGATGATGTCTCTCTTTTCTGCTAATGCGTGTCTCTCAATAATGTTTAGTTCTAGTGCATTAGGTTGCCCTGGCAAATTAATATAGTTACCTAATATTCTGTTAGCTCTTATTGGAAAAATCTCTTCTTCCTCATTCTAGAGACTCTATCGAGAAGCTTGGGACAAAGACAAGACACAGATCCACATCATGCCTGATACACCTGACATCATGTTGGCAAAAGCAAATTTGATCAACACGAGTGATGTAAGTTCAGCTTGGGAAATATGCTTTACCAGTGTTCGTTGAAGTTGCTTCCAGGCTAGTCAATTCCAAGTTATTTTTAATATCTGAATTATTTTAATTAATAAAATGCTTTTTAATTTCATTCCCCATATTAAGACTTTGGGCTTTCTACTCTCTAAGTAGTAGCAGACACTTGCAAATGATGTACATGAAGGCAAGGTTACATGGAATTGCAGTGTCGTTTCCCCAAATCCGTAATTATAAACATCACTTTCTTAGGATGATTTCTATGATATAAATTCTAAAGTATGGTAGACCAGCAAGCTTTGGGCACATATAATATCTCAGCAAAGTCCAAATAAATCTTTTGTTTATAGTATATGACTACCATGAAAATTCTAAATCAATAATTCCTTCCCATGCTCTGAATATAGGACCAGCATGCATTTAAAATATGTCAGTGATGTGAGAATTTGCTGCTAAACTGGAATTCATAATTTTCTTCTGAATACTTTAAGCAACAACAACAAAATCTAACTCTTCAAAAATGATAAAGGTCTCTTTCCTTTCATAAGTGGTCACCTTTTTTTTGCTTGACATTAAGTATTATATATCAGCATCCTTTTGGTTGTATTCAGAGCTTGTGTGACCAGATTCTTCCTCTGCAATTATTGTTTTAGGATTTTTTTGGAATTTTTATGCAATTCCTCTTGATTCCTGACAAAGACCTCTTACAAAATGCTGAAATGAATAAAGTAAATAATACTTCATTGATCTATACTATGGCTGACCACAATGTCTTTCTTTTTTTTTTTTTGAGGGTGGAAGGCAGGGCAATTGGGGTTAAGTGACTTGCTCAAGGTCACACAGCTAGTAAGTGTGTCAAGTGTCTAAGGCTGGATTTGAACTCAGGTCCTCCTGATTCCAGGGCCAGTGCTCAACTTGCTGCGCCACCTAGCTGCCCCAATGGCTTTCATTTTAAAAAAAAGAATGTTAAAAAATGGAATTCATTAATTTCCCAATTTCATTTGAGTGCCCTGTCTCATCCATGTTATTTTCTTGGAACCTGGAAATATTTAGCACTTTGGCCCCACCAGACTGTAAGTGATTTTTCAGGAGGGAATTTGTTAAAATAATTTTGTTCCTCTCTCAATAGAAACTCTACCGATTAGGCTATGAGGAGCTGAAGAAGAAAGGGTATGACCTTCCTATCGACGCTATACCAATCAAAGCAGCCAAGGCATCCAGAGAGATTGCAAGTGAAGTAAGTTCCCATTTTTGCTTTGTACCAGCTTGATTACCTTTGACATTTCAATCGAATTGTTCAAATCACTTCTGAGCTTAAAGCAAATCTGTTAAAACGTAACCTATTAAAACAGAGGCCTTGATTATTCTGGAATATCATATGAAAGAACAACAGTCCATGCCAAGTGTTTGACATATACACAATTGCACATTTGAATTTGATTCATATTTGAAATTTCAATTCACACTTGGATATCCTGTAATAATTTGTGAAATCAGTAAATTCACAAGCTTTCTGAATAACCTATTGGAGTTAATATTATCTGTAATCTGTCACAGATGGTGATGGTAATTTTGACTTGCTTTCCCCCTTGCTTCTCCCCAGTACAAATACAAAGAAGGCTATCGGAAGCAGCTTGGCCACCATATTGGAGCCCGTGACATAAAGGATGATCCCAAGATGATGTGGTCTATGCATGTAGCCAAGATCCAGAGTGACAGAGAGTACAAAAAGGACTTTGAGAAGTGGAAGACCAAGTTCAGCAGCCCAGTGGACATGCTGGGGGTTGTGTTGGCCAAGAAATGCCAGACCCTCGTCAGTGACATAGATTACAAACACCCCCTGCACCAATGGATGTGCCTGCCTGACCAGAATGATGTCGTCCATGCCAGGAAGACATATGATCTTCAGAGCGATGTAAGTTTAAGGCTATTGATTGGTCAGTAGCAAAGCATTTCTCTTCATTTTTTATCTTCCATGACTGTTGCCTCACTGTAGTGTAGGGCCGGTACTTAAGAGCTTAGCTCAGTGCCCCTAGTTTTCATAGAATTATGGCATTTGGAGCTGGAAAGGACTTTAGAGATAACTCTCATGTTATAGATATGGAAACAGAGGCCCTAAGAAGTTACATAACTCATCCCAGAACACACAGGTAACAAACAGCAGAGCTAGCATTCAAAACCAGATCCTGTAATCCCAAATCAATATTCCTTCACCTACACCTCAACCACCTCTCTTCACAAGCTGAAATTCCTGGAGCCACTATCCATCCAACAAACACTCAGAATAACCTTCAGTTGGCACTTTAGAAAAAGGCATAAAAATTAAGGATGGTTTTGGTATGAACTTTTGGGCAAGAATGTGTGTTTTTGAGTGATATCTGTAATCTGATGTTTCACTTTACATAAGCTATGGCTTATTCTACAGCTTCTCCAAGTAAAATCTGCATAAGAATGAAAACATAAGCAAACCAAAAAAAAAAATTCATCCCTCCCAAAATTGATGTGACTTTTATGTTAACTGGCTATTAATTTGAAATTTCAGATTCTGTATAAGTCAGATCTCCAATGGCTAAGAGGCGTCGGCTGGTGCCCCAGCGGTTCCCTTGAGGACGAAAAGAATAAGAGAGCTAGTACAATTTTGAGTGACCACATCTATCGTCAGCACCCAGAAAAGTTCAAATTTTCTAGTCTTATGGACTCCATACCGATGGTTTTGGCAAAGAACAACACTATAACAATGAACCATGTAAGTCTTCTTATTTGGGGGAGGAGGGGAGTTTTATTTTGTTTAATTTCTAGAAATGTCAACATACCTATCTCTTGTCATACCCATAAAGGGCTTCTTAAACTTTTTTTCACTTATGACCCTTCAGCGCTTCTTGAATTGTGGGTTGCGATCCCATATGGGGTCATGACCCAATAAAATCCATTTAATGAAAATCCTATTTCCATTCATTTTAATGAGGAAAATTTTGGAGTATTCCTGAGCTCCTCCAAAGTCTCCTGATTTTTACTTATAAATACCCAAATAACATATAGGTAAATAGGTATTTGTAGTTGTTCAGTCCTTTCAGTCATGTCCAGCTCGGTTTTCTTGACAAAGATATTGGAGTGGTTTGCCATTTCCTTTTTTGGCTCATTTTACAGATAAGGAAACCGAGACAAACAGGGTTAAGTGGCCTGCCTAGGCTTGCCAGTAAGTGTCTGAGTACAGATTTGAACTCAGGAAGATGAGTCTTCCTGATGCCAAGCCCAGTGCTCTATTGACTGTGCCATCTAGCCATCCTAAATAGGTATTTAGTTGATAGTAATTACAGAGAGGAGAAAAATTGTGAGTGAATATTGTGGTTGTGATGAGGACAATGAGTCAGCCTGCTACTAAGGGTGTATGCAGGGCAAGGAAGAAGAGCTGCCTCCAGGAACCTCAGCTTCTTCTGACTTGAAGTAGTTTGCACAGATTTTTTAGAGAAGTACCTGCAGTTCCTGAGGTGGAGGGCTGAGACTCTTCTGAGGCAGACGATTGCATTTCAGGGTGAGAAAAACATGAAAGATTGCTTTGCCTCTCTAGGTTTATGGTGTAGGACTCACCAAAGTGGTGGATTGTTCTAGTGGTACCTGAGGTAGCTTCCCCTGTGATCATCAAGCTATACAGAACTGACAAACTGCAACTCTCATCTTCAACCTGGCCTGTCTTAGATTAAGCACATGTTCTCAAGCCTGCTATGGGAAGGAATGTGTCCCTCATAAAATAGTGAAAAGTAATAAGGTGAGAAGGAGTTGTCCTTCATAAAAGGAGTGGAGGGAAAAAAAAGGAACATATTATAGTTGTCTGTTACAGCAAAAAAAAAAAATCCATAAAGCTAGCATTACTAAGTAAAGTATAAAAGTCTTTTCTTTGGTAAAAGTATGGTTATTTTAAATTTCTTCACTTAACATTAAAAGTATCTTTCTTATGGAAACTTAACTGTCCCTCCCTAGGCTAGAACACCTTACAAATGCTAATACTGCCTATTATATTATACTTATAAAAAGGAAAAGGTTTTAGCAGCTTGGTTCATTGTTGTATTATCCTTGTGATTCAATATGACATCGTGTTTCTTTGTATTTGTTTCAGCGCCTCTATACAGAAGCATGGGATAAAGATAAAACCAGCATCCACATTATGCCAGACACCCCTGAAGTTTTACTTGCAAAGCAGAATACAATTAATTACAGTGATGTAAGTGATTATACTGCATTACATTGATGTTTTGAATATTAAAAGAGTTTTTCTTAAAAATATTATTTTCACATGAACTTAAACTTATCTATCAATATCTTAGAAACTGTATAAACTTGGCCTAGAAGAAGCCAAGCAGAAAGGCTATGATCTGCGGGTAGATGCCATCCCCATCCAGGCAGCTAAAGCCTCCAGAGACATTGCCAGTGAAGTAAGTAAATCCATGCAATGTTCCACCATCAACTTAGCTCAAAATTTTCTCAATATCCTGTATTTATAGCTTAGCAAATACATGTTGAAGTCCAAGCTCTCACAATACATCGCTCTAGAAATATGTTTTCCAGATAGTAGTTTAATGTAAGTAAGCTTAGTGAAATCCTCAAACCCAAATCTACATGCCCAAAAGTAAACAATCTAAAGCAGGGGTGGGAACCTGTGGCCTCGAGGCCACATGTGCCCTTCTAGGTCATTGGGCGTGGCTTTTTGACTGAGTCCCAGTTTTACAGAACAAATCCTTTTATTAAGGGGATTTGTTCTGTGGAGTTTGGATTCAGACAAAGGGCCACACTTGAGCACCTATAGGGCCGCATGTGGCCTCGAGGCTGCAGGTTCCCCACCCAGAAACACATTCTCTAAAACCATATTTCCATGTTTATTTTCAGCGGTTTAAAAAATAAAAAGATATCCGACTGCACTTCCTTGGCTTATCCATGTGAAGAATGCATTTGCCAAAAGCTGCTAATGAGTTGTAGGGTTTATTCCAAAGTTCCTATTAGTAGTAGTTCCTATCAGAAAGTCTATGTGTTTTACTGAGCCAAGAGTAATGTTAGACACTATCCTATTCAAAGTCTTTCCCTCAATTGTGTGTTTCCCCTTGTACCTGGTGAGGCTGAGAAGAGAATCATAGAAGTGACATCATCGCCATCTAGTCCAGTCCATTAACAACCAAGAATCCCCTTTGTTACATACCCAACAAAATGTCATCTAGCCTTTTTTGGGGGGAAGACCACCAGCAAGGGGAAACCCAGCACTTCTTGCACCAGGCCATCTTATTTTTGGATATGATTAATCATGAGGAAGTTTTTCCTGACATCAAGCCAAAATCTAGCTCTTTTCCACTTCTGTCCAGAACTCTGAACTCTAACCTCTGTGAACAAGCAGAACCTATCCAATCCTTCCTCTTCATGACAGCCCTTCAAATATATTAAGATAACTATCATCTCTCTTCTCTCTCTATCCTCAAATTTTCTTACTCAAGTTAAACATCCCCAGTTCATTCAACCAATCCTCCTATGATATGTTGTCTAGTTCTTCTACCATCCCAGCTACCCTGCTCCAATTTATCAATCTTTCATTGTATAGTTTTGCTCAAAATTCTAGAAACATTTGAAATGCTAGAATATCTTCCAGCCTTATAAGTAGAGAATATAACTAGGAAAAACCAAGAAAGCTAGAATGGTTACTTCTGCATCTTAATTCACTCTTGCCATTCCCTTTTCCCAAAAAGATGAAGAGAAAAATCTTGACTTAGGCATTTTTTTCCTAGAACTCTAATTGTAGAACTTCTTTTTCCCCCTAACAACTATTTTTTACTAAAATGTTTTTCCAATGTCTCAACATGGTATGGAAGGGACCAAGGATATTTTTAAGGATACCCCAGTGCAGTATAAATTCCAGTAGGTGCTACCCATCTGAAAAGTGTTTAAATATGGCCTCCAAAATGGGCTTTGTGTTTGTCACCAGAGGGCTAGCCTAAGTTCAACAAGGCTTACCTCTGTGGAGGTGATCACTGGGTGATGTATTTGAGGGGACCACAAAGTCTGACAGTTTGGTTACGCTCAGGGTGGATTACAATTACTAGGGTAAAGGACACTCACACACAGAGGAAACAAGAGTCTTGAAATACTAATGATATAATCACAAATAAACAAACTAGGGCTTTTACTATTGCTTGCTGTGATAGCAAACCTTTTGTTCCCTCTAGTACAAATACAAGGAAGGCTATCGTAAGCAGCTTGGCCACCATATTGGAGCCCGAGCCATTCATGATGATCCCAAGATGATGTGGTCCATGCATATAGCCAAGGTTCAAAGTGACAGAGAATACAAGAAGGACTTTGAGAAATGGAAGACCAAGTTCAGCAGCCCAGTGGACATGCTGGGGGTTGTGCTTGCCAAGAAATGTCAGACCCTGGTCAGTGATGTGGATTACAAGAATTACTTACACCAATGGACCTGCTTGCCAGACCAAAATGATGTCATTCATGCTCGTAAAGCTTATGACCTTCAGAGTGAAGTGAGTATTGACAACTAAAACATAAATGTTGGGGAAAACAGTTGATCATAACACCCGGAAAATATAGCAATCAGATACCCAAACCTCATCATCAGATCCATGAGGAAAGCAAAATGCTTTCCTTTCCTAAGACTATTGATGATTTTCCCTGAATCTATGCTAATGGTATGGTTTAAACAGATATATACACATTTCAAGGTCATTTTTCTCTTATAGGGCATGGTTTCTAAGTTAGCCCATTGGATATAAAATTGAGACAATAACATGCCTATCTACAGATTAATTTTTTTTAATTTTGTTTAATTTACTTTCAAATGCTTTTTAAGTGAGGATTCATGACAGATTCAAAAATAAATTTCATTACTATTTATGTCAACAGAATTTATATAAGTCAGATCTTCAGTGGCTAAGGGGCATTGGCTGGGTGCCAATTGGTTCTTTGGATGTTGAAAAATGCAAACGAGCTACAGAGATTTTGAGTGACAAGGTCTACCGTCAGCCTCCGGACAAACTGAAATTTACCAGTGTGACTGATTCGCTGGAACAAGTGTTGGCCAAGAATAATGCCCTCAACATGAACAAAGTAAGCCCTCATTCTTCTGGGGAAAAAAATGTCAGTGTTTCTACCATGGAAATCATGGAATCATGGAAAAGGAAGAAAAATCAGTAGAGAAAAAAAGTTGAAGATTTGTTTTAGTCTAAGGCATCTGTTGTTCATCAAGGTTTCTGAAACTTGGTTTTAGAACAAGAACCTTTGGCTACTTTATATATAGTGGCACTCTGAATAGAGCACTAGACTCGGAGTCAGGAAGCACTGAATTCAAATCCAGCCTAAGACACTGGCTAACTGGGTGACCCTGGGCAATTCACTTAACATGGGCCTCAGTTTTCTCATCTGTAAAATGAGGACAAAATAGTACTTTTCTCCTAGGGTAGCCATGAGGTTAAAATGAGATGTTTGTAAAGTACTTTGCAAAACTTAAATGCTATATAAGTGCTAGCTATTTATTATTATTGTTGTTGTTGTTGTTGTTAAGTTCACTATTTTTTACATTATTAGAGTTTTATAGCATCTCAAATTCTTTGTAAGCTTCCTGCTTACCACGTGCTTCAGTAGTTGTTATTCCTTTATGAATAAGCCTACATTAGAATTCATTCATTCAGATATCCACCCACTCAAAAACCATTTACTAAGGGCCCACTATGTGTTGTGTGCTGTGTTCCTACTATGTGCAAAGCACCGTGCTTAACAGTGGGAAAAATGCCAAGGTGAATAAGACATGGCTTTGCCCTTATCAATTTCAAAATCTATTATAAACATATATAAAAAATATGCAATAAATTTAATGTTGAATATAGTATATTAAGAAATAAGAGAAGTAAAAAATACTATGCATGGTCTAAGGAAAGAAAAAGTATTTCCAAACTCATTACTTCCTAAGTCATCCTATTCCTCTCGGAAAACTCTAATTGTTAGAAAGACATTTTAATATAGAACATAAATAGTACATAAATTCTTCTTGTACTTCATTTTAAAAAAAACTACTTATGTGATCAAGAAAGTTCTACTAATTGGTATTTCATATCATTCTCTGATATATGTACTTCATTTTTTTCCTTGGTAGCGTCTATATACAGAAGCCTGGGAAAAAGACAAGACTCAAATCCACATCATGCCTGATACACCTGAGATTACACTAGCAAGACTCAACAAGATCAACTACAGTGAGGTGAGAACACATATTGGTCTTTGATGTGTCCAGTATTTCTCTTCAAGTTGTTTTTTTTTTTACATTTAATATTGGGCAGTTAAAATTGGGTAATTGATTAAATGGACATACAGCCCATCTTTCCCCAACACCTTTAAGTCTAATAAATATAAAATTACTTCTAAAACTGGTAAAGATTAGAGTTAACCTCAAATATTTTAAAAATCACCCTTTTAAAATTTAGTACTAAACTTCAGGGTCATCAAATTTGCAAGTCATCACTTTTGAAGACTTTTATGAACCGATGAAGAACAAAATAAGAAGCAGAATAATTTATTCTCTAACAATGCAATAAAGACAAACACTTTTGAAGGCTATAAGAGATATGATCATAAAAATAATGATCCATGGTTGGTCAAGGATTGAGGATGAAACATACTATCTATATCCTGCCCAAGGTGTGATAGATCTAGGGTATAGAATGAGACACATATTTTCGTACACAGCCAATGAGAAAATTTGTTTTTCTTGACTATGCCTATTTGTCAGCAAAGCTGCTCTTATTCTATCCCAATTTTTATAGGGAATCTATACTTTACAACTTCTGAGGCAGAGTATTTGCCATAGACCTGCTAGTCAATTTCACTCCAGCCTACATTGTCAAACTGCATATTTCTTTTTTATTTTAAAAAGAATATAAAACTTTAGAATTTCCAAGTTGGAGAGTACCCTCCAAAGCCACCTAGTTCAAATCCTTCCCAAATCACCTAGCCCAATCCTCTCATTTTATAACTGAGCAAAATGAGACCTAGAGAGGGTAAGTGGCTTGCCCCAGGTCCTATGGGAAGTAAACAATAGAGGTGCCATTCGAACCTTGGTGTTCTGACCCCAAAGCTAACCGTCTTTTCACCATGCTGTGATGAATCATCTCATGATCTCCAGGTCTCTTGAAAGATGAGTTCTTCCCTCTCCTGTCTAAGACTAACCCCTTCCATGTCCCTGGTCCATTCTTTTGCACTTCCTTTAATATCTTCCTTCATTATGTCCTCACTCGAGCTAAACTTCTCTCGAACAATTTTAGACTTAACAAGTAAATAAGAAAGCACAAGTACTTGAATAAACAAAACAGGATGATTTTTTCCACATGCACCATTATGCAGGTCTAATGAAAGCTATAATGCAGAAAGTTTACTCCTCTTATAGTAAGTTGATTGCATGTACTTCTCTTTGTAGAGTTGAGTGATTCATTCCAAGCCTTTTGTCAGTTTTTTTTTTATTTTGAATGTTAATATTTCACTGCTTCTTTTTTTGTGAACTTAGAGCCTATACAAACTTGCCCACGAAGAAGCGAAGAAGAAAGGCTATGACTTGCGAGTTGATGCTATCCCAATCGTGGCAGCCAAGGCATCAAGAGAAATTGCCAGTGACGTAAGCTATTGGTTTTTTATCCTCTCTGTGTCAGCGCTCTGCATTCACAAAAGGAGACAAAGTTAAAAAAAAAGAATTGCCCTTGACATTTAAAAATGTTTTTTTCATGTATCATAGCAATTGATATTTTTAAAAAAGCTGAAATTTGAGGAAATGATAAACACAAAGGGCAAAAATAGGGTGATAGCCTGCAAAACTTAATGTATTCAGTAGGAGCTGAGTGATCAAAAAGCAGGAGAGGCTGAACTGATGAATAAAACATTGGTGCATATGGATATAGGTAAGAAGAGGCATGTAAGGACAGATCTAACTGGACTTATTGAATATCTTCACTGCTTTAGTATTCTGCTTTCAACAGAAATCTAGCAGGGAGGATCAAAGTGAGGTGTCCTATAATGTTTTGGCTGATAGCTTTGAAAAACATACATAACGAATGCAAATCATAGGTAGCTCTGCTAAGATTGTGGAAATAGAGATAGATAGATAGATAGATAGATAGACAGACATAGATGACAGATAGGTAGATAGATACATAGATGGATAGACAGACAGATAGATAGATAGACAGATAGATGACAGATAGACAGACAAATAGATAGATAGACAGATAGACAGACAGATAGATAGATGACAGATAGATAGATACATAGATACATAGATGCATAGATAGATGGATAGACAGACAGATAGATAGACAAATAGATAGATAGACAGATAGACAGACAAATAGATGACAGAGAGACAGACAGATAGATAGATAGATAGGTAGATAAGAAATAGGAGATAGAGAGCAGTTAAGAGTAGTGGATAGAGTACAGAACTTGGAATTAGGAAGACCTGAGCTGTAATCCTGCTGGAGATACTTACTAGCTGTGTGACCCTGGGCAAGTTATATAATGTCTAGTGGCTTCTGTTTCCTTATGAGTAAAATGGGGTTAAGAATAGTACCCACCTCACAGGTTTATTGTGAAGATCAAATGAGTTAACACATATAAAGCATTCTGCAAACCTTAAAGTACTATATAATGTTAGCTTGTTATTATAGATAAGCAGTTCTCAAACTTTTTGGTCTCAGGACATCATTTCACTCTTACTGAGAAACTCCCCAAAGAGCTTTTGGGTATGTATATCTATCAAGATTTACCATTTTGGAAATTAGATGTTTATCTTATTACTAAATTATTATTATTAAAATTGTTTTGACTTTGGGTACCCCCAGGGGTCCATAGACCACATTTTGAGAATCTCTGGAGGACAGACTCAGGCCTAGTCTAAACTTGTTATTCCTTGCAATACCTCCTGGGTCTATACAAGTACTTAAGGATTAGCTCACAGAGTGGTACCATCATCCTTGTGTGGTTTCTATAGATCAGTCCCATGACTCTGTGGAGAGCCTGGCCATATTTCCTATACTCAAGGCCCATATCCATATAGTCACAGATGGTGAATTAGCTCCACAGCCAAGTCAAGCAAAATGATAACATGCTATCCTTTGCAGATGAAGAGGATACTATAATTCACCCCTTCCCCCATAAACGGAAATGAATTTTGTATCCATCAATTGTATTTTTATCTATATCTATCAATGGCCATATTCCATGGCAATTCCTAGTCATCCATTTCAATGACCATGAAATGCTGCCAACATTATTGATGGAGGCGGAGGTTGAATTTAGGTCTCAAACATCATTAGCACTAGATCTCAGGAGAACACTCCTCAAGTACAGGTAGCCCATCACCACCATCATAAAACTGATGCTGAGCTCTTTCTAACATCTGTCCCATGAAAATAAGAGGCTATTATAGAATAAGAAATTCTGCTTAATCACTATTACAGACAGTCCTTTATTTAAGACAAAGCCTCCTTAATTAAAACCATATTATTACTTATGATGCTTGGAATAATAGGCAGTACACAAACCCTATGGCTCAGCCAGACTGCTTCCTGATGTTTTCTAGCTGATCACTCCCTCCCTATTCATTCTGAGCTTAGGCAGTATCTCCCGGCACTGGTGCAACAGCTCTCCCATAGTCTCTCTAGCTCACAACCCAAACCCCTTTCTTAGGGGTCATCCAGTGGTTCCCTCAGGTTCACAGCAGTCCCACAAATTCAGCACCAACTCTGTATAAGACTCTGCGAATAGAGATGAGAATGGAATTTGAACCTGTGTTTCATTAATATAGGGAAATCATGAATGAGGAAATTCCAAATTAATATAACAACTATTCTGAACGAGTACTTATTTATAATACTGAATTCCTTATGCTAATATAGGTCATCACCTTTCCTGCAATTTATAATCTTAGAGAGTTGACTGAAACATTGAGAAGTTAAATGACTTGCCTAGATTCACAACGGCCAATGTGTGTCAGAGAGGGGTCTGGAAGAAAGGTCTTTCTGGCTCTGAGGTCAGCTCTCTATTCACTGGATGCAATCTACCATATACTACACTGCCTCTCGTTTGGAATACATAGATAAGAATTAAGCAGTTCCTTTATTTAAAGTGCTTACTTTCTATTGGTTCCACAAATCCTTCAGTTTGCTCTCCTCTCCTAGGGACCTTTTAAACAAAACTTTATGGAACAAGTTGTTATATTGTTATGTTTTAGCTAAAAACACTTCAGAAAGTTTTCTGTTATATCTTATACCTTCTTATGTTATAGTTTACCAAATATTATTTTAGATGAAGGAAATACTTAGTAAGGCATAAAAGTACCATATAAATGTGAGGGAATAATAATAAATTATGATTTTTGATAATTTATGTGAAATTATTCTGTATCATTGATCAGGAATATTGTCTCCATAATTACCTAATTTCTGTAGGAAAATTAAGATTCTACTTAAATTAAGAATGTAACCAGTGTACGTCTAAATATTTCCTACATTTAACTTACCTTGTTCAAAATACACTATTGTCTTTCACCTATAGAACACTGTTAGCTTCACCCAGTTATAAATTCTATTTATTTAGGAAGGAAGGTCAAATTAGTATTACAAATATTCTGATCTGGTACTTATTTACAATGCTAAATTGAGCTAAGCTGAGTACTGTCTTAAATAAATGGAAGAGGTATGATCTATGCCTTTTAGAGTTTTATAGTTAGACACACAAAATATATTTAATTGAGGCATTTTCATTCCAGTACAAATACAAAGATGGATATCGCAAGCAGCTTGGCCATCACATTGGAGCCCGTGACATAAAAGATGATCCCAAGATGATGTGGTCTATGCATGTGGCCAAGATCCAGAGTGACAGAGAGTACAAAAAGGACTTTGAGAAGTGGAAGACCAAGTTCAGCAGCCCAGTGGATATGCTGGGGGTTGTTCTGGCCAAGAAGTGTCAGGTTTTGGTCAGTGACATTGACTACAAGCATCCTCTGCATGAATGGACATGCCTCCCAGACCAAAATGATGTCATTCATGCTCGCAAGGCTTATGATCTACAGAGTGATGTGAGTATAGATTTGAACTTTGAAATATATCAGTAAAGGAAACATTTACATAGTATATGTAAACAAGCAAAAATTTAAATGGAGTGGAAATCATTTAAATAGTTTAGCAAACTATCACAGGTAGTTGGGAAAGAGATGATCATTTAATCTATTATAAGGATGCACTGTTATTTTAAGGAGCCAACTAAATGGATGTACACCAACACATGCCACCTACATTTTTGCATATGGTATAGATATTAATTGATACCTAGAATACATTGCAAATATGAAATTATTTTTGCTTGCTAAAGGTAGGAATCATATAGAGTTTGAGTCAAGTGTTGTTTTAAAGGTTATTCTCTATTATGATCTATATCATTGCTATTTTTAATATCTTAGGTTCTACATAGATGCATTATTTTATAAGCTGGACATATTTTGTTAGAAATTCCACATTACTCTCAATTAATATTCTGAATCAACTAGAGGAAGGCGTGGTCTTCCAATATTATTAGAGGATAAAGATGCCCCTTTGAAATAAAAAGTAATTACTTTACAATTACTTTTTTGCTTCTTTGACTCATAAATACCATTTCCAGAACCTTTACACTTAGAGAAAACCTAGATGGTATTCTTATGGAATGAAAAGGAAAAATAGTTTTTCTGTCTTATTAAATTGTTTCATTATAATATATATTTTATTTTTTGCTTGATCACATCTAGTTAGTGGATAATGAATCAACTCTGTGTTTTCCTACCACGTGGGGACGTCATCAGACACTATCAGGGGCTAATAGGCTATGGAAAGAAATGTATTTCTCAAGTCATAGATTTGAAAAGGACATTTTCTTTGCCAGTATTATGTACTGTGTAAATTTCTGAAAGAAATAGTCATCATCAGAGAGTTTTGGAGAATTAAAAAGAATTTGGAATAATTATGGAGGACTTTATATTCATTGATTGATTTGAGAAACTTCATGGTCCACTCGCTATACTTCTCTTAAGTAACATTTGAAATGCAGGCAGCTGTGTTGTAAAGTTACTGCTAGAAAGAGACGTTTTTCTTTCATTATTAAATATAATTGGGAGCAGCCGTTGGTATCTACAAATGTAAACACTGACCTTCTGGCTTATTGATTTATTTCATCTCTTTCCTTAATTGCATTTCAAAAAAATATTACTGTTGTATTCATTCATTCAACAAAGTACTGTGACTAGGCACTGGAGAAGATACAAAGACTTAAAAAAATTATAGTCTTTTATGTTAGCCTTGAAAGAGCTTATAACCATGTAGCATAATGTGGGTCAGCTCAGTATTCTTCCCAAGTTAAATAATATAAATGAAAAGGTATTGAATAAAACTGTAAAATATTGTTTTCAGTGTTTTGGTCTTTGCTTAATTATCAAAATTCCCTTTCCTCTTATGTGAAGGATGGTGAACATTAATATCATTATCCAAAGAGAGTGTTTTGGTTTGAAGGCAGTCCTCATCTTGGGGGGGGCGGGGGCGGAAATCAATTGGAATAGTATATAATATCATTGGAAATTTCTGTAGTGTAAAAAGCAAACTGCACCAGTAAAATAAATAAAAAGAAATATATGATTCTTTCTAGCTAAGCATAGGAAAGCTTCTGAGTCATTTCTGAACAATTCCTTCATTTTGCCTGATTAATGCACTAGAGAAAAATTTCTGGGAGAAGGAAAGCGGGTTGTACTTAATTATTAATCCCTTTGCATCTTTTTCTTTAAATTAGTCATCTCTCTTTCTGGCTTAGTGAACTAACTTCTGATTATTTTTATCAACAGAATTTGTATAAGTCAGATCTTCAGTGGCTGAGGGGCATTGGCTGGGTGCCAATTGGTTCTTTGGATGTTGAAAAGTGCAAAAGAGCAACAGAGATTTTGAGTGACAAGGTCTATCGTCAGCATCCAGACACACTGAAATTTACCAGTGTGACTGATTCTTTGGAACAAGTGTTGGCCAAGAATAATGCCATTACCATGAACAAGGTGAGCCTTCAATTTTCTGAGAAATATTCAATTGAATCACCTAATTAAAAGCCCCAAATGGAAGTTGCCAAAATCTCACAGGATTGCCACAGGTACTAATTACATTCTAATACTTAGCAGAATTAAAATAATAATGAAGTTGTGACCTCACATACTTTTAAAATGTTGCTGTTGTTCATTTGTTTTAGTCACGTCCAACTCTTTGTGACCCTATTTGGGGTTTTCTTGGCAAAGATCCTGGAGTGGTTTGCCATTTTGCCATTTTCTTCTCCAGCTCATTTTACAGAACTTGCCCAGGGTCACACAGTTAGTAAATGTCTGAGACCTGATTTGAACTGAAATTTTCCTGACTCTAGACCTGATACTCTATCTGCTGTGTCACCTAATTGCCCTTTGATTCATCTAAGTAATATCTACTTTTCAATGTGTCTAATATAAATACTAGTGATCAAAATGTTCAAGCATCCAAATTTATACATTTTACCCATACATAATAATATTTTCTGATAAATAATAATTCTGTTTTAATTTGGCTTCCTAGAATTTCCTCTAAACATTATTTCTAATATTTTTCTAATGTTAACTTATCTTCCTCTGTAGCGTTTATATACAGAAGCTTGGGACAAAGACAAGACTCAGATTCATATAATGCCTGATACCCCTGAAATCATGTTGGCAAGACAGAACAAAATCAACTACAGTGAGGTACAAGACCTTGTCATTCTAAATTTATTTTGCAGTTGCATTTAATTATTATGATCCTTCCGACTTGAGTTCTTAGGCCATGTGTGGAAGTCTTTGAAAACTCTTAATTCTTTTTTATTGGACTATTAGGTTGACTAGATTATTTAGGCCATAGAGCAGCCAGGTAACTCTTTAGATCAATGATGATTAAAAATATGGTTTCAGAATCAACTTACTTATTACCTCCAACAAACTGGATTTTTAAAAGAATGAAACCAAATACATAATCAGAACTCATGTTTGTGGGCTAGAGCTGGACCTTAGAACTCAAGGTTTTAGAATTTATACTATTTATTGCCCATTTTGAACTATTTGAGGGTGGGTGGTTTGATAATCTGTAAGTGATTACCTCTCTCGCTTCTTATTTAATTTATTTTTTTTCACGTAGAGTCTCTATAAACTTGCCAATGAAGAGTCAAAGAAGAAAGGTTATGACTTGAGAGTTGATGCCATCCCGATTGTGGCAGCCAAAGCATCAAGAGATATTGCCAGTGATGTATGTAACCTAATTCAATATCATATAGTTTCCAATATGGGGAGTTTTCTTTGAACTTTGGAGAGGCAGCTGCTTTTCAAGTGGACATTCTTGTTTAGTTTGATTTTATAAAATGGAAGAAAAAATTGTAATAGGACAAGCCAAAGAAAACGATGGTAACTGCAGAAAACCTAAACATACATTCATAGCCCAATATTTCAAAAGTGACCCAGACCCTCGTTCAAACAGAAAATTAAATTTGAGTTTTAATTTATGCCTTCCTGAATTAGAGGGAAATATTCCCACACCTTGTTGCCATTTGACCCTTTCAACAATTCACACTGATTAAAAATCGGACCTAATGCAATATTGAAATCAGTTAATGTCCACTCTAATACCAAAGGAGATAAAACATTCTAAGCCACTTTTGCTAGGGAAAGATAATCCTTTTTACGTATCAAATAAGCTAACTTTCTACAAAATTGCACTACTTATGGCATGGAAATCAACAAAGAACAATCCCTAATTTTCCCTTACTACGAGGGCAGGTTGAGGTATTTGTTTAAGGGGTGTGTTGTGGTAGGAGAAGAGTACATGAAAAAAAAATCATGATGTTCAAAGTAATTGATCTTCTGAAAGAATCACCATGATCATTACAATAAGCTTATAAATATATGACCCATTTTTATCAATTTTAAAATGCAAAAGTCACCTTTGTTTCATTTCAGTACAAATACAAAGATGGATATCGCAAGCAGCTTGGCCATCACATTGGAGCCCGTGACATAAAGGATGATCCCAAGATGATGTGGTCTATGCATGTGGCCAAGATCCAGAGTGACAGAGAATACAAGAAGGACTTTGAGAAATGGAAGACCAAGTTCAGCAGCCCAGTGGATATGCTGGGGGTTGTGCTGGCTAAGAAGTGTCAGACTCTGGTCAGTGACATTGACTACAAGCATCCTCTGCATGAATGGATGTGCCTCCCAGACCAGAATGATGTCATTCATGCTCGCAAGGCTTATGATCTACAGAGTGATGTAAGTACTAAAAAGGCATAGTAGTGGTAGCACCAACAGCAGCAGTGGTAGTAGTAGCAGTAGTAGTAGTGGCAGCAATAGAGTAGTAGCAGTAGTAATAGTACTAGTACTAGTAATATTAGTTGTAGTAGCAGCAGCAGCAGTAATAGTAAAAGCATTTAATATAATTTCCTCATCAATATAACCTACCGATGACTGAGATTATATTCAATATATCCAACTATGTGCAACATCCTGTACTGAACAATGGGTTTATAAAGCTAAAAATTGACACAGCCCCTGTCCTCGATGAGCCTACATTCAAGCAGAGAGGATAAAACACATTGATGAATAAAGATAATACAAAGCTGAACGTTAAAAGGGCAATGGGCTGTAAGAAATTTGGAGAGAAAGCACTTCCTATAGGAAGATTAGAGGAGTCATGAAGGAGTTGGGCCTTGACTTAGGCCTTGCAAGAATAGAGACTTTTAATAGACAGATAAATGGAATGAAGCCATGCAGACAAATGCGTAGAACCAGGAGAGAGCTGCACATGATCAGGAAACAGTGAGGGTCCCAGTTGAGCTGGAAGATAGAGTGCATGAAGACAGTGGTGTGAAATAAAACTGCAAACGTAGACAGGAACTTTACTGTGTATGGCCTTATGTGCTGTGCTATGGACTCTATATTTTATCTTATAGCGATGGGGAATCATTAAAAGTTTTTGATCAAGGGAGTGACATGGAGGGAAAAGTGCATTAGGAAGATTATTTTGACAACTATGTGAAAGATAAGTTATAGAAGTAAAAAAAATTGGATGGCAGAGATGCCAGTTTGGAGGCTATTAGAATAATTCAGATGAGAGGTAATGAGGGCCAGCACTAGGCTGGTGGCAGTCATTACGAGTGGAAAGGTGGAAAGAGATGTGAGAGACTGTGAAATTAGAATGGACAGGACTTGTCAATATATTAGATGAGGGCAGTCAGAGAAGAGAGAGGAATTAAAATGGCTTCAAGGTTTTGAGTATGAGTGACTGAGATTGTTAATGCCATCACTGGAAGTAGCAAAGCTAGGAGGAGAAGCTTTTGGTAAAGATCATAAGTTCATTTGGGGACTTACTGAATTTGAACCAACAACTATTCGGTGGTTAGAATTGCAAATCTAAAGTTATGGGAAGAGATTGAAGCTGGATATATTGATTTAGGAGTTATAATGAATAGAGGTGATGATAAAATCATCGGAGTAAATGAGGTCACCAAGTGAGAGTGTAGAGATATAAGAGAAGACAGATCAGGGCAGAGGTTATAGGATGCCCACAACTAAGGGTTAGAAGGGAAAGATGAGTCAGTGAAAGATTCCAGGAAAGAGGAGATGGTGAATATTGTTGGGTGCCTCAGAAAAGTCAAGGCTAGAAGTAACTGAGTGCTAACGTAGAAAAGATGTGAAGCTTGAGGAGAAATGATTGCTCCATTTTAGAATTTGTGATAGAGAAAGAGAAGAAATGATGTCAAACTTTACCTGCACCCCTAGCCATAGACTTTAAGGGAACAGATTTCAAAGTGTTCAGGGAAAGGATAGGTAGCCTATAGCCTGAAATTTGACAGGGAAATCCAGCCCAGCAGGGGATGGAAGATCTCAACAATGAAATTCTGGAGACTCAAAAGAGAAAAAAAAGGTTTAATAAGAAAGAAGCAAAAGATTAGTCTAAAGAGATTTTTATGGATGCACAGGAAAGTCATCCAGTTAAGCTTTTTTTTTAAAAAAAAAAGTATAGAAGATGAAAATGGGGGCAGTTGATACAAAAAAAATACAAAAATATAGTCCTATAATATTGGGAGCACCAAAACTCAAAATTAGCCAAAGATAGCAAAGAATGCTAAGGATAATAAAGAGATTTGGGAAGATTTTATCTATGTAGGGGAAAGAGGAAAATCAAAGGAGGGATAGAGCCTCTCCTCAGAATAGATATGCCAATAATAATGATGAAGAGAAAGTAGAACTTGTTTCCGACTCTTTATAACTCTATAACTGTCCATGGGGTTTTTCTCCCCCAGTGATACTAGAGTGGTTTGCCATTTCCTTCTCTAGTGAATTAAGGCAAATACAGGTTAAGTGACTCGCTCAGGGCCACAGCTAGTAAGTGTCTGAAGCTGGATTTGAACTCAGCTCTTCCTGACTCCAAGCCTAGTGCTCTATGCAATGAGCCACCTAGCTGCCTCAAAAGCAGAACTATTTAACCCTTATTTTGTTCTCTGCTAAGAAGAATAATTTTTGGATTAGAAAAGACAGAGCACAAATGGCTAATAGGGAATTAAACTCTCAGATAATTAGGGAGATAGTTCAAAGAGTCCTTCATTGTTTTTGATGAGTTCAAGCCACCAGGTCTGGATGAACTACATCACAGCTGCTAAAAAGAGCTGGCAGAACTGATCGCTGACTAAGCCGCTGCTAAGTTCTTGAAAGACTGTGGAGAATAAGAAGTGTTGCAGTTCTATGAAAGGCAAATGAACTGATTTTTCGAAAGGAAAGACGATGGAAGATACAAACTTCTGCATCAAGTTTGACTTGAATTTTTGGAAAAATTCAAGGATATTTTATTAAAGGAATAAACAGTGAACACCTAGAAAAGGAAGTCATGCTCTTAAAGTCAGGGAGAAGTTATCATGGCTTAAGCAAGAAAAGGTTATAGTGGATTATTCTTCTTTCCTTTTCTAACAGAGCTACTAGACTGGTAGATTGAACTATATGTAGAATATACTTAGATTTTAGCGAGGCATTTTACAGGGACTCGTGTTATTGATGTGGATAAGATGGAGAGATGAAGGTTAGAAAAAAGATCTATTGGATGGATTCAGAACTGGTTGAATGGCCCAAATCAAAGAGTTATCATTAATGGTTTAATGCCAACTTAGTAGCGAATCTCCAGAGGAGGACCCCAAGGATGTGTGTTTGGCCCTGCACTGTTTTATATTTTTTTTAAATAATGATTTGGATAATAATATAGATGATATGTTTATCAAATTTGCAGATGTCACAAAGGCAGAAGGAATAACCTACATGGTGAAAAAAATATCTTGACAAGTTAGAAAGTTGGGCCAAAACTAATTAGATGAAGTTGATTAGGGAGAAATATAAAGTCTTCTGTTCAAGATTTTTAAAAAGTCAGCCTCACAAGATCGGGTAGACCTGAAAAATACCTGTGGAATTTACTGGGCTTTAAGTTTCATATGAGATGATAATGATAATAATAAAAATGAAGAAGCAAAAGGAGGAGGAGGAGGAGGAAGGGAGAAGACAACTAATGATATTTGTACAGCACTTTATGATTTGCAACATGCTTACATGCATTATCTTATTTTATCATCTTAATAATCCTGTGTGGTTAGTACTACAATATCCTTATTTTGCCTCAAAATGGCAAAGAAGTTAAGTGGCCTATCCATGGTTATATATTTATGTGCCTAAATCTCAGAGGTGAGATGTTAATCCAGGGCCCTCCTAATTCCAAGTTTAACATTATCCTTTACCCAAAAAGCTAATAGATTCTAGACTACATTGAGGGAGCTAATTCCAAGTTTAACATTCCTCCTAATTCCAAGTTTAACATTATCCTTTACCCAAAAAGCTAATAGATTCTAGACTACATTGTACCCTGCTCTAGTTAGATCACATCTGGAGTATTTTATTCAGTTTTGGGCATAATATCTTAGCAGACTATTAATAAGTTAGAATTTAGAAGACATACAAAGGAGGACAACTAAGATACTGAAGAAACTCAAGATTGCTTAACATGAACATTGGTTGGGGGTACTGGGGATGTTCATAGAGAAGAGATGACTTGGGAAAGACCTGATACAAGTTCTCTCAAGGTATTTGAAGGGCTGTCATTTCTGCTTGGCACCAGAGGAAAAAAGCAAAGTAGAAGTTCCAAAGGTCAGACTTAAGCTTGATAAAAGCAAAACTTTCTAATGTTAAGAACTATCCAAAAGTGAAATGGGTTGTTTCAGAAAGCAATGACTTTTCCCTTCTCAAGAAGTGTTGTGTGGAAAGAACACTCTGCTGTTACATAGATACACACAGTATCTAGGTGATGTTGGGCAAGTGACTCTGGATTCAGTTTCCCTATCTTTAAAAAGAAAAAAATTGGACTAGGTGGCTCTAAGGTCTCTACCAGGTCTATTTCTGTGATACTATGATCCTATAGCTTCTATGTATACAGTTTCTCTTGTGACATTTGATTTGCTTCCATTCTCTCCTTTCCTTCTCCACCCCCATGTGCCTAGCATAGTGCTAAATATATATTTATTGATTGATTTGCTTCACCCAAGTGTCACAAATTTTTGGTACCTCCACTCTCCTCTTGTTTGGAGAATATGACTCCTAAAGATGTTCTTACTTAGATTTCCCTCTTTAATTTTTTAAACTATACCTGGCAATATTGTAAGGTTTGAGTAGTTAATAAGATTAGCCATAAGAACACTATATTCTTTCTTTTTTCATTTCTTCAAAATAAATGTCAATACAAGTTCAAGCTTGATGACTATTTTATTTGGTTCTAACAGAATATTTACAAGTCAGATCTTCAGTGGCTGAAAGGTATTGGCTGGGTCCCGATTGGTTCAGTGGATGTCGTCAGATGTAAGAAGGCTGCAGAAATTTTAAGTGATAATATCTACCGTCAGCCTCCGGACAAACTCAATTTTACCAGTGTGACTGATTCTCTGGAGCAAGTGCTGGCCAAGAATAATGCCATCACCATGAACAAGGTAAATCGACAACTTTAAATAAAGTACCAGGGTGCTTCATCAGTAAGGATCCATGTGAACTAGGCAGTACATTTTTTTCTTACCCTAATAGTATAAGTATCCATTTTATAATGAATCACTTTTGTACTGTATTCAAACAATGAATAATTCTGAAACCACTATTCAGTTATTTGAATGAATGAAAAAAATATTAAGTTCCTTCTATGTACCAAGTATTGTGTTTAGCACTGGGGATATAATTAGAAAAAGAAAATTAGTCTCTGTTCTCAAAGACCTTACCTACTAATTAAGAATAACAATACATTTAAAAAAGCTAAACAAGCTACAGGGTGTATGGAATGACCCAGAAGTCTTAGTGGCGCAGTTATGGGTTGGATAAAAAGTCTGGGGTCATTAGCATGCACTGACAGATCACAAAGCAATGCCCAGGGGTCTCAAGGGCATGATAGCAGAGTAGATGGTAAGGCCTAAAGGATCCAACTGAGTATTCAATAGCAGGGCAGATGGTAAGACCCAGCGGATATCAGGCCACAGTGCCAAGGCGTATGATAAGGCTTGGTAGTGCTCTAGCTCGGGGGAAGGATCATAGTTGATGACTTCCAGCTTTTCCAAGGAGTATGAGCAACCATGCTTTTCACAGTTAGCATCTCTGGCCAGGGGAAAAGGGGAGGGAAAAGGAAGGAGGACCAGAACTCTCACTATGATTTCTATTTAGTGTTATTGCTATGGTAGTAGGAACAACGATAGATAGATAGATAGGAACATTTAATTCTTTTGCATTTTATGTAAATTAGAGTGACCTTACATATTAGTTACAGCGTATCTCCCTTTTTTGTGTGCCATATTCATACTTTGATTTATGTGACTCAAATCTTCCAAGCAATTCATATTTAAATGGATACAATCCACTTAAAGCAATTTTTATTATTTGTCAAAACAGAATCTAGGCAGGAATTATTCAGCCATTTCATATGGACAAGAAATAATCCAGATATTGCTAAAGAATTAAGATAGATTTTTTAAAATGTAGAGATAGAATAAATCTAGCTGTATAGATTTCCCCCCCTTAATTACCCATGACTTAGAAAGCAAGCTATTCTTGGCATTTGTTTTTAGCAGTTGATTTTAATTTAATTTGGAAAAAATAATTTTCTATCCAAGGATTGTCTGTTTTGTGTATGTAGGTATGTATACATACATACCCTTAATTACCCATGACTTAGAAAGCAAGCTGTTCTTGGCATTTAGTTTATTTTAATTTAATTTGGAAAAAAATTTTCTATCCAAGAATTGTCTGTTTTGTATGTGTATGTATGTGTATATATATATATATATATGTGCATGTACATACATATTTTATATTTATATCAGGTCTCTAAGAGGCAGCTTGGCATAGTATATAAAGAGCTGGCCTCAGAGTCAAGAATGAATTCAAGTCATACCTTTGACAGTGCTGCCATGGATAAGTCATAACCCCAGTGTCCTTAGGCAACTCTGTAAGACTATTAAGTTACAGAGTAGTTGAGAAATTGCTGATCTGCTGGAAGAGGGAATTTCCTTACCAGAAGTTCCCTATGCCAATGAAACCACAGGTGCATTTCATAGATGGCCGGCTGGCTGGCTGACTGGCTGGCTGGCTGGCTGGCTGGATGTGTGAATGGATGGAGGGATGGATGGATAAGTAGGCAGATAGATGGGTAGATGGATGGATGGATGAATGGATAGACAAATCAATGAACAAATAAGCAAATAAACAAATACATAAATGAGCAGTGTAACATAGTGGATAAAGTAATGGATTTGGAGCTGGGATGACCTGAATTCAAATCTTACATCAGACATTTATTTGCTGTGTAAGTGCTGTCATTTAATTTATCTGAGGTTCAGGCAACTCTTTTAGATTATAAATTATGTTTATGACTATGAGTGATAATTTATATTTTCATATTTTAAGATGAAATAACCTATAATGTCAGGTAGTCTTTTTCAAAGCGCTGATACATAATGTCTAGCACAGATAATGAATCTAGTTTTCAAACTTTTCATCACTGCAGAGTCTGAACTGGCAAATTAGAATAAACAGTGGTTTCTCAATATATTTATTTCTATTTTCTTCACAGCGCTTATACACAGAGGCCTGGGACAAAGACAAGACTCAGGTCCACATCATGCCTGATACACCTGAGATTACGTTAGCAAGACAGAATAAAATCAACTATAGTCAGGTAAAAACACCTGTTTTATGTCTAATCTACATCAAGTTATTCTTGTGTTAGAAAATAGTATTAATAAAGACAAGGTTCTGGTTTCTATTTTTCTTGTGGACCAGTTAGTTTCATGCCATTTCAAGGGCTTAAACCTATCTAATAAATATGTATTATTAGAGAGTGAGGAGTATAAGCACCAATCCATCTATTCTCATGGGAAAACAATGTAGAGTTTGGGCCCAACTAATGGTGGGATCCCCACCTTAATATTAGAACATTAACAACTGGTCCAAAGTTTATACTCTGAGCTCACTCACTCACTCTGATAACATGAAAGTTAGATTTAACTTAAAGAAAAATAACTCTATTAATTGTATTAAAACAAGAAGGTTTACAAACTATTTGCTCTCCTTTTTTTCCTTCTTTTTTGCTTTTGTTTCTTCTTTTTCATGATTCATTCCATTGGTCATAATTCTTCTTTGCAACTTGACTATTGTGTAAATAAGTTTAATGCGAAGGTTTATGTAGAATTTATATCAGACTGCATGCCATTTTGGGGGGGAAAGGGGTAGGGGAGGGAAGGGAAGAAAATTTGAAACTCAAGAACATGTAGAACTAAGTGTGATAAACTAAAAATAAAAAATCTTTAAAAAAAAACCAAGAAGCCTTAGATCCATAAGATTAAAAATTGACTGAGAACATTGAAGTATATATTTGTATGAATTATTTACATAATGAAAACGATTTTTGTGAATAAGCTATTAGCTGTTTTTGTTTGTCATGTTTCTATATGTAGCAATAATGTGGCTAGCAGCTACTGTGGCTGTGTAAAACCAACAATAACCAGCACACAGAAGGCTGCTAACACAGGTTTTTTGATTTGCTTTACTAAGGAAAGCGACGTTAAGGGGTTAACAATCTTACTTTAATCCAGCGTACAAATATAACTCACATAGTTCAGGAGGAAAAGCCAGCAACCTGAGCTTCAGAGCAAATACAAACAAATTACAAACATACACAATATAAACAGACCAAGTCACAATTCATAGTTACCAGGAAAGCATCAACATCTGGGTTTGCAAGCCAGAGGCTCTTAAAATGGCTGCCAAGAGTCTCACACCAATCTTCCAGTGACTGAGAGCCCTAAAAGTCAAAGGCCAACCTTGGATATTATATACCAGTGTCAGGGCCCAAAGGATTCACACCTAATCATCAAAAGGTTATGGACCTAGGGTTTAGCACCTAGTTAGCAAAAGGGTGTGGGCCGGGCTTTGCACCTAGTAAGGCTTAATCAAAGGCATTTGATTACTTTAGCATTTCTGAAAGAGAAAACAGTAAAAAAAAAAAAAGTCCCACCTTAATTACCAATACACTATGTAAGCAGAATTTTTTTACAGCTTTAAGAATACTCAGTTGCCTACTTGCCTAAGGATAATCATTATTTTCCTAAAGCTGAAACAAAACTCTGAAAGGGCTGGAAAGTATCGTGTTTATTTCTAAGACTTTAACAATAATAATTTACCACCCAGATCATTCATTTTTGCCAATAGTGGGAACTAGTGATCATGTCAAATAGATGTAATCAGGAACATGAATTTCCTATTCTTTTCTATTATAAAATAGAACAAAGGCCAAAATTATCCATAATCATTTGCATATTTTCTGTTAGATATTTCTTTTTTAAAAGAAAAATTTCTTTTTTTATTATTGCCTGGGCTCTTGTGCTGGTTTATTTGAAGTCTGGAGTCACATCTTAACCAGGTAGCTGTTCTAATAAATACCTGTCCTAGACTGGAATAAAACAGCTTATTTTACACACTTTAATTTTGTTAAACTAGGTCTGATGGTGTAGAATGTTTGCTTTTCAGACTTTACTGAGATTCTATCAAACCATTGTCTAGTTCCAAAAGTTTGGCTCAAATACCCTGATTTCTAGAATTGGGTCATTATATTAACTTTCCAGAGGCTGACTTTGGAAGATTAGATTTCAGAGTGGCCCACTTTACAAGCAACAATAAAAAACAAACCCCAAACAAAAGGGGAAAACAAGTTTTCTTTTTTCTTTCCCGTTTGTTTTTTTAAAAATCTGTGTAAGCTTTTTGCAGCTTCTTTTATTCTCTGTTACCTATTCCAATTCACTAGGGTAAATAATTCATTAAACAATTTCTGTGGCAGAAGACTTGAAAATACCAATAGAAGTAACTCTCATCTTAAATTAAAAAAAAATAATTGGTAGTTTGAAAGAAATCTATTTGTGTAATCTACAGCTGTGAGATGAATCAAGCCTATATTTGTGTTTACAGAACCATGAAAAGACAAATGTTTATGATTGTTTCTGAAAGGAAAAATACAATAGATAAAGTATTGGCTTCCCTGGTTACAAAAGAAAACACACTAAAGAATATTTAGGTGGAAACAAAGGTGCTGAATATGTGGTTTTCAAGATTTGAAGACATAGGCTATTTTTACTTATTTTTAAATGTTATTTCTATTTTAAAATCTGTGACAAATACAATGTGCCATTTCTTTATGACCCACACAGTGTGGCCTGGCATTGGGCTAGGGGCTTTACAAATACCTTCTTTCATCCTCTTAACAGGACCAGTGGTGGTGAACTGGTCCTGGAGTCATTTTACCTCTGTCTGCCTTAATTTCCTCAACTGTAAAATGGGATGAACAATAGTACCTACCTCCCAGGCTTGTTCTGAGGATGAAATATGATATTTGTAAAGCTCTTACCACAGCATCTGTCACATAGTAAAAGCTTAATAATTGCTTGTTTCTTCACTCCCTTTCCTCCTTCCTTCCTTCTTTCCTTTTTTTTCCTCTCTTTTCTTCCTTCCTTCTGCCCTTCCTTCCTTTCTTCCTTCCTCCTCTTATTGGTCTTTTCTTATGACAAATGACAGTCAAACCAAATGAATCGATGTTTTCCTGTATCTGAGCAAATCTTCCTAGAGTTCCTAGAGTTCCCTTGGAACCTGTCCCTCTCTGCTGAAACTCTTCTGAAGTTACAGGGTCATAGCTAGTTATTGCATTGATCAGAGTTCAGAAGTCTTTCAGTATTATTTTCGTTTAGACGATAGTGGCCATTGTACTGATTTAATTTCTTTTCAAACTTATTTTTCATTCTGACATTAATAGACACCAACTGAAATGAGCATTTTCATATACATTGTAGAATACAAGAAGAGAATTGTGTGTAACACCGAATGTATATTATAGGCATATTATTTCTCTTTTTAAGTATATTATAAATTTATATTTTCTTATTTTTAATCATTGTGTAACTACTTTTAGAAAATAAACATTTGTTTACTATAGCAAGGAAACTATTAAGACTGAAGGAAAATCTTAATAACTGTGCAAGAGATGGTTAAGATTTGATAAATATAGTATTTTGATTTAAAAATAATGACTTAGTTGAATACTTAGGGGATGTTTTCATACTTCCTTAATAAATTAAGAATAAACACAGTGAACCATGTATAGTTCTTTGTCCAAAGGATATATTCTTTTGACAAAAATAGAGCCCTTTCAGTATGCACAACAAGTTATTATGTCTTTCTCTAGAGTCTATATCGACTTGCTATGGAAGAAGCAAAGAAAGAAGGCTATGACTTGAGAAGTGATGCCATTCCAATTGTAGCTGCCAAAGCATCCCGGGACATTGCCAGTGATGTAAGAACAATCAGTTTATGATATTTTGTAAAATAAGGTCAACATAAACATAAAATATGGAAAGTCATACCAAAAGAGAATAATGGAATTTCAGAGTTCCTAGAGACCACAGTCATTCAATTCCTCCATTTAATAGATGAGAAAATTGAAGCGCAGAATGTTAAGTCTTCTGCCCCACCCACCCGCCCACCCACCAAGGTAACATAGCAAATTAGTACTGAACTGGGCCTAAAAATCAGATCTCTGGATTGGTAGCCCCATGCTTTTCCCACTACAAATGAGATTTTCTCATGAAAAAAAAGTTACTGTTACATTTTAAGGAGCATGTAAAGGTCTTTTCTTCAAAGACTCAGGGAGGAAACCATGCCCAAGGCAGAAATACATTTCACGAGGCCATCCCCAACTATTAGAAAGATTAAGGAGATTACAAAAATGTCTCTTCCCAGAGGCAGTGCTTTCTTGCTCAAAGAATATGTGATTCCTTGGAAATTTTTATTCAATAATTAATAAATATCACTTAAGCCTGTACTATGTGCAATACTCTATGAGAAGTACTATCTGAGACATAAAGTCAAGTAAGACATGATCTATGCTTACAAATAGTTTATAATCTAGTGGAAGTGACATGACATAGACACAGATAACTATAACACATATTAGAATGTGATAAGTATATAAGAGTATAAAGTAAAATTATCCCTTCCACACTGCTGGGGTTAGGGGTATGGCATCCCTGCAATCTGGAAAATACATGTAAAAATTTTTGGTCCTCCCTTCATATAAGAGATCTGAATTTTTTCTTTATGGGGTGATTACAGTACCTTATGGTAAAAATTGGGTTATTTGATCATAGGGTCTGTGTCATCTGCTGCCCTTCACATGTCATCTGCAGCTTCAGCAAAACTTCCAAAACATTCCCATTTAATTTCTTATGCCAACCCATGATATAACAAAACCATGATGTGGAAGGGATAACTGTACTAAGAAATCAGTCTAGGCAAAAATCATCTCCTCCTTATAGTGGTATCACAGAAAGTGTCGTAGAGAAAGTAGAATTTGAGCTGCGGTTGGAAGGATGGGTGGGAGGCCCACAGGTGGAGGTGATGTGAAGGGCATTTAGGCCTACATATATAAAGATAGTGGTAAGAGCTCACAAAGTATGTTCAGGGAATGAGAATCAGCCAGTCTGGCTAGAGCATCAAGTGTGTGAGAGAAGTATTGTGAGACAGAAAAGTGAGGTATTAATGAAACCAAAGGAACAGAGAGTATCAAGGAGGAAGAAGTAGTTAATTGTCATATGCTACAGCAAGTTTAAGGAGGAAAAGGGTTATAAAAAAGGCTACTGGGTTTGCTCATTAGGTCACTAATAGCCTTTAAGAGATGAATTTCAGTAAAGTGATTGAGACAGAGAACAAACTGCAAGGTCAGTCCCTTGAAATGAGCAGATGGTGGGGGAATGGAAGCCATAAGCACAAAATGCTCTCTAGAAATCTAACGGTAAAAGGGAGAAGAGAGATAAGACAATAGCTTGAGCAAGTAGTGCATGCCAGGGAAGGCGTGTGAGTGTGTGTGTGCGCGCGTGCGTGTGTGTGTGTATGTACACTTGTGTTTGTAGACAGAAGAAAGGGGCCAGGGATAAAGAGACAATGAAGATTCAGGTGATTCTGATGAGTGAACAAATTCCTTGAAGTAAGAAGAATGGAAGAAGTAAAGAGAAGAGCTGAAGAGGCTAGTCATTTATTAGAAGATCCATCTTTTCCTCCACAAGACAAAGGATGGATGATGACTTAGGTTCTGAAGTAAAGAAAAAGATGGTTTGGAGAGTTTCAATCTCGGTAAACGAGGAGATGAAATCTTCAGATGAGATTGTAGTGAGTGGGATAGGAAGAAGGGTATTGAGAATGGACAAGGTTTAGAACAGGTGGGTAGGCAAAGGGAAAAGTATTCAATGTCATAATTAAAAAGATTGCTGAGCACCGCTGAAAACCTTGATTTAGATAAACATTGTGAGGTAGTATTAAATGACCACCTTTTTCATTTTAAATGACCAATTCAAAGATGAATGAAGGATTTTTCATGAACTATTAGAATACATGACCACAGATTTAAAATGAGTATATATTAATAGGATTATAGGATCAGAAATTTAATATCAGAAGGGACCATAAAGACAATTTAGTCCACCTTCTCACTTTACAGATGAGGAAACTTAGGCCTGAAAAAGTTAAGTGACTTTATTAAGATCATATGAGAAAACTTTGACGTGGTTCATCGTGTAATTGAGCCATCTCTTTTGTTGTTCACTTTCTGAAAATTTTCTCTCACATAATTCAGTACTATAGAACAATATCACAAAATTATTCTATGGTACTGTCAGAATTAACAAATAATTTCACATGTATAGACTGTATTGTAAAAGAATATTTTTGAAAATTCTTTTATGTAATTTAAGAATTTCATGATACTTTAATAATAACTGAGAATGGGTCCAATTAGAATAATAATAATAAACTATTATTTCTAGAGCATTTTAAGGTTTGCAAAGTGCTTTACATCTAACATCTCATTTTATTCTCACTCTGAGATATAAGTATTATCTTAGTCCCATTTTACAGATTAAAAAATTGAGGCAGACAAAGTTTAAGTGACTTACACAAGATTATGTAGTTAATAAGTGTCTGAGAAATATGATCTAACTTATAGCTTCTTTTCTGTTTTGTCTGCTTCAGTACAAATACAAAGAAGCTTATCGCAAGCAACTTGGTCACCACATTGGTGCCCGAGCTGTACATGATGATCCCAAGATTATGTGGTCATTACATATAGCCAAAGTGCAGAGCGATCGGGAGTATAAGAAAGAGTTTGAGAAATACAAGACAAGGTACAGCAGCCCAGTAGACATGCTCGGCATTGTGCTGGCCAAGAAATGCCAGACCTTGGTCAGCGATGTGGACTATAAGCATCCTTTACATGAATGGACATGCCTGCCAGACCAGAATGACATCATTCATGCTCGCAAGGCCTATGACCTACAGAGCGATGTGAGTATCTCTTATTGATAAAATATATTCAAAAAAGTATGTGGCTTGAAAATGGCCATAGAAACTACTTTGCTGAAAGTAAATTTTAATCCTATCATGTATCTGACATAATTCTAAGGATAAACTGACTTCATTTGTTTCAGATTTGTTCCAAAAGTTACTTAAAACATTTGGATCCTTTCTAAATTGGTCCTGTTGAAAAAATTCATATATGAAAGCAGAGGTGTGCTCATAAGTATTTAATAACTAGATTTCTGAAAAGGGGAAAAAGGGAACACCTGAACACACTTTTAAGTTTAATTTGTATTATTGACATTTTCTCCATCACTTTCTTAAGTTTAGACAATTAACAAAAGAATATATTGGGTCCTGATTTGTAGCATGTACCAATTTCTGAGGTGTAACATCTTACACCAAAAATTTAACAATTGGCTGTCTGTTATGAGCTGTCTCCAGTACACTCCAGTAAGAAGTCTAAAATTATCAATTTATGCATTTTTAATTCATTTAATGTTACAAGCATACTTTATATAAGGAAGATATGATTGTCTATCAATGTGGAACCCCTAAATTTCTGTTCACAAATCTGAAAATAAGGGATTTTCATCAATGTGGACATTCCATCTACCAATGAAGATTGCAACCTTTCTGCCCTTAGTAAATAGTTTTTGTACCTTGTCATCACCAAAAATAACCACCACCTCGTGATCAACCTTCAAATGAACCTCTCTAAACCTAATTGGGCTGGTCTACAGGCAACTCTGCTAGATTGTCGGGTCCATACCTTAAGCCTTTCAAATTTCAGGGGAATCTACCTATGCTTAGGATCTGCTAGTATAGCTTCTAAAACCCCAGAATCACCTCTATGGCATGATCTACAATCCCAGTGATAGGGCCATGTACATAGTGATGTTCACCTTTTATGGGATTTTTGATACTTTCACCTTTCTATGGTGAAAGACATTTGGGAAATATCAGTTGTAAAAATGTTCGTTAATGAATTTTGTCTATATGTGTCCATTTACAGAATTTGTATAAGTCTGACCTTGAATGGTTGAAAGGCATAGGCTGGGTCCCAATAGGCTCCATAGAGGTTCTTAGAGCCAAGAGAGCAGCAGAGATATTGAGTGATAACACCTACCGTCAACCTCCAGACAAACTGACATTTACCAGTGTGACAGACTCTTTGGAACAGGTGCTAGCAAAGAATAATGCTATAAATATGAACAAGGTGAGTTCCTAATCTTTGGACCAATGATCAGAGCTTTGAGTTATTAAATATAAGAATTTATCGATTTATTTATCAAAATTTATTTTATTTATTTATAAAAATGTGAAAATCTTGGTGTATGATTATAATGACCATACATCCTGAATTAACTAGAACAATATGCATTTCAGAACATAAAGTGTACTTTTAACACTTTATCCAAAGAATAGCTCTGTCAAACCACATGTCTTTATTTTTAATCCAGAAAATATGGTCATCAAAGCTATGATTTCATTTTTAAGACCATGCATGCCAAAAGATTCGTATTAACCATCTTTGAAAATGACATCTATTATAATGTTCTTTAATGACATGAATGACAACTTTGAAAAATGAAATCAACGGTAAAAATGCTGCATATTAGCAGTACGTTATAACTTCACTAGTTTTAGGACGTGACAAACCCAATGACATTTTTTCAGAACATTCCTATTAGTATATCTGAAGGATTATAGGAGCATAGATTTAGAGCCTTAAAGAACTCTAGAGATAGTCAACTCTAACCCTCTCATTTTACTGATGAGGAAACAGAGGCATAGAGTGTTTAAGGAACTTGTCTAGGATCACACAGTTAATGTTTAGGACCAAATTGGAAGCCAAGTCTTTCTTAGTTTCCTACCCACTATGCTACAGGTAACATTAAATAATTTTCAACCAAGAAAGTGTTATATAAAACACCCTTGGAAGTAATCAGTTGTCTAGTTATGAGGGTAAGAATTTATATTGGTATGTTTTTTGACATAGCCAATGTGAGAATTTATTCTTCTTGATGCTACAGTTTAAGGACTGTTTTTCTTTTTTCCTAATTTGGAAGGTAGAATGGGAGGTAGATCAGAATAGGAATAGGGAAGGAAGGAAGGAAGGAAGGAAGGAAGGCAGGAAGGAAGGAAGGTAGGAAGGAAGGAAAGGAAAGGAAAGGAAGAAACAGACAAGCAAACAGAGAAACAAATGAAGAAAGAAACAAAGAAAGAAAGAGAGAGAGTCATTAAAACATCTTTTTAAAAAATGCCCAGAATGAAACTAGAAAAAAAATGCAGAAAATTGAGACAGCTATTAAAGCTACATGTTGAATGTATTATCTATTTCAAAAGAAAAGTGAGCTACACATAATAGAAATGCACAATTTCATGCTTGTTTTATTTGGAGTCTAAGTTCAAAATAAGGATATTTTAAAAGAAAATAAGTTATGTTTGATGCATAGAAAAAAAATGGAAATTCTCTCTCCCCCATTTTATTATCACCACACAAGACAGAGAGAAGATTCTGATAAACAAATGTATATGGGCTAGAAAATAAACTTTTCTTCTTCTTTTGTTTTTAAATAGCGTTTATATACAGAAGCATGGGAAAACGATAAGAAAACAATCCATGTCATGCCAGACACACCAGAAATCATGCTTGCCAAACTCAACAAAATAAACTACAGTGCGGTGAGTAGCTTTAAGAATAGGTGAGAAAAGTCCCTTATAAAATAATACAAAGAGAAAAAGGCAGAACCCAAAGAATTGAGTGCATACTCAATTATGAACCTAAGAGAGGAAAAGGGAATGAGAATGAAAAGATAAAGAATCAAAATGAGAATTTTAAAATGAGTAAAAAATGTTTATATTTTGCATTGAAATTAATTCACTTAAATGTGAATAGTTACTAAGAAAGTTTAGTTTCTTGAATTGGTGCTCAATTTTTTAAAAACATTTTTATTTTGAACTTAAATACAAAATAAGAAAAGAAAAAGAAACAAACTTAAATACTAGGTGTTCTATTTTAAACTTTTGGAAAAAAAATTAATTTTTTAAGAAAGACAAAAAGGAAAGAACAAATGTAGGTAGAAACAGACAGGACATAATCACAGCTTTTCTGAATAGAATATTATGACTTATTTATGATGTGTAATCCAGTTGCTGGAGCGGGGGGGGGATGGGGAGAGGTAGGTGAGGTTAGTGTTAACTGTTTTTAAAAAATCCCATCTTTACCTTCAATTATAGAACAAGAAAGTAGGACCACAATTGTTTATTTCATCCGCTATCCCCGTTACAATGCTACAAGATTTGAAAGTTGACCAGGGAAGAGAAGATGGCAGGGGAGGAGGCTAGAGGAATAATATATCCTTAAGAGAGATACAACCTCAAAGAAATAAGAGGCTTTCTACAGGCCCGTGTAGATATCAGGCCATAGTTCAATAATATTGCCAGCAGTTTGCCAGTTAGTGCTATAGGACTGAAATTTTCCTCTTAAGATGCACTCTCTCCATCCAAAACTTTGCTTCGTGTGGTAATTGCAAAGAAAGTTGAGTGTATTTAGGGTCATTTAATTTTCGCAGAAAAAAGTACTAATGGAAACAAGAGTTTCTTGTCAGAGAATGATTGCTGATAATTTTTTCTCTGCAGAAACTCTACCGACTCGCCCTGGAGGAGTCGAAGAAGGAAGGCTATGACCTACGGTTGGATGCCATTCCGATTCAAGCAGCTAAAGCGTCTCGAGATATAGCAAGTGATGTAAGTCAACATTTCTGGAAGTCTCTGGAGATATTTCTTCTACAGATGTGCTTGCAGCTTGTGAAATCTGAATTTTTTGCCAGCATTTCAGGTGTTTCTATCAGTCTCCATTTCCATTGTCTATAATTTGCATTATATCCACTCTGTACAGACCTAGCAGAAGGTGATTACTTAATAGTCAGTTTCTCTGTTAGCCAAAGAGGAAGTGTTCAGGAGATAGATATAGATATAGATATAGATATAGATATAGATATAGATATAGATATAGATATAGATATAGATATAGATATAGATATAGATATAGATATAGATATAGATACATACCTAAACATATATGTGCATGTATATAACAAAAATGTATATATGTATATCATCTGTATGTATGGTCTAAAATAGTGGTGTGTCCATAATCATTCTAAATGTCTTTCTTAGTGTCATGCAAATAAATCTTCCAAGTAGTCAATTTAGTTCAACAGTTATTTGTTGAGCTCCTCCTGTGTGCCAAATTGTGACAAAGTCTTGGGGTACAGTGACAAAACAAAATTGCCCTTGTTTTCAAGAGGCTTACATTTCAATTTGGGAACACAATGTGTACACATAGGAGTCATTACAAAATATCTATAATGTAGTTAGGAGGGACACTAGAAATCAGAGAGATCATGAAAGACTGTGTTAGGGTTGGCACTCGAACTATACTTTGAAAGAATCTAGTGTTCTAAGAGACAGAGCTGAGGCATTCTAGGGGTGGGAAACAGACTATGCATGGAGAGACTGTGCAATGTCTCATACAAAGCCCAGCAAGTAAGCCAGTTTGAACAGAATGTTCAACTTCATGAACTTCATGAAGGGGAGTCACATGCAGTAAGGCTAGAAATATAGACTAGAATCTGACTGTAAAGAGCTTTAAATACCAAGGGGAGGAGTTTGAATTTTATCGTAGAGGTAATGAATGGGGAGCCACTGAAAATTCTTGAACAAGGGAGTGACATAGACCTGTGACCCTCAGTTTGCCAGAAGTGTAAAAGAAAAACCATATTCAAGGAGACTGATTAGGAGACTGGCAACAGTCCAGGTGAGAGGTTATAAGGGCTCAAACTAGGGTGGGAGCTCAATGAATGGAGAGGAGATGGCTGCAAAAAAAAAAAATGTCATGGAGGCAAAATTGACAAAACTTGGCAAGCAGCTAGATATGGTGAGCGATGAAGAATGAAGATTGGAAGATGACTCCAAGGTTGCAAACCTGTGTAATTAGGATAGTGGTGCCCTCAACAGGAATGGGGAATTTATTAAGAGGGGTAAGTTTGGAGTAGAAGATAATGCTGAGTTTCAGATTCCTATGGGATATTTGGTTTGAAATGCCCAATACTCATTCGGTGATTTAGAACCATATCATAGGAAAAAGACCAGAATTGGATATATTGATCAGAGAATTATCTAGAAAGATGGTAATCCAATCCATGAAGATTGACAAGATTGCCTAGGGAGAGTGTAGAGGGGAAAGAGCAGAAGTACCAAGGATAGAGCTCTGGGGCGAGGAATGGGTACTGATCGAGCAAAAGAGACTGAAAAGGAGCAATCAGACTGATGGGAGGAGAACCAGAAGAGATTGGTGTTAGGAAAACCCAGAGAGAAGAGAGTATAGGATAGGAAAGAGAGGTCAATGGTGTTAAATGCTAAAGAGAGGACAAAAAGGCAAATGTTTTCTAAATTGGCAATTAGTAACAAATTAGACACAAATCTGTGTCTAATAGTAGCCATCTCTAGGGGGAGGGAAGAAAAAAAGAGGGAAAAAATTTACATGATAAATTTATTTTATATCTAAAAGGAATAGCAAGTGGTACATAATAGATTTGCAGTTTCATGTGCAATTATCTTTATAAAAATGTTATGTTATGAAAATGCTTATTTTATTTTATAATTCAAAATAAAGTAAATAAAAAAATTTTAAATGCTACTTGGTAACTTTGGAGAAAAAAGTCTCAGTGAGGGAACAGTTCCCATTTCTTCCTCCTAAGGTAGGAAGACAGATTGCAAAGGGTTAAAAAGTGAGGCAGGGAGCACAAGTGAAGACAATAACATGAATAGCTTTTCTAGTTTGATTTTGAAAAGAAGGAACAATAACAATGATTTGAGGAGGTGGTAAATTTAAGTGAAGATTGTTTAAGGATGAGAAAAATCTATAATCCATAGGAAAGAAGCCAGAGTCTAAATTAGAAAGGCTGAAAATTAGAAAGAGGGGATAATTGAAGGGGTAAATAAAGGGAGAAGATGGAAAAATATGGGATCAAGGGTGCAAGTAGACACGTGGACCTCGGCAAGGAGAAGGCCCATCTCTTCATCAGAGACTGCAGAAAGAGGAGAGAATGGAGGAGGGTGATATCAAAGAATTGTGAAAGGGACGAGAGATCTCGAACTCACAGCAAATGACCTTAATTTTCCCTGTGCAGATTTGGACAGAGTCAGAGAAGAGTCAAAGGATTACCTTTCAGCAGTGAGGGCACAATCGAGATTAGACAATGTAAATTTGTAGTGAATTGAGTCAGCATAGTTTTGTAACTTCCTCTAACACATTCAGCAGCACATGAGTAAGAGGGCAGGAGATGGATGGAGATGGAATCCAGAGCTAGAGTTTGACAAGGCACGAGTGATGTGGGATGCAAGGGTGGAGGGTGGTATAAGGTTGATGCGGTGAACTAGTTTCAAGAGGGGGAAGGGAGGATAGTGAAACCAGAGCAATAGTGATGGCCCGAGAGATGGCAGGATCAGAGATCACAGTAAAGATAAATTGCTTTAGGAGCTCTGAGCACAGAGAGCCATAGAAGGATGAGATTTTGGTCAGAGAGAGAAATTTCAGATTCTTGATCACGGATATGGAAAACTTATGGATGACTGTGAAATCAAAGAGTAACCATTCCTGTGTGGGGGGAAGTGGAGGTAATGAGAGTTGAGGGAGTTGACGGATGAAGGAGTCAAGGTGTTTTAAAGGAATATATGTGTGTGTGTGTGTGTGTGTGTATACATATATATATAGATAGATAGATAGATATAATATAAATTCTCAAATATAATGTAGGGGTTGGTGTAGAAAATATGACTATGAACCCCTCAAGAAAGAAGAATGACTTCAGAGCTAGTGGATAACTGTGACAAGAATCTAAATAGGTTAACATATCTTAATAGGGTATATACCAAATGAGTAGAGGTTTCTAAGTCCTGAGAGTAGAAGTAATATCTGAAACAGGCTCAGAAGGACAAGAAGTGTGGCTCTTCATTCTCTGGATCTAGTGTGTTGAGGGACCATGAGAGAAGGTGCAGCCACTACTGGAGAGACTTTTGACATCTTGGGGGAGAGGATAGCGCCATCTTGGGGGAGACTATGGCATTATCTTGGGGGAATCACCCTTCTGTGAGTACCAGAAAATGGAAGGTTCATGAGAGAAAAATGTCTAAGATGAAGAGCAGTTTTAAATTTGGGTGATATTAGACCATAAAACTCCAATAAGCAAATTTAAACCACTGAACTAGGAGTCAGAAGACCTAGGCTCTAGTCCCAGCTCTCTGATCACTATGTGACCTTGAGCAAAGTCATTTAACCTCTCTGGAGGTTACTTTATCTCTAACATGGGACTGATAATATTTGTCCTAACTACTTCATAGAATTGTTGAAAGAAAATGAAATCTATGTGAAACCACTTCAAAAAACTGTAAAGTGTCCTACAAATATTGATATTAGATTAAATGCATATATCATTTTTCCTTCCTAGTACAAGTATAAAGAGGGCTATCGTAAGCAGCTGGGCCATCACATTGGAGCCCGTGACATAAAAGATGATCCCAAGATCATGTGGTCTCTACATGCAGCCAAGATCCAGAGTGACAGGGAGTACAAGAAGGACTTTGAGAAATGGAAGACCAAGTTCAGCAGCCCAGTGGATATGCTGGGGATTGTGTTGGCCAAGAAGTGTCAGACTCTGGTCAGCGACGTAGACTACAGACATCCTTTGCATGAATGGATGTGCCTGCCAGACCAGAATGATGTCATTCAGGCACGCAAGGCCTATGACCTACAGAGTGATGTGAGTATACGAAACATCTACTTACATTGAGTGTAATAAGCTTTTAAAACTTCAATTTTGAAACAGATGCAGAGTGCATACTTTTTTTTTGACTGCTGACCACATGGTGGAGGATAGGTAAAATAGAGCTAGCTGAGATTTCAAAACCAAAAGTATTCAGACAGATTCTTCAGGGCTCTGAGAACAAGTTAATTGCTTGAAGTGCACAAGATAATATTGGAGACTGTTCAGTTTTTAAAATCTTTTAGTGCTAGTCTTGGAATGAAACAATCTGATCACATACTTCTTCTGCCACTCACTAGCTCTGTAACCTCATATGGGTCATTTAGTCTCTCTGTACCTCAGTTTTGTCATCTTTAGAATGGGGACAGTACTTCACACACTACCAAACTCTCTAGGTTTCTTCAGGACTTGAATGAGATAAGAAGCATAAACTACATTCTAGTCATAAAGCACTATGTAATTTTAAGATTATTATTTCAAAATGTTGAGATACGTGTAATGAAATCAGAAGATAAACATTTTCCCTTGGGAGATAAGCAATGATTTTCTTCAAAACAGTATTACATAATTGGAATGGAGCATACTGGAGGACTGATTTTTTTTAGTTGCCTCAAAAGCCTCAAATATTGATCACTTCAGTACAAGATATTTGACTACATAAACTTATATATTTGAAACCAGAATAAATAATACTAAACGACTATGAATAAATGCACATGAATGGGTTTGCTTAGCATTTTACCCTTACATGACTTAATCCCGAAATGATTCAGCTTCATTGCTTTTTCAGGCTATTTACAAATCTGATCTGGAATGGCTGCGAGGTATTGGATGGGTTCCCATTGGTTCTGTAGATGTTGAAAAAGTCAAGAGAGCAGGGGAAATCTTAAGTGAGAAGAAGTACCGCACACCCGCTGATCAGCTCAAGTTCACTTGCATCACGGACACCCCAGAAATTGTGCTGGCAAAGACCAATGCTCTGAACGTGAGCAAGGTAAGTTTCTGGCTGCCTCTTGTTCAGCCTGCCAGAGAATTGTCCTCATCTTTTCAGAAATATCACATAGGTGAAAGCTAGGAGTATCCCTAATGAGAACATAAAGAAGGAACCTGACTCACCCTACACATACAATAAGGACCACTCTAACTGCCGGTGAACCCCCTCTGAGCCCTGTGAGCAACCTGTGCGTCCTGTAAAGTGAGTGGGAGAGGTAAACCAGGAGTCTGGCACCAGTCCAGAAAGGCGATCTACTCCGTTTCCTCTTGCACCTTGATTTGCTGTTCTTCAGGCACAGGGATATTAGGTGCTTCGGGAGAGTTGGTTTGTCTGAGCATCCAGCATGTTCCTTGATGGAACTCCACGTTTCCTCCACACTTCCAAGTGCAGCCCCAACCAGATTAAAATATAATTGGGAAATGTTTAACAAAATAAAGATACAATAGAATATAGACAATGTTAATGTGTAGTTTTCTAAGTCAACATAAAGTGATGGTTTAGTGGACACATTTCTATTTGAGTTTGACACTACTGAAGTGTAGAGGAAAGAACACTTATCTAGATAAGATAAGACCTTAGCAAGTCGCTCACCCTCCCTGTGCCTCAATTTCCATATTTATCAAATGGGGGTGATGACGTGTGCCCTCTCTAGCTCACAGGTGTTTGTAAGGATGAGAGCAGATGATATGAAGCTGTTCTGAAGACTAAATAACCACACAAATGTAAGGTATTATGATAGAATCAGACAGGATTTCATTTAGTACCACATCTAAGAAGTAGGCCGATGTGTCAAGAGCAGTGAACTGAGACTGAGGAGTCCTGACCCCGCTACTCAGTTACACAGTGGACAGAGCCGTGGACCTGGAGACAGGAAGACCCGAGTTCAAATTTGACCTCAGTAACTTACTGACTAAGTGACCCTAGGCAAGGCCCCTAACCTCTGTCTGTCTCAGATTCCTTATCTGTAAAATGAGGATAACAGTAGCACCCATCTCCCAAGGTGGTTGTAGGGATCAAATGAGAAAATATTTGTAAATGCTTAGCACGGTGCCTGACATACACTAGGTGCAATGCAAATGTTAGCTATTATTATTAATTATTATTATTATGGGGTAAGTCACATAATCCTCTTTGGTCTGTTTCCTCATTTGCAATATATGAAAGTTGACTATACACAATCATTATTGTGACAATAATAATGATTTATTATTATTATTATTGAACTGTGTTTGAAAGTTCTAAGGTCCCCTCAAGTTCTGAGTGTCAACATTGTCTGTCATTTCTCATTGGCCCTCTGTGTCCCAGGGGAGTAATATCTTCAACCTCACACCTCACAAAGGCCTGGAAGCCTGTACCCTGACAATGTTTGATCGCTTAGAGGACAGAAGGAGAATTGGTCTATCTGGGCATCATTTTCCAGGGACGATTCAGCAGGGTTCTGAGGCTATTACTAAATGAAAATGCACATATATCTTACATGTACACATACATACAAGTAACTTACGTGTCCTGTCATATAATATAAGCTAAGCCATATGACATCTCTTTACCCAGCCAGGTTGGAATTTATGACACTATTAATTTTTCATCCTGACTGGGTCCAGGAGAATGAGAAGAGCTTAATAGCAGTGACAGCTCACATTGTCGACTCAGTTGTATTGCTTGAACTAATCTATTACGTGGATGTAAAAAATTCATTATTTTAACCCTGAAGTGAGTGGTGAAGAGCTCTTTTATTTGTTTATAACACAGAAAAAATAACTCCCTATTCTCCAGAATTTTCTATTATCTCTTTATGGATAGTAGGCTGTTCCCTTATTGTTCTTAAGGGCACATAATCAATATTTGTTGAATTAAACTAGACTAAATTGAAGTTACTATGCATGCATCTTCCATCCCTACCCTCCATATCTGGAATTGTTTCTGCTATGGAGACAGTGGATGCTTTAGCTTCACATTATCAAATGAGAGAAGACTATGAAAAAGGCCTGTGTGAATGGATTCTCAGGATCAGAAATTTGTTTCATGCCACATAATATAATTTTCATTAGATCATAGGATCTTGGGATCCTCTAGGATCCTGGACCTCTACTTTGCTGGGAGGTCATGGGCTAGGTTGGGTCTCTGGGCAAGGAAATCCTTAGCATGAAAGAAATAGAAACTATCATATTATTTCACATTACCTATGGAACGTCTATCTGCCCCTTTCAGTCTGTGAAAGGAAGCCTTTTGGTTTGAGATGGCTTTACTGATTCTTAAAATGTTAAGAAAGATAAATATTTGGGTTTTTTTGCTTTGTTTTTGAGATGAGTGTTTGTTCTTGGTCCCACAGCATTTGTACACAGAAGCTTGGGATGCTGATAAGACCTCCATCCATGTGATGCCAGACACACCTGAAATCCTGCTGGCCAAGAGCAATTCTGCTAATGTCAGCCATGTAAGGACATTTCTTGGTTTGGTTTTGTTTACTAAGATGTATATAGTACCCATTTCATCTTAACACTTTCTCACTTTCTACTTTTGAGCCATCCAAGCTGCTTACTCTCATCTTGCTTGTTTTTCCACTTCCTAGAAACTTTATACTCAAGGATGGGATGAGTCAAAGGCAAAGGACTATGACTTGAGAGCTGATGCCATTCCAATCAAAAGTGCCAAGGCTTCAAGGGACATTGCCAGCGATGTGAGTACCTTTCAACTGAATTCTCATAGACCCCAGAGTATGAAATTCTCCTACAGTTCAACAGGATACCCCCTTTAAGAGTCCTTCTGCATGTGTTTCTCCAAATCTACTTAGCTTTTTGGCCTTCCTCTGACACTTTCTATTGGGAAAAGAAATAAGTAAATTGTGGGCCAGTATATTTTCACAAAAAAAGATATTTTGACAATAATAATTGGAGTAGCTTTTAAATGGGTTTGAAAGAATACCAATGAGAAAAACTTAAAATGCAACTATTGTAGTTTTGTAATATTTAAAATTTAAGCTTATAATTGTTCAAGAATGCCAAAATTTTGACACACCAAAGTAAGGTATGAAATTATTGCTACTTGCCTTAATGTTGTTGTTTGTTGTTGTTCTTATTGCTGTCAGAAACTATCAAAGCCTACTTGATTGTAGCAGGTTTTCTTATTTTTTTTCCTTAAAAAAAGTACTGTCTTTTTGTTTTCACATTATAATTATTTCTCTCTATATTGTACCTCACCCTCTGAAGCCCTCCTGCGTAACTAAGAAAAAGGCAAACAAAATCAGCTAATGTAGTCACTGTGTCAGTCATCTCTATGACAATATGCCTAAAATCTGATATTTTTATGTTTTCTAGTACAAATATAAAGAGGCTTATGAGAAACAGAAGGGTCACCACATCGGAGCCCAGTGCGTGGAAGATGATCCCAAGATTTTGTGGTCTATACACGCAGGGAAGATTCAAAGTGAAAGGGAGTACAAGAAGGAGTTCCAGAAGTGGAAGACCAAGTTCAGTAGTCCAGTGGATATGTTGGGCATCTTGCTAGCTAAAAAATGCCAAACTCTGGTCAGTGATATTGATTATCGCAACTACTTGCACCATTGGACATGTTTACCAGATCAAAATGATGTTATCCAAGCAAGGAAGGCCTATGAACTACAAAGTGATGTAAGTAATGTGCTCTTTAGTTTCAGTTTTTAGGTGTTGGCAAATGTGGGGTTGGAATGGGGTAAACTGGCATTTTCTAGCTCTGTTTGATCCAAAACCTATGTGCTTAGTACCTTCAAAAAATCACTTCAAAGAATGGAAAGAGGCATTTTTTCCACAACAAAAGCCTTTTCCATTCTTTTAACTCTTCCCAAATGTGAGCTGTGTAATATTAACAATTTCATTTTTCAGTTAATTATTAGTTCTGTCTGAAACTCATCATAAAATACAAAGTGTAACATTTTGTTTGCAGAATGTGTACAAATCTGACCTAGAATGGTTACGTGGCATCGGCTGGATGCCCCAAGGTTCGGTGGAGATGGCTAGAGTGAAGTGTGCCCAAGATCTCATAAATGAGAGACAGTATCGAACACGACCAGAAGTCCTGAAATTCACAAATATTGTTGACACCCCTGAAATTGTATTGGCTAAGGCCAATTCTCTGCAAACGAGTGAGGTAAGAGCTGATGTTCCCTGTTTTCCAGACAGTGCTACCTAGAATGAACTAGGAAGCTGGGCTTTGAAGGAATGATAGTGGTAGCCTGGTTTAGAGGGAAAAAAGTACTAGACTTGGAGTCAGGAGATCTGGGTTCAAGTCCTTCTTCTGATGTTTACTAGTTCTATGATCTTTGGCAAGTCATTAACTTCTGCTAACCTAAGCTTTCTGATCTGTCAAATGGGGATATACATCCTTTCACTAGCTGCTTTTCAGGGTTGCTCCCAAGAACAAATCTTAGAGCTATATAAATATGAACTATTTTAGTGTTCCAAAAAATTTTCTGTCCTGACCATGAGACAGAAGCCATATACTTGTGAAATTCTGGTACAATCACAAGGGATCTTGGCTTTCCACCCCACCCCGACTATTTCAAAATATTTTAGATTTTTCAATAGGGAGAAAAATTTTCTTGTTCTCTAAAAAACTGTTAGCAAACATGATGTGTAGAAAAGCATTATATAAAACATAAAGTAATACTATGTATTAGAAATAAACTCTCTAACTCTATGTCAGAGTAACAGTATTTCTATTCTTTTGTCAGTGGTTATATAAAGATGCCTGGAACAAAGATAAGACAAACGTCAACATTCCTTCTGACACTCCAGAGATGTTACAGGCTCAGCTCAATGCCATGCAGATCAGCAAGGTAAGATTCATGCAAATGAAACATAAATTCTTTCACGCAGCAATGCCCATCAGCCTGTTGAACATGTAGGAAATGACTTAGTCAGCTAACTAGAAATTTTGACATATTTTAACGACATTTGATATTTTTTCCTTTAGTAACATCTTCTTCACTGAAAAGCAACCTGAGATAGTAGAAAGAGGGCCAGCCTTTGAACAAGGAAAAGCTGGATTTAATCCTACCTAAAGATACACACTGAACCAGTCAGTGCCTTAGGCAACTCTCTGAGATTGTCAATAACAGTCACCTGTGATCAGCATTAGTGGAGGGAGTTTCCCCACCTGTTGTTGCCTCACACTGATGAAATCCCAGTGCAGATCAAACATAGATGTAGATCGATTTCCTATATCAAAGGATTAAAAAAACAGATATCAAAGATAAAATACATTTTAAAAACTCTGGTAAAAGGCAATTTGGATACATAAATAGGTCCTTGGAGTAAGTAGTATGATCCTAGACTCCCATTTCTAATTCTGATGGCAATTCTCTTTTAGTCTTTAAAAGTTATATATTGTTTCTGGTACATCCATTTCCCTGTATGATAATTGTGAATAAATGATACTACTAGCCAAATACTCTATTGAAACATTCAATCTCCTTTTGCACTAGGGACCCAAAGACTCCTGCTTAGGACAGGTCACATGGGGAAAGAGAGAGCAGTCCAGTTATTATAACATTGAAGTGAAGTAGCAGAAGAATCATAGTATCACAGATCACAGAAATGAAGAGCTAAAAGGGACTTTGGCCTCCACTCAGTATAAATTATTTCTGAAAGGAATTCCCTCTATAATATACCCAATGAGTAGTTATGGTTAATGGAAGGCTTCAGGGAGAGGGAGGCCACCCTCTCGAGAAAGTCCATTTAGACAGCTCTGAATGTTAAGAAGCTTTTTCTGACCTTAAGCCTGTATCTGCCTCCTTGCAATTTCCACTCATAATTCCTGGTCCTTCCCCCTAGGGCTAAAAAAATCAAATCAAATCAAATCCCTCCCTCACAAGACAGCCCTTTAAATATTACTTGAAATGTACTGTCTCTCCAAGCCCCATTTCTCCTACCCAGTCTTCTTTTCTCTGGAAACAATTGATAAACACCATGAGGTCTTATTTTGTGCCTTGCGGCCTCATGCCACATATTTTATATTTAACCTTCCTTTTAGTGTCTGAATTATTTTGAGATGTACTTTTCAGCATAGTCTATATCAATCAACAAGTGCTATGGGTGTGTATGCATGTGTGCATGGATTGTGATACAAACCTGCTCAGATGTCAAACCCTAATCAGGGTCTGCTTGTCTGGCCTAAGTATAAACAATTGTCTTTATTTGCTTGTAAACTAATTTCTATGTTTCCTTAACAGAAACTATATCAACGAGACTGGGATGAGGCCAAACAGAAGGGTTATGATATAAATGAGGAAGCCATTGAAATCAAACATGCAAAGGCATCTAGAGACATTGCCAGTGAGGTAAAGTTTCTATTCTTTTGCCATTTCAGTTGAACCACTGAGCTAATGGCCAAGTCCATTAAAATGTTTGAAATGAGACTAGCTAATTTTTAAAGATCCTTAACTTGTTTTTTTTTTCCTCCTCTTTAAAAGCTCCATGTTGTTTTGTACTTTTAAAAAAATCTAATGGGTTGAAAATTCCAAGACCAGGCAATGGAGACTCATGATACCTGAAAACAGATTTGTAAACCATGTTAATATTATTTTTTAACTCCTGAAAAGCATTTTGAACCAGAAATAAAGCATCATGAAGTATCCTCAGTCTTTGGGAAGCAATCAAGAATCAATAGAAACATTAAAGTGTCATAGTTAGTGCCTTTTCCACACTATTTCTGTGTTCTGTGTTGATAATAAGCAAAAACAAACAAAAAACCCCAAGTTTTAATGGAAGACTTAACTCACTAAAGTTTTGATTGTTTACTAGGGTTTCTTAACCTGAGGTCCATGGACTTGTTATTTTTTAAAAAATTGATAACTGTTTTTCAGTATAATTAATTTCCTTGGTAATCCTATTTATCTTATTTTATGTATTTAAAAACATTCTGAAGAGGAATCCATAGATTCCATAGACATGAGAGAAAATGGTTAGGAACCCTTGATTTAGACAATGATTCAACACAAGATTTCTGGTAGTTTAGCTATAACAATCCTAGATATGATTTGAAGTTTATTTAAAACTGTCCCCCAAAAATGAAAATAATGTCTAGCAGCAACTATCATTCAGGCCCTACAACTTGTAACCATTATTAGAGAAAGCCTTGGATCACTGTCAACAAGCAGATAAAGTCTAGACACAAGGAAAACAGCAGAAGCATTGGCATAAGCTTATCAAGTATGCCCTGTGTTAACAGAAAAGAAGGACTTTCCTCTGAGCTGATCAGGAAGAGGTCCCCCTTTTCTATGGACCTCATTTAAATTTCCTGCCTCTATTCGGCTTCTGCCCTTCCCAACCTTTGTCTCCTTCCCTCCAGTGCCCAGAACTCTGGGAACTATTTGATCTCTTAGGATGATTTTGTGTCTGTTCTTGAAATTTCAGACGACACCTAAAAACATTAGATCGGGGATGGGAGTGGGGAGGGTGGGGCTCATATCAGCCTCTCATACTCACTGAACAGTTGGTTTAATCTGTTCTTGGTCTGAATCTAGCCCATGGCTATAAGGGGCCCATACATTCCATCAAGGCTCTATTAAAGTCTTATAAGCTTTAACAAAGAACATGGAGCAAAAAAAAAAAGTAGGATGAGAATAGAAATTACATTTTTCTGCCTTCATCTTACCCTTATCTATGACTTATATTTCTCTAAACTACCCCTTTTTGTTACCCTTTTAGTCTGCCAATATGTTCTAGAGACTCTCCCTACGTCTTTCTTTCTCACTTCTGACTTAAAGAAAGACTTCATAGGGACTGACGACTACAGTGGGCCCCTTCTCAGTTTCTAGTCTCCTCCTTTGTTCAATTTAACTTGTACAGTACAGGCAAGGATTGTCTTCCTCTAATTCCATTTCCAGAATGTCCTTCCTCTTCTTGAAATCCAGAGAGGATTTGACTCCTGAAAGGAAATTCTTCACCACAGGCTTAAAGCTCACACTGTTATCCAATTGCCTTCCTCTTCTATTTTACCCCAGCAAACACCATCTACCTAGCAAACATATGCATCTTCCTCTTGTCATATTTATCAATTTTATACTTGGCATACCTTCCCTACTCCTATTTACCATCCTATGTCCCTCCACTCCTTATCTTACTGCTCTATGCTCATATTTTTTAAGAAATCAAAGTTTGCCTAAGATGAATGAAAATACTGTGAATAATGTTGCAGTTGACTTAGAAGTTATTTTAAAATTTTAAGGAGGTATTTTTAAAAAACATTTAAAACAAAAGATCCTAGACTAATTATTTTTGCACTTGTGCTTTTGTCTGATTTTTCACTAATCTAGTACAAGTATAAAGAAGGTTATCGGAAACAACTGGGCCATCACGTGGGTTTCCGTACCCTGCAAGATGACCCCAAGTTAGTGTGGTCCATCCATGCTGCCAAGATCCAGAGTGACAGGGAGTATAAGAAAGCTTATGAGAAGTCCAAGGCCTACTACAATACTCCACTGGACATGATGGCAATTGTTCAGGCCAAGAAATGCCAGGTCTTGGTTAGTGATGTGGATTATCGCAATTACCTGCACCAGTGGATATGTCTCCCAGACCAGAATGACGTGATCCAGGCTAAGAAAGCCTATGAACTTCAGAGTGATGTATGTATAGAATTATTTTATTCTCAAGTAATGTTTTTAAAGTTAGTGTTTCCTGAGGAGATTAATATTAATACCTTAATAAGCTTAATATGGCTTTAGGAATCCACAGATTATATTTGTAAATGCTTGCTGTCCTACAACTCTGCAGTAATTAGATATCATTCAATTTTCCTCAAGCCATTTTTCTTACCCTATACCTGACTTGTCTATGAAGTTATATAGAATGAGAAGCAGATCTCTCTTTCTCTTTTTTTTTTGGGGGGAAGGGGTTCAGAGTTAAAAGCCTCCTGAATTCAATTTTCAAAATTAATCGTAGATGTTAGAAAATCTAGCTTTAAAAAGAAACCAAACATCTAATTTTTCAGGAAATCAACCATTCTTATCTCAAATTTTGCATTCCAAAGACAAATTTTTAATTATCAGTAACAAAGCCCATACTAGTTTTCAAAAAGCATAATTTATTATTACTGCCTCATCAATAAGTACTACTTTTAAGTTTTTACTGTCAGCCTTGTGAATGTCCTAGTAGCTTTTCTTGGGTGTATCACAAATATTGGCATATAAAATGTAATGTTGACTGCAAATTGAATAATGCTTTGATTCTTGTGGAGGAGATAAAACACAATCAGCTTAATGACAGATTGCCTGTAGTGCAGATTCATGAATCTTTCACATTCAGATTTAACTCTTCTTTGTATGTATTTCATCTGTTTACTTTAGAATATATACAAATCAGACCTGGAATGGTTGAAGGGTATTGGATGGTTGCCGCAAGATTCTGTGGAAGTGAATAGAGTAAAGCATGCTCAAGAGCTAGTGAATGAAAGACTGTACCGTACAAGGCCCGAAGCTCTCAAATTCACAAGCATTGTCGACACCCCTGAAGTTGTCCTGGCAAAGACCAACGCTCTGCAAATCAGCGAGGTGAGATTGGCAAGGCCAGACTGTCATCACTTGCAAACCTTCAAAGGCAATCCATTGCAAAGAGAGCTCCAAATACTTTCTGTAATGCTGATCTTTTTAGTTGAATGAAACAGGCATTTTAAAGCATTTGTACAATCGATAGTAATTTGCAGAATTATACATAAATTTGGTTATCTGTTATTCTCAATTAATGTATAAACTCCACTTTTAAATGAATTTGTTAACAAACTAAAGCTTGATGATGTTTACAGATTTGGTAAACACGAGTACAGTGGACATATTCAGACTTAGTTGAATATTTTGTAGGCTTTAATTAATAATTTGGGTCAGGCGATGACTCATCAAAATGGCAGTGATATCTTTCTATCCATCCATAGATAGGATATCATAAGATATCAAGAGTCAAAGGAGAATTTCAGAATGATACTATGACCATTCTCAGATTTCTGATGTGCACAGGCATATGTGTAGGGCATGGATCGAATATGCTAATACATACCCAGGCTCATACTTTCTACATAACAACATTGATTGGTCATATGTGGTACAATGAGAAGAATGCTAGTTTTCAAGGCAGAGGATCTGAGTTCAAATACAGCACTGCCACTCACATCCTGTGGCACCCTGGGCAAATCGTTTGGTTTCTGTGCACTTTGGTTTCCTCATATCTATAAAATGAGTTGAAATTATAGGACCTTGAAGGCCCCTTCCAACCCTAAAGTGATGTGTCTATAAATTGTTTTTTCCTCATGGAACATGTTAGTACAGCAAGGGTTGGCTTTTTACCAAAAAAAAACCACCTAGGGAAGAGTATCACATTTATCAATAAGATGACAGAATTATTAAGATAATAGTAAGATTATTATGGACATATTGATAGATAATTTTTAATATACCTCTAAGTTCCTTTGTGTTGTTATTGAACATATTTGTAATGACATTCTTTTGGTTTACACATTGCCAGCCCTTATATCGAGATGCTTGGGATAAGGAAAAAGCAAATGTGAACATCCCTGCTGACACACCCATGATGCTGCAGTCCAAGATCAATGCCACGCAGATCAGCAATGTAAGATATCAAAATGAAAGCCATCTTCTCCCTACAGCAATGTATGTGGGGGCCATATCTGTTCCTGTCTACCTAAAAATACTCAATAGGATTTGATACCTGACATTTTTAATTTTCTCTAATCCTACCTTTTAAGGCTAAGCAGGTGCTATAGGACAGGGGACTTGGAGAATAAAATACAGAGAAGCAAATGGAAGGGCTTCAGACAAATTAATTTTTAATGGGCTATTGTCATTTTCTCTGAAGGCTGAATGCTGCATTTTAAACTTTTATTTTTTTATTATGAACTTCAAAATTATCAACAAACAGAAACATTTCAATAGAGAACAAAAAGTTCAGTTTCATTTTCATTTTTTAAAATTTTTTCACACTTAATTCAGGCTTCCTTAAATTTCCATTCTTAAAAGGAACCTCTTTTGGTCTTTGAAACATTTAATACATAGGACAGAACAGAAGGAAGGTCAAGAGGAAACAGGCAACAGGGTGGCTTTGAAAGTAACATGTTAAATTTATCACATTTTTAAAGCAAGCTTTCTTTTTATAAGGATGACTCTTTGGGAAGATATAGGCAAGGGATGTAGGAGAAAATTTAGAAAATGTTAGAACACAAGATACCAATAAACTTAATTTTTAAAAGCAAGCTGTATGTAATAGAAATTAGCAATCACATATAATTGTTATACTTTGCACATGAAAAAATGTTCATTTTTTGGATATCTGTTAAGATGTAAAAAAGATGTAGCCCCCTTTTTATTGAGAGACTTTTATTTTGTATCATTACACATTTGGTATATCTGAAGCTCAAGTTGAAAGAAGGCCACTAATAAATCTTCAGGCAAAATTAGTTAGCAACATGATGCCTGTTCCCTTGAGTATGTCTTGGTAAACATTGGCCATGAATACTTTCTGCAAACTGATTGTGGCATGTTGGTTTCTCTTTTCAGAAACAATATCAACAAGCTTGGGAAGATGTCAAGATGAAGGCTTATGACCTACGAGCAGATGCCATTGGAATTAAGCATGCCAAGGCTTCAAGAGACATTGCTAGTGAGGTAAAAACTCTGCCCTTTTGATTTCTGAATAAGGCTTTGCCCATCCTTATCCAGGGTCCTTAAATTAAACTACTTGAACGTTTGTTGAATTTCGGACTTGAGCACAATGTACTAATGACAGTGGAAAGTCTGCCCACGTTTTATTTTATTACCAATTTCAAAGGCATCAAGTAGGACATTAATACAAGTTTAAACTGACCAGTATTTAAATTCATCAATAAAATTTTGGATTTTTTTTCCTGGATAAGGAAAGTTGTAGTTAAACTTCCATTTGTTATCATGTTTAAGTATAGTCATTAATCTTTCAAATATCTTCTCAATGTCAACTAATTGATTAGTGTTTATTGAATACCTACTGGATGTAGAGCACCATACTAAAGACCATAGTGTGGGGAGGGGGGACTGGAATTAGAGTGTAGAGAAAAATCACTTCTTTTTCTTGAGGAACTCCTGGAGCAGTACAGTAATCACTCACATTTATTATAGTAATTTAAGGATTATGAATCTCTTTCCAATACCCACATGAGTTAGGTGGTACAATAATTATTACCTCCATTTTACAGATGGAGGAGCTGAGTTTTAGAATGGTTAGGTAACTTGTTTGTAGTCACACAAGTAGAAAGTGTTGGAGCTGAGAAAGAATCATGGAAAGGACCTTATGGGCCATCTAGTCTAACCTATGCCTGAAAAAAGAATTTCCTTTATGGCACATCAGATATGAACTCATTACACTACGACCTCTATCCAGTTATGGAAAGCAAAATATACATATGGAGAATCAGTTGAAGGAAATGGGCATGTTTAGCCTGGAGAAAAGAAGACTTGGAAGGAAATGATAGCTGTATTGAAATATTTTAAGGAAGATTCAGCTTGAGATGAGTAAAGAGTTTCTAACAATTAAAGCTGTACAAAAGTAGAAGGGGCTACTTCTAAAGGTGGAGGGTCCCCCTCCTTGGAAGTCATTAAGAAGAGACTGGATGACCACTTTGTGGGTATGTTATAGTGGGAATACTTTTTGTGCTTGAGTTCAACTGAATGTTCACTAAGGGCCCTTCCAACCTTCAAATTCCATGATTCCATCTGACAGACATAGAATGATGTGATAGAAATGACAAAGCAGCAAATGAATGAATGCTAAAGGATAAAGTGTAAAATTGAGAAATAGGTGCCGAGTAAAGGATTGATTAGACTAGCACAGTGGTGTTAATCTGGAAAGCCTTCCTAGGAGCAATAAGATTTTTAGAACAATAACTTCTTTTTTCTCTCTTTGTCCGTACCAGTATCTCTACAAATCTGCTTATGAGAAAACGAAAGGTCATTACATTGGATGTCGCACTGTAAAGGAAGACCCCAAGCTTTCTTGGGCTGCTCAAGTGCTGAAAATGCAGAATGACAGATTGTATAAGAAGGCCTATAACGACAACAAAGCTAAGATCACTATACCAGTGAACATGGTGTCCATCAATGCTGCCAAAGAGGGCCAGGCATTAGCGAGTGATGTGGACTACCGCCAGTACTTCCACCACTGGTCATGCTTTCCTGATCAGAATGATGTGATCCAAGCCAGGAAGGCTTATGACCTTCAAAGTGACGTAAGTACATGGGTCTCCCTAGAGATCTAGATTTAATGTAGGTCCAATGAAATTTTTAATCTTTAAAACTTTCCCAATAGTTTGGGCAATGCTATAATAATCCAAGAAAACTCAATCCATAAAAGAATTTCACTTTGGGCTTCTCTTTTACCAATTGGTTTCATTGTTTTCCTTAACCCAAAATTACCTCCTGCTCTTGACCTATTGAATGATGGGGATCAAGGGCAATGGTCGGCTTTTAGGTCATTCTATGACTAATTCAATTTAATTAAATAAATTCATTTACCAGTGAAATTTCACCTTTCTATTTCTATTTATCCATGAAATTGGTATCATGGATGAATATGGCATGATAATTTCATTATAGCCTGACCATTCTCATATTTTCAATGTGTCATTTATGAACTTGCTTATGGAGCTTGCTAAGTATACAACCTTTGGTCATCTTAGAAAATGTTGCTTAGAAGGAAATATTAGATATAGAAGTAAAATAACAAATTAAATTGACAAATAAAATTAAGTATATGTATACGCTACTCTTAATCATTTAATAATTTAGTCATATGTCAATTTATAGAAGACTTTTCAAAAATTACTTATATTTTTATCCTATGCCATCTCTTGGGAATAATGATTTTTTATAAATTTAGCATTCATTGTGTATCTAATATTTCTTTTTATTCATTCTAAACTTAATTCTCTCAAACTTCAGCATAACTAACACTAGAGAAAGATTACTAGGTAATGGATTAGATTTGTTCTATTTGGCCCCAGGAGGCTGCAGCACCAAAAGTAATGAGCAGAAGTTACAGCAAGGTAAATTTACAAATTAAAGTTACAACAAGGTAAATTTAAGATTAATATCAGGAAAAACTCCCAAACAATCAGAGATATCTATGAGTAGAAGGGGCTGCTCCAGGAACGAATGGCTTCTCTCTTATTAGAACCCAGAGAAAAATCAATCCTTTTCCTTGAGGAACTTCAAAATTGAATAGCACAAGAATACTCCAAGAAGGAAAAAATAACATACTTCCCTTCTAAGGCATAATGTTGCTTTCACTGTTGCCTTATTTCATTTGTACCATGATGCATTAACTACTATTAACAAATACAAAATGATGGACTTTTTAAAACTAGCACCCAATCTGATATCATCTGATATTGTTTCATTGTGATCATCTGGGAAACCACATAGTTCATGAAGAAATTACACATCCATTTTCAATGCAGCATTTATTTATTATTTATTAATTTATTCACCACTGAAATTGTCAAGGCAAAAAAACATGAAACATTCCCTACCCTTGAGGGGTTTACATTCTACTGAGGTATAGAACATACGTACGCATAAGCAGATACAAAGTAGTTTGAAGTGGGAGAATACTGACAACTAAAAAATACTCTGTGTGTATGTTACTTAAAAGGATATTGATATAGGGGACCAATTTCTAATACTCGGTTGGTAATCTAAACCTTTTGTTAACTCAGTTGCAACCAAGAATTATGGTACTGGGGAAAGACTCTTCGAATGGTTGCCATTCTAGGCAGTCATAGCCAATCAGTGCTATTCTAAAAGTACATCCAGTTTAGATAGTAATTATATAAACACATCAAAAGACTTTTCAACAAAGCTTGACACCAAGGGGTTTCTACATCTAAGGAATTGAAAGCTCCTAAGCATCCCAAATCAGACTCTTACAAAATAATTGTTGCTCATAACAAAAGTCACTTTTGCCATGTATATATTTTGTATTGTCTATCTTTTATTATATGGAGGATTTCCATTGTTTAGTTGTTCGGAATACAATAAAAAGAGACAACTTGTTCCTTCCTATTTTGTCTTAGGCCATCTATAAGGCTGACTTGGAGTGGTTGCGTGGTATTGGCTGGATGCCAGAAGGTTCTCCTGAGATACTGAGAGTCAAGAATGCCCAGGAGATTTTGTGCGACAGTGTCTACCGGACACCTGTGAAGGACCTTAAATATACGAGTATTGTTGACACTCCCGAAGTTGTCCTTGCTAAGGCAAATGCTGAAAATATCAGTATTGTAAGTTGCTACTTTATTGTATCATAAAGTTAGCTAAGTATATGAAATATTTGGACTATAAAACTGTATATATCCTTTGACCCAGCAATACCGCTACAAGGTCTGTATCCCTAACAGATCAAAGAAAGAGGAAAAGGACCTATATGTACTAAAATATTTATAGCAGGTCTTTTTGTGGTGGCAAAGAATTGGAGACAGAGGATGTCCATCAATTGGGGAATGGCTGAACAAGTTGTGGTCTATGATTGTGATTGAAGATTACTATGCTCCAAGAATGAATAGCAAGATGGTTTCAGAAAAACCTGATTAGACTTTTGTGAACTGATGCAAAGTGAAATGAGCAGAACTAGGAGAACATTGTACATAGTAACAACAATATTGTAACAATGATCAACTGTGAAAGACTTAGCTACTCTGATCAAGGCAACTATCCATGACAATCCCATTGTCATATAATGCCTACAAAAAACAATCCACAGTCATTAGTGTTGGCAACATGACATGCTATGAGTTATCTAGGTCTAGCAACTACAATTCAAAGTGGTAATTCAGATTTCATGTTAAGCATAGGCCATTTATTTGTATCTGTTGCAGAAATAGTTGTGCTGTGTATGCTCTTGGTTAAGATTCTTGATTCAAAAAGAAGTTAAAAGTCGTATGATAGAATTGGCAATACTATCCATTTTCGAACTGATTTTCATTTGTCGTTTCTTCCTCCTCTCATAGCCCAAGTACAGAGAAGTTTGGGACAAAGACAAAACTTCAGTCCACATCATGCCAGATACCCCAGAAATCAATCTGGCCAGAGCAAATGCTCTTAATGTGAGCAATGTAAGTATGTTAGCGATTTTGTCATGTTTGAAAAATTATCACTTTGGTCTTCTTATACCACTTCAAGGAGTCATTTAGGGACACTTGGCTACAAAATCCCCAGAGCCAATGGTAAGAACATTAGCTGAACATGTAACACAGGCCTTAAGTAGAAGTCAGAAAATAAACAGCATATTCCTGACTCTCTTTATTGAGTTGCTTGGCATACCGCTATTGGTGCTGTGCCAGCTATGCTAGTGAGGATAAGGGAAAAAGGAATAAGGATAAAGTGTATGAAGAGAGAGACAACCTTCATTTGCCACAGGGATTTCCTGGGCTCATATGAGACATTGTGAAGAATGTGCATTGACTCAAAAAAAGAATACTATTATTTACAATGATTTGAATGTTTACATCCTTTTGAGAGAAATGAGTCCTTGAGATACAGGCACTTTGTTTTGCTGTATAACTAAATGGCAGTGTTTGCCAGTCAGTAATTCCACACCAAATAATATTTGCAATCCAAACATACAAATGCTCTCATGAAGCTAAAGTTGTGACATTCCATCAATATATATGAGAAGGAAGAAGTTATAGCACAGGACTATCCTAAAGAGTTCTGTAAATGGTAATTTTTCACTCTTTCGAAGCAGTCAAATTTAGAGGATGTTCAGCATTGTATTTACAGAAAACCAGATGACCCCTAGTAATGACTCCATTGATAGCTTTGATAAGAGGGTTTGGTATTGAACATATCAGTATTGTAAGTTGCTAGTATATTGCATCATAAAGTTAACTGAGTGTAGGAAATAGCTGACCAAGTTATCTATCGCCATTGTCCATGCAATGGACAAATCAAGAACAAATTTAGAACAAATCAAGATGCTTTCTTTGGACTGGTCCCTAGAACTCAAGTGTAGGTGAACAAAACTATGTCATGACATAATTTAAGAAGCATTAGAAGCTGTGAACCAGACAAGTAGGGATTCCTCTTGGTTGGCTCGTTTTAGGTTTTTACTCACATGTACTGAATTTAGGGAGAAGTTAAAGATTCCAGAACTTAATAGCCTCTCCATTTTATAGCTTATAAAATATAAAGATATTTTATTTATTGTTACATTGCTACCACTTTCCCACCCCCACAAAATAGAATGTTTTTTCAGTCCATTGAAAAAGGCTACTTTAAATAATTCTTTCATTTTCCTTTCTTGGGGACACATTTTGCATGGTCTTGAGCTTTTTGTCAGAGTAAAGTTTTAATCATGTGCCACAGTCTCATGTTCCTAGTATGATACCATTATCCTAATTCTTAGGAGCTATTTTCAAATATGATGCACACTAATGCCATGTATTTCCTTCTCTTAAGAAACTTTACAAAGAAGGGTGGGATGAAATGAAGATGAGCTGTGATGTGAGACTAGATGCCATTCCAATCCAGTCTGCCAAGGCCTCCAGAGAGATTGCCAGTGATGTAAGATCAAATTTAGGGGGGATTCTCTCTTTTTGTTTTCATTTAGACAATGTGAGAAGGGTCTTTTGTGATTCAAATTGTGCTCCATCATTTTCTTCTCCAGTATAAATACAAACTGGACCATGAAAAGCAGAAGGGCCACTATGTGGGAACCCTTACCGCCAGAGATGATAACAAGATCCGCTGGGCCTTGATAGCAGGCAAGATTCAGAATGAAAGAGAATACAGGCTGGACTGGGGCAAGTGGAAGACCAAGTTCAAAAGCCCGGTGGACATGCTTTCTATCTTACATTCTAAAAATAGCCAGAACCTGGTCAGTGATGTGGATTACCACAATTATCTTCATCAATGGACATGCCTGCCAGACCAGAATGATGTGATTCAAGCAAAGAAAGCCTATGAATTACAGAGTGATGTGAGTTTGCTACATTTCAACTCTCTTTATTCCAGCACTTTGCCGTGTCATCCAACATGTACATACCATACACTCGGTATTAGAAGTTGAGGAGTCCATAAATTAACAGCCCGCCCATTTGGTAGCCTACAAAATATGAAGAGTTTCTTTATTGTTACCTAACTATAACTTTCCCACCCCTATAAAACACAAGGTTCTCTCTGTCAGTTCAAAAGGACCACTTTACATGGTTCTTTCATTTTTCTTTTTTGGTATGCACTTTGATGCTCTGGTCCAGTTGTAAAGGTAATAATATGAGATAACATGTAAACCCTTTGGAAACCTTAAAGTGCTATAATAGTGCTTATTATTATTAATTACTGATTGTCATAGTTGCCTGCAATAGATGTGGGAGCAAAATCAGGAAAGCCAAAGAGATACAATTGCACTTAAAAAATATTCCTTGATCATATCATGTCAAAGAGAATGCCTATGAAGATGATAACTTTCTGTAGCTTGGGAGGAAAAAATGAATACTACATGCCACCCAAAAGGGGTATTTAGAAAGACACACATATAATACTTGAGTAATATTTTTTCTTCATTCCCATGGAAAGGGGGAAATTGGTTCCTGTGAAATAGTGGTAGGGGACAAGACTACTGACCTCATCACTTGCTTTTTGTCTTCACAGGTGCTTTACAAGGCAGATTTGGAATGGTTGCGGGGAATTGGGTGGATGCCAAATGACTCTGTTTCAGTGAATCATGCCAAACATGCTGCAGATATCTTTAGTGAGGTAATGATTTTCCGTCACCACTAAGCATTTTTCACAAGAGGTTTAGCAATAGTATGTTCAATCTACATTGTCCAATCTTCAATACCCCCACAGGCCATTTCATCAATTAGAAACACTTCTATTTGCTTTAGACTCACACTCATCCAAAGTGATCCTGCCCTATCTCTGTCACATGCCATTATGCATGGTTAGACTAAATGCCTGATCAAATTCATAGCATACATGGTTCTCCTGGGAATTCTATAGACAATAAAACTGCCCTCCCAACAGTAACATTTTTCTGGGGGTAGAGTTATCCCTGCCATACGCATGTGTCCACTGACTCTCCAACTGAGTTAGAATTTCAGGGCACTGCAGAAATTGAGGTGGGGGTGATGTTGCTAAGCAAAAACAGTGGACTCTGTGGACATTTGGATTGTTCTCTTTCTAAATATCGAAATAAGAAGGCCAAAGTGCCAAGAAAACACATCTCAGTATATGCTTTATTTAAAAACAAGGTACTTTAAATGATCAGTATAGATGAAAAAAAACAAGAATGTATACTTTCCTCCATGTATAGAACCACATGCTTTGCCTCATAGTGTCCTTTCTCTGTAGCAAAAATATCGGACCAAGGTCGAAACTCTCAATTTTACCCCTGTGGATGACCGAGTGGATTATGTGACAGCCAAACAAAGTGGCGAGATCCTCGATGATGTAAGAATGTTATTTTTTCATAAAATTAGACAATAGCATCAAATTGTGGTCTCCCCTATCATTAAATATGGCTTTTCTTGTTACCTCTACCCAAAGCCTATCTGCCTACTTTTATATTTATTTTCTAACATAAAGTCAGCAGTTTGTAAAGGTGCTTAGGTTTGGTTTCCCTAAACTATATTGCTGAGAATTTCTTGAACCTTATGACCCTTTCTAGCATCCTTCTAGACTTTAGATGCCTTATTACATGAACCCTCTCTTTTTTAGATTAAATACCGCAAAAATTGGAATGACATCAAATCAAAGTATACCCTAACGGAAACACCACTGCTGCACACTGTTCAGGAAGCAGGAAGGATACTGGACCAGGTAGGTCTGCATTTGCTACAGGTGGCTAGCTGCAGATGGATTGGTAATCACTTGTATAATCTGATCTCAAGCATCAATATGAATTCATCGGTGATATTCTATCACATCAACATTCCTACTACTTTGAACTTCTGTCTTCAACCTTTTTTGTTACACTCTGTTCTTTAGTATCTCTACAAGGAAGGCTGGGAGAAACAGAAAGCCACAGGCTACATTTTGCCTCCAGATGCTGTGCCCTTTGTCCATGCCCATCATTCCAGTGATGTCCAAAGTGAGGTAATATATCCTTACTTGGGTACATCTTGGGAGGGCTGATCATCGATCATGGGAAATACTATACCTTGTGCTTTGGGAGGGTTTTTTTTAACTCACATAGTCCTAGCTTAACCTCCTTCCTGATTTCCCATCTAGGATTTCATCCAAAGCTAATTTTTCTCCCTTTTTCATGGCCCCAAATCTTCCTTATTTCTCCTGGGGAATCTTTAAAAAACTAATGTTTGTGACACTTCTTTTCCCCCTCGTTTTCCTCAACTTTGTTAAAATCTCCAGACCAGGCAATTTAAGGTCTTGTAATTAATAATTATGTGGTAAGTAGTACAAATAGTAATTATGAGATGACTCTGCATCTTTTCTCCTAACAGCTCAAATATAAGGCTGAGCATGTTAAGCAAAAAGGTCATTATGTTGGTGTTCCCACTATGAGAGATGACCCCAAACTGGTTTGGTTTGAGCATGCCGGGGAGATCCAGAATGAGAGACTGTACAAACAGGACTATCACAAAACCAAATCCAAAATCAACATACCTCCTGATATTGTGTCCGTCATGGCAGCCAAACAGGGCCAGAGCCTTGTAAGCGACATAGATTACAGGAATTACTTGCATCAGTGGACGTGTCACCCAGACCAAAATGATGTCATTCAAGCAAAGAAGGCCTATGATCTACAAAGTGATGTGAGTGATTTAATGTTTTTCATTTAATCCATTCTCAATTATCTGCATATGGATTGCATGCTAGTCTCTTCCCTTTCACCTACCTGAGAGGCTCTAAGGTGTCAAAAATTAAGCTGAGTCAAGAGGGAAAGCAAGGCCAGTCATGGAAATTTATGTCTGTAGTGATTACCTGACTTTAACTGTATTTTAAAATCAAATACAACTTTTTAAAAATTCTCATTGATTTTGAATTATCTGTGCCTTTTCCCATTCCCATGACTACTAATATGGATAATAGATAGTTAACCAAAAAGAATACCTCACAGTAATACATGTATACACTCATAGAGAAAGAGAAAGAGAGAGAGAGAGAGAGAGAGAGAGAGAGAGAGATGATAGATGGATGGACAGACAGATAGATAGATATGTCATATTCTTCAAAGGCTACTGAAACACTTTTCAATTCTATTTTATTTCAGACTTGACAAGTCCACAAGCATTTATTAAGCACTTACAATATGCCATTATACTAAGTCCTGAGAATACAAATATAAACAGAAAGATAATCCCTGTTCTCAAGGAGCTTACATTCTAAGAAGACAACGTATAAAAGGAAGTTGAATAGGACAGGGAGAGGGAAAAGAATGGTAGAGAAAGTCCAAAGAGTCAGGAGTGTAGCTTGGAAAGGAATGAAGACATGGTTGGCCTGGACATCTTCGTTAAAATGAAGGTTCGCCAATCAGAGGAAGAGGGCATCAAGACAGAGAATACTTCTAATGTGTGAAGTCCAGGGATGCAGTGAGCTTCCAGGGTGAGGAGGTTTTTATAGTATGGTAGGGAGTCTGGAACAACAGTAGTGCAGCCTGGAGAGGAATATCTTTGTCATTTATGTCTACATAATACATATCGCTTCTTTTCTCTTTTGGCTTTAGAATATCTATAAAGCAGACCTAGAGTGGCTCCGTGGTATAGGTTGGATACCCCTGGATTCTGTTGAACATGTGAGGGTAACAAGGAACCAGGAAATGGTGAACCAGGTAAGTGAAGTATCCTTACTTCACTAATTCATACTTAACAATACCATATGTCTAATGTATATAGAGGATCAATCCATCTTAATCTGTTCTGTCTCTTTACAGAGAAAATATAAGAAAGATGCTCTTGACAATTATCCTAACTATACAAGTGTGGTTGATCCTCCAGAGATTGTTCTTGCCAAGATTAACTCAGTCAATCAGAGTGATGTAAGTATCCTTTTGACTAACTGTGGAAGTAAGCTGAATAGTTCAATTGCTTAAGTACCTATAGCACTTAGTCATTTTAATGTTGATTGTATTGTCTAAAATATTACCTACAAAAACTATGTTGTGTAAATATTTTGGCAAAAAAATCTGACGAAATCACTAGCAAAAATTTTTGTGTTTTTAGACAAGAATAGTGCTTTTCTCCAAGCCATTTGTATTTTTACTAGCTGAACCTTATTTGAAATGAAGCCAGACTGATGTTTATGAATGAATTTTACTCTTATTATTTCAGATGTTAGGCTAAGGACCGTGGTGGTATAGAAAGTTAACGGTGTACTTGTCTTAATAGGTAACTTTTGTTTTCATTAGGTGAAATATAAAGAAACATTTAACCGAGCGAAGGGCAAGTATATTTTTTCTCCAGATACTCCGCATCTATCCCACTCCAGAGATATGGCTAAACTCTATAGTACGGTAAGAAATATTTTATAATTTATAATTATTTATAATGCAACACATGTTTAGTTTTAAGTTCATGTCAATATTTATAGTCTTGGCTGACTGCATCATCAGCCCCCATTTTCTTTTCGATGGAGAGGAACTTTTCTTGTTTCATATAGGTGCATGTTTATTTTTGCCCTCTGGAAGCGATACTTTAGTTAGTAATAACTAATTCTGTCCAGGATAGGAGTTAGTCCTTCAGATAGCACTCATTACTAACCTAGTATAGACAACTTTCTTTCTGTCTTGAGTCATTTATGACATAGGTAGTTGATCATTTACTTAGCATCTGAAAGGTATGTAAAGTGATTAAATAATTTTTCACTTAATCATAGATTTAGAATTGGAAAGGACTTTAGAGATGACCTCACCTAACCCTCCCAGATCTCTCAAATCCTAGCTGTGTGACCTTAGATAGACCACTTAAATTCTTTGAGCCTCAGTTTCCTTATCTGTAAACTCAAGGGGATAGCCTTTATCATCTCTAAGATTCCTTAGATCTAAAACATATGATCTAATTTTGCTACTCATAAAGTGCCTCAACTTTTATTAATTTGATTTACTGATTATGCTTACCATGTACATAGTCAGGGGTTCCTAAGCTCCTTTTTTGTACTGTAGATCTTTTTCTTTCCCCCAGTCTAGTCAAGCCTATGAACCTACTTTCAGAGTAATGTTTTTTAAATGTATAAAATAGAGGATTACAAAAGAAATAAATTGTAGTGAAATGCAGTTATAAAATATTAAAAAAAAACAAGTTCATGGATCCCAGGTTAAGAAACCTAACTATACCATAAATGGAGTATAATACTAAAATTCTATAAAGCTGGTTTAGCCTTGCCTTTGACACAAGTATGTTATACAACAAGGTTCTAGTCTCTTGCTTATCTTACTATATACCTTACTCAAGGTGAAAACAGATTTTGTCTTATTGAAATTTTTCATATTTCCCTTGTATAGATATTGTATAAAGGATCCTGGGAAGGAACTAAAGCTTATGGCTATACTTTGGATGAGAGGTACATCCCAATTGTTGGTGCCAAGCATGCTGACTATGTGAATAGTCTGGTCAGTATGATTTTTTTCCTCTAATATTTGTGTGATCTTTTTTGTGTGAAAGATTGACTGGTAAGAATATGCTCAGTGATTCTCAATGGTGTTAATGGTTCACAGCTTAAATACAAAGAAGTATATGAAAAGCAGAAGGGCCATTACCTGGCTGGAAAACACATCAGTGAATTCCCTGCTGTTATTCATTCTCTGGATTTCCAGAAAATGAGGAGTGCGGTAAGTAAGGAAAGCTACCATTTTGTTTTCTTTAAAATTTTTTCTAATTTTTACTTTGTACTGATGCCTTCTGGGTTGTTTCACATCAAAATGTCACTTCTCAATGTGCTCCTCATTTGATCCTCCCCTAATGAGGAAATAGTTCAGAAAAAAAACTGACCAACAAAGCAAACATGTCTGACAGCATCCATACCATTCTGTCCTCATTGTGCCCCAACTCTCTACCAGGTAGAGGGAAAGGAGTGTTTCATCATCATTACCTATGATGAAGAGGAAAAAAGAGGTTAAGAGAAAAGGAAGTATTAAGTTTCTTCCACAAATTAATATTTTGTCCATTAAATAGCTTCCTGCTTTAAAGACGCTGACCTGTGTTATAATTAAGATCTCACTGTGGTTAAGTATTCTAACACATATTAATTCCTTCTTTTAAAAAATTAATGCCCTTTAGTTGAACTACAGAAGACATTATGAAGACACTAAAGCCGATGTCCATATTCCCATTGACATGATGAATCATGTACTGGCTAAAAAGTGCCAATACATCCTCAGCGACCTGGAGTATCGACATTACTTTCACCAGTGGACATCTCTGCCAGAAGAACCCAATGTCATTCGTGCCCGAAATGCCCAGGAGATTTTGAGTGATGTATGTATTTTATATATACTACTCATGGGTAATGTTTCACTGGTTCCTAGGTCCCATTTGTCCACTCATATGCTTATATACCTCTTATTCTCATATGATGTCTGTGCTTTGATACAAAGTGATATGGAACACAAGATGGGTAGAAAATTAAGACCTCTTTGGTATATGTGTTTGGTCCCTATGAGGCTCTTCTTTGGTATGCCAGGGTGTGTGTGTATGTGTGTATGTGTGTGTGTGTCTTTCTCTCCTCTTTATTTGTGTCAGGGTGCAGCTGACCTTCTAGAAGTGTAGAGGTCCTCACTCGGGTACCCTTATGTAATAACACAAGCAGGGTCAGATTAAGATCCTCTGGGATCCCAGGGCACCGTGACCCTATTACCCCCAACACACTCCTCCATTGCTTGAACTAGTCAATAGGATATTCAAAATGAGAGTTCTCCCTGGTTCTTAGTAAGTTGTCAGAAATGTTTAATGGAGGGCAAAGAGATGAAGCATTCCTATATGCATGTCTTCACCATTTTCCTCTTAGTCCTAGCTCTTATGAATCTTGCACAGGATTTGTGTTGCTCTACTAATTCAACCCCATGGGCTCTTAGTACTTGACTTATCCTTCCCTACCACTTGTAAAAATTAGATCCAAAAAAACCCAAAAGGAATTAGATCCAATCTTGGGGCCAGAGGGAAGGGGTGGGGTTGGCCTGTGAGACTCTAGTTCCTACCTTGGAGATCTCCAAGCAATAAAGACAAAATCCCTCTGACCTGGGGAAAGAAGATAGGTTTAATGCTTTGTTTCCCTTAACCATCCAACACCCACAGTCCCCTATTAGATTGTGAATTCTTGAGGACAGGGATTGTCTTTTGCCTAATTTCATATCCCCAACTCTTAGCACAAAGCCTGGCACCTGATAGGCACTTAATAAATGCTTATTGACTGACCGATCCTAATATTTAGAAGTTCTTATACTTTGGAGTCCTTCAAATTGTACCTAATGAGCCTATTGAATAATCTAAACCTAATTGATATGAAGATGTTAAAGTGAACTATTATAGATAAGCTGACAATTGCTGCTTTCCACCCTTTTTCCCTTACAGAATGTATATAAAGATGACTTGAACTGGCTGAGAGGAATTGGATGCTATGTCTGGGATACGCCTCAAATCCTCCATGCTAAAAAATCCTATGATCTCCAAAGTCAGGTAGGTTAAATCCCACTGAAAGATTGGGGATCAAGAAAAAGCATTGCTGGTGTTTGTTGGCTTTTTAAAAACAATAGTAATTCTTTACCTTTTTAAAATGGTTTTGAGTTTACAAAATATTTCCACATATATTTTCTGCTTAAGCTTTGCAACAATCCAGTGAGGCAGACAGAAATTATCCATAGGCCTCTTTAACTGATGAAGAAACTAAGGGGTAGCAAGGTTAGGTAACTTTATGTACCATAACATGGCTAATAAAAAGCAAAGCTGAAACTGAAACCCAGGCAATCAAATTCCTAGTTCTTCCTAAGCACAAAGCTGTCTCTGTTTTTGATGGTAAAGATAATTATTTAAGGGGAGCCAAAAGACCTTCTGCCCCTACAATATCTTTCTTACTGGTTTATCCCGACAGTTGCCTGGGTGTGAAGGGTGGAGAAATAACTCAGTATATTGTTATCAGACCATAACACCAGTATCCCTAAAGGATTACGGGAAAGGTAGATTTTTTACTTTGGGGAAGGGAAAAGTCTTGTACAGATATAGAAAACACATTTTACTAACCTCACAGTTTCACTGTTAGATCAAATATATGTAAAGAACATGGCTTTAGACATAGTTTTGATCATATTGTCAGCTACTAACATTGGTGTTCTCACTTTCCATGTGTTTTGTCTTTCTTCTATAGCTGCAATATACAGCGGCAGGTAAAGACAATTTACAGAACTACAATCTGGTCACAGATACACCACTTTATGTGACTGCTGTCCAGAGTGGCATTAATGCCAGTGAGGTAGGCTGCCTTTCATCTTTACCTTCTATATCTTTACCTGTTTGTTGGCTAGTTTTTAAATAATGGAGATAAATAACATTTTCTCTTTGTAGGTGAAATATAAAGAAAATTATCATCAAATCAAGGACAAATACACCACAGTTCTAGAAACAGTGGACTACGACAGAACGAAGAATCTAAAAAGCCTTTTCAGCAATGTGAGTTGGGTTGCTTTTTTCATTCTATCTGCTTTTTGAGATGAAGAAAAACTTGATGAAGAGGGAAAAAAGCTCCAGCCTACATTTGTTGTTTTTCAGTCCTTTTAATCTCTGCTTCTGCCCATAAATCATCATAATCTCTAAGATACTGATCTTCCAAAACCCCAGTTATGATTTATCGAGCTTCTGTGTGGGCATGGCACTGTGCTCAACATTATGAAGAAATTCAGTCAGTTCATATAAAGGAATATACTCAGTCTTGACCTTGAACTTGAGCTTATCCTCTCCTCTCAGCCAATGACTTTGACAATCAGCAAGTATAACCCTTCCTTTGCTTCTTTGAATAGCCTTTTAGACCAAGATTGAGATTTATTCATCTTATAGAATCCTTGAATTGTTAAAAGTAATGATGAGGGTGTCAGATAAGGCTAAAACTAAAAGAAGGCTGTAATATAATAATAAGAACAACATTTATGAACTTTATTTATAAAATATATATACTTATATATTTATTTGTAAACTTTAAGGTTTATAAAGCATGATACACATATTATTTCATTTGATCTTTACAAAAGCCCTGGGCTGCAACTGCTGTTATTATCATCATCCTATAGATGAGGTAGCTGAGGTAGGCATATGTTAAGTGATTTACCCAGGGTCACATAGTTAATGAGTGTCTGAGGCAGGATACAAACTCGGGTCTTCCTGATTCCAAGTCCAGCACTCTATCCTCTGTACCACCTAGCTGTGCTTTTATAAGAGATGTAAATTATAATATATTTTTCAGTAATAATATTTTGTTCTTTGAACCTTTCAGAACCTCTACAAGGAAGCCTGGGAAAAAGTGAAAGCTACAAGCTACTTACTACCAACCAACACAGTCTCACTGACACATGCCAAGAATCAGAAATATCTGGCTAGCCACGTGAGTGCACTTAAAGTGTGATATTTATCCCTACCAGTGTCTCTCTAGTTTTATTTTATACCATCCACATTTATCTTCCAATCTCATGGGACACACTAACTCCCAAGGCAAGTTGTTATAGATGCTTCTCCATAAGCTTTAAAAAATGTCTTTTGATTGACAAACTGACAAGCAAGTTGGTAGACCCATTACTTACGGGCAGGAAATTCTTCTCCAATACCTTCTGGGGGTAAACTCAGCTCTTGAGGTTTTCAACAAGACACTGCTTCAGAGGTTCAACCCTTCCTGGTTCTTACTTAAGAACTTAACCACACAAAACTTTCTTTGTCATTTTCCTGTTCCCACTCTTGGGAACTGTTTTGGTGACATAGAATTAATGGGAAAGTACAATAACTAGTGAGGAAAAAATGATATAGGACACCGTAACTATAGCTTACTTTTCTAGGCTAGAGGCTTTTGTGTGACCATAAAAATAAATAAATAAAACGATAATCATAGTAGAATAATCATGTAATGTCAACTCAGTTGATTGGAAAATTGATTGATCTTTTTTTTAATCATTCAAACCAGTTACTTGTGCCACATAGATTTTTTAAAAAAACTCATTGAAATTTAATTGTGCTTTTTAAAAATCTGAATTTAGTCCAAATAGGTCTCATGTGTAACTATGGCTACAAAACCCCCAAAATGTAAAATATTAGAGGCAAATGACTAGTTAGAATAATACACACCCCCAGCCCTGGAAAGGATGCTACCACCCTCTGACCTTTCACGTCTGGAGCATCTTCCTATGGCAACCTACTGGTGTGGCATCCACAGTTCTTTTGCCTATGGTCGGTGCTACAACCTTTGTGACCTAGTCTTATCCTAGAAAGCTTCAAACAATTTTTCTCAGTTTTAGTTTTTGAGTTGAGAACTTTGGAAATGTTTAGACATAGTAATGAGAATGCCTTGTGGTTTCCATGCATCAGTAGTCACTCTGATATTTCCTCAGGCTAAAACAAAAATTATTAACTTTCTTTATGTCATGGGCTCCTTTAGAAGTCCAGGGATACCTATGGACCACTTTTTTAAAGACATAAAATAAAATTCACAGGATTATTTTTTAATTGAATTGAAATATAGGTTTTTTTTTAATATTCACAGACTCCAAGCTAAGAACACTTGGCAGACTTAGAGTATATGGGAACCTGAACAGTAGGGGTAGAGGACTATGGCATCTGACTAACAACATTTGATATATTAGCCATTAGGTTCATTCTCCCAAATCTCCATGTAGATATTGAACTGGCTCCTCCTTGGGGGGCCATATCTACCCCCAGTGCACCTATTGTCATCAAATACTCTAATGGATCTGTCAACCCATCAATATGGATGTTCCTTCCACTGATGCAGATAGCCATCTGCCCATTTGATGCCTCTCTTGTTCATATCCTCCCTCTAGTTCACCTCCAATTATCTGCTCAGTGTTCTGGGGGGCCTTCTTTTGTTTCTCCCTACATAGCAAAGGTAACAGGGGAATACACAGACTGTCCATCATTTATCCCTCATCACTCATCTTCTTTTTTTAATCATGTATTTTTTGGATGACATCCTTTACTACAGTTCTGCTTCCTAGTTCCTTATTTGTTTTGTGTCGCAGCCTCCTAACGTCCACAGGGAACCTACCATTGCCCTCTTAGGGATATTCCTTTTTAATTTCTCAGCAACTATAGTGTTCCATGACTCACTACAGTGACTACAACACTGATAGAATATTGGCATTAAAATAGATCTTAGTTTCTGAGAGAACATTATGAGTACTAAAGGAACTTTCCAATTTCCCGAGGGCAATTCATACCAGTCTCTTCCTATTGTTTAATTCTGGGCCCACCTCATTATGTATTTCCTCTATATGTTATGTACATATGTGTATATACACACTTACATATATACATAGATACATAGATATGCCACTGAAAGAGCTACATAGGTTTTCTATATAACTGCATGTCGTAATCTGAATGACAGGCATTCTTTATCCATTTAGTTTATCCTGTATAGATGAAGGTTAAGCCAAACTTTTTGAGTGGTTATAGATTTCTTCCAGGAAACTCTTTAGAGAACATACGATAGGAGTTTGAAAATGAAATTTAAATACCTAGAATTATTTTTAAAGAAAAAAATATAGTTTACACTGAAAAATAATTCCCACCATAACCATATTCATAATTTATAGAAGATGGCTATTCAAAACAATATGGCAATTCCAGGGTATTACAGTGCTTGGCATATAGAAGGTGCTTACTAAATGTCTATCGGTTGATTTCATTATAATCATATGAAGCACAGAAACTGTATGCACGAAAACTATCTTAAAGTTAGCTTTCCCTGTGTAGTATTTGGAATATTTTATGAGTGGCATTAGACAAAGTTTATGACCAAGAGTTTCAGGTTTCCAGCCCAATTTTTTAAAACGCAGAAGTTAACTGGGCATATTGTCATTAGTTGTATTGTTATTATTGTCATTAACTGATATCAAGAGAAACAAAGAGTTTAAGGTTATGAGATGGTGGCATGCATTCCATATAGTTTAGGAAGGGTTGTATATCTCTTAAAATCTGAATCCTTTGTCTTTATTCTGCAGAACAAGTATCGCGAAGAGTATGAGAAGTTTAAGGCTCTCTACACTTTACCGAGAAGCGTCGATGATGATCCAAACACAGCAAGATGCCTTCGTGTGGGCAAACTTAACATTGATGTGAGTGATTCCAATGGTGGTCCTTTAAATGAAAGCACATAATTGAAAACTTCTATATCATGCACACTAGAACTCTTCCTCCTAAACAAATTATTTGAAAAGTGCGTCTATCTGTTTTATGCATGGGATGCTGCTATTTAGAAGAGCTTCTAAATTGTCTTCCCGCCCCCACCCCATGATTGGACAGCAAAGTGCTTACTTGGCAGGTTGAGTACTTTCTTCTAACTGACTGCATTGTGCTGCTCACTCCAGTTTCTATGTCCTAGGAAACATGAGCTTCTGAAAGTAAGGCCTTGTCACAGAATTCTCTGATCAAATTATACTCTTTTTTTTTTAATCTCACAGCGCCTCTACAGATCTGTCTATGAAAAGAATAAGATGAAAATCCACATTGTGCCAGATATGGTAGAGCTTATTACTGCCAAGGACACCCAGAAGAAAGTCAGTGAAATCGATTACCGCCTCCATCTGCACGAATGGATCTGCCACCCAGACCTGCAGATCAATAGCCACGTCAGGAAAGTCACAGATCAGATCAGTGATGTAAGTGCATCATTTTTCCATAGAAGAGTTATTGTTCACTCTCCAAATAAGGCGGAGTAGCCGTCTTGTGTTTCTTTTCCTCTTGCTTTACTCAACAATATTTTTATTTAGTATTCAGTCTCTGTACTGTCCTACCTAGAAAAGTGGACTAAATAATCTCTTGAAAATGTAATACAATGGAAAGAGTGTTAAACCTGATATCCCAGGATTTGACTCAAATCTCAGCTCTGCTGTTTACTACCCGTGTGACTTTGGGAAAGCCACTTCAATTCTCTTGGTTCCAGTATCCTCATTAGTAAAATGATGGGGTTGGACTTGTAAGGTTCCTTCTAACTCTTGATTTCTTATCTATGCTCAAGATCTCTATTCTTTTGTGTTAATAAAACGGATACATAAAATAGTTATATGGCACCCTTTGCTTCTAGTTCCCATAACCCATTATGAGAGAAGGTCATATCAATATCTTCATGTTTTTCATTTTTTAGTTGATTTGTTTGATCCGGACCTATGAGTTTGGTAATAGAGAGATCTTCCAGTGTGGACACTCCCTCTGTTTATGTAGATCAGCAACTCATTTTAAACTTAAAGTCTTAGAGAGTTTCTAGGGACACTAAAAGGTTAAGTGGCTTGCCCATGGTCACACATATCATTGTGTCAGAGAAAAGACCATGTCTTCCTCCAAGGCCTACCTTCAATCCACTGTATCATACTTCCTCTCATTCTTATTATTATGTTTTAAAATATACATATGTAATATGCACACATAAATATTATATATACATATGTGGGTGCATATATACATAATAAAAAGAATAAGAAGAAGAAGGAAAGAGCGAGAGAGTATATGTATTGAATTTTTTGTTTGTTTTTTCCCATCTCTTGAAACTTTTTAGATTGTCTATAAGGATGACCTCAATTGGCTGAAAGGTATTGGTTGTTTCGTCTGGGACACACCTGAAATTCTCCATGCAAAACATGCCTATGATCTGCGTGATGATGTAAGTTTGATCTAATTTGACTTAATATAATGATATTTATTAATGTATGATATGTATGCATATATTATCATAATGTATATGTACATATACCCATATCTACATACATATATGTCATATATACACATATATCTGTGTGTATATACATACACACACATCAGTACCTGTCTTACCAAAGGGAAGGAAAAGAAAGCAAATAATCTTTGTGGTCTAGGATCATGGGTTAAGAACAGCAAATGCAGTCTTATCACAGGCAGTGAGATCCCCCAACAGGCTTAAAGTGACTCAAATGGTGTGATGAAGTGGCTGGAAATAAAGAGAAAGGCTAAGGACTAGATAGATGAGTCACAGACTTGAGAACCCCCAGGTCTGTGCAGCCTTGCTATGGTCTCTCAAACACAGAAAGCCTTGACAAAATGGTCTGTAGGTGGGGATCATTAGTTTGCATTTCAATAAAACCTCAACAATTTGGAATTTGTGATCATGTGAACTGAGGCTGGGCTAAAGGCCCTTTTTGGTGAAGTAAAGACTTTCCAAGTAAATTGACAGAGATTTCATGAAGAAGGTTTTAAAGTACTTGAGAGAACAGTTTTCAAGCATCCTCAAGTATTATAAATACTTATTTGAGTGCAAGAGATATGCTCATTTAAATCATAGCTAAGTATAAGTTACAATTAGCAATAGGCTATTAATATATTAGAGGCAGCTGGGTGGCACAATAGATAGAAGATGGTCTGGGAGTCAAAAGATCTGAGTTCAAATCCAGCCTCAGAAATTTAATAATTATATGACCCTGGGCAAGTCAGATAACCTCCGTCTGCTTCAGGTTTCTTTTCTGTAAAAGGAGGCTAATGATAGCACCTGTCTTCCAGGGTTTGTTATGAGGGTAAAATGAAATAATATGTATGAAGTGCTTTGCAAGCTTCAAAGTGCTATGAGATAATATCTGTATAGCTCTTTGCAAACCTTAAAGGATTACATAAATGTTTGCCATTAATAATAATTATTAATAATAATAAGCTGCATTCTTTCAAAATAATCTTATACTACATTATTCACTAATTCACACTGACATTCCTAACTTTTCTATATCCCTGAGGCCTTTCTGTAGTGGATTTTATTTTTTACTAATGCATTATGCATATGAAGCTTCAAAAGGTCTGAAGGAGCACTGTTGAACATCGCTGTTGCAAGTAACAAATAAGCTAACATTTTAGGGGAAATATCAGGATTAGAAGAAAATACTATAATAATGATATAGCATCTATATATAAATATATCCATGCTTAATTGTAGCCTGGGAAGGGGGAAAAAAAGAACAAAGTAAAAAGTGTACAGAAGAGAACAAAAGAAAACCTATAAGGAAGCAAAGAAAAGATGGATAGCTCTAGACACAACACATAGTATTTATTCTATAGGCTTTCTTGAAATGGAAATTTATTGCTATATATTTGGAATCCTCTCTTACATTCTTCTGTACATGTGACATTTTTTCCTTTTCTTATTTTATACTTAAGTTTTAATATTTAAGTTTATGTTTCTTTTTCTTTTCACATTATGTATTTAAGTTTTAGTATTTAAATCTAAAATTTAAAAAGTGAAAAAACAAAAACAAATCATAAAAATTAATGATATAGCACCAATAATTCCTTCCTTCCTTCTTTTCTTCTTTCTTCCCCCTCTTTCTTTTTTCCTGTAGATAAAATACAAATCTCATGCAATGAAAACAAGAAATGACTACAAATTGGTCACGGATACACCACTCTATGTACAGGCAGTCAAAAGTGGCCAGCAACTGAGTGACGTAAGTGCTTGTGTGAAAAGTCATTCTCCAGGTAGTGTGGACTCAAAGAGAGAGGAAGCATAGATCATATTGTCCCAGGAATATAAGCCTGAGGCACTAAGGTTAGAGTCCATCCTTACTGAGAGATGAGGGCCTAGGTGTTGGGATCCTTATGCCTTAAGAGACTGCTGTTTCATTATTTTTTATCATCTACATTATTATTGTAATAGTTTCCTAGAATAGAGGCTTACATCAATGAACTGGAGATATGGAGCTTCAAAAATGTACTTTGATTCTGAAAGTACCTTATTAGCTCAGCAATCTCATAGATGTGTGTGTTCCCATCCATACCTTCTCAACCTGTATGACTCTTGTCTGTGTCTTCCCATCAATCCCCACAGGGGGTCCACCCATTTTGCTAGGTAAATGGTGTGTTTTGTAGCCTTAGGCTTTTGTTCTTATAAATCACAAGTGCAGAATCTACAGCCCACTTTTCGAAGGCCTGACAGGCGGTTAGATAGCACAATGAATAGAGTGCTGGACCTGGAGTTAGGAAGACCTGAGTTGACATCTGGCCTTAGACACTTACTAGCTAGATGACCATGGGCAAGTCACTTAATGGCTGTCTGCCTCGGTTGCCTTAACTGTAAAATGAGGATAATAATAGTACCTACCTGCCAAGGTTATGAGAATAAAATGAGATGATATTTGTAAAGTGCTTTGTAAACCTTAAAGCACTGTCTAAATCCATATCTGTCAGTATATAAATGCTAGCTGTTATTATTAGCTATTACCATTCTCACAAGGGGGTAAAAATATTGCTACATATTTCCTTGGTATTTCCACTACAAAAAAATTACTAGTTCTTACTTCTGCCTGACTGGCTTTTTCCTCTTGGTTGTATCAGAACCCACTTCCATCCAACAGACAGATAGGTTCATAAATGATAGTTTTGCAGTAAGAAACAAAACTGCAAGGTTAAAGTCTCTGTTTTCTATGCTCAGAACTAGTTTTTCAGCTATTTCATGGCCAAAACTGGATAAAGAACCAGCCTCAGAAACAGAATGACCTAGTTTCCAGTCCCACCTCTGACACAAATGGACTGAGTGACCCTGGGCAAGTCACTTACTCTCTCAGTTCTCAAGTAACCCTCTGAGAATCTTAGTTGTGGAACAGGCGCTAATTTGCATTCTTCACCTCAGATTTTTAAAATAATTGTTCTTTTTACTTCATTGACAAATTCCCATGATATCAGAGGATTACATCACACTCCCAAAATTAGAAAAGGTTTGAGTTTCCATTTCAATTCAATAAAAACCAGTTCTCTAAAAGTGCTAGTCGTATCTGCGAAATATTGTTATGTGTCTATTCACTCACTCTGGGTTTTCTTCCCTCAGGCTGTCTACCGTCATGAATATATACACAACGTTAGAGGCAAAGTGGCTCCCACTACTAAGACAGTGGATTTGGACCGGTCACTTCATGCACATAAGCTACAGAGTGAAGTGAGTATTGAAAATCCATTTGTAATAGTATTTTGAGTCTGGTATAGAATCAGGAAGGATGAGCTCTGGTTCCATAACACACAGGGAAGTCTCTCATCCCAACTCAGAAGAAAACTCAGAGAGCCATGAACTCTAGAACATATTCGAGGTCATATGAGCTAAAAAGAACCTACACCTAATTTATGACTTCCTCTTTACTACCCAGTGTCTGATTTTATAAATCAGTCCTTCAACATGGTTGCTAAAACACTGGATTTTGAGACCCAGGATTTGAATTCCATCTGGATCTATCTGTATCACCCAGGACAAGATCACTTCACCTCTCTTTTCTTCATCTATTAAGTGATGAAGTTGAAGTGATGAAGGCCTAAATGATCTCTCAGGTCCCCTCCAGTCCTATGTCTATGACCCTGTGATCCTATGACATATATTAGGTTCCAAAAATGGGACATCTGGTGCTGGGCTTTCTGTGTATTAGTGGCGGCTCCTGTAATGTCACTTAGTGGAGGGGTCAGGGGAAGTGATGGAGCTCAGATCCTTGCTTCTTCTTCTCCTAGGTCTTTCCAAAAAAACTTTAGGGTAACCTGTAGGCTAAATAAATGTCCTCTACAATCGCCTACTCTCATCCCTCTCAATAACTATCCTCTTTGTCCCACCCCAAAGCAACAAAGGTATATTTAGAGGTCTGACTCCCTTGTTATTTTCTGAAATATTCATTCCAGCTCAATCAGCACAAAGGCATCTATTGAGCAACCCAGTGTAAGCTTTGTCTTGAATGTCCTTAACTTAGGTCAGTCACTTAACGAATAGATAGGATTTTAACCTCTTTTTTCTTACTTATCTTTGCAGTATTTATACCGAAAGGATGGCTTACGTTACCTCCCCACTGGATACAGGATTCCAGGGGATGCTCCCAACTTTAAGAAGGCTAAGGAGGCCCAATACATGAGTAGTTATGTAAGTAATAAGGCACAGAAGTGACAACTTAGAGGTGTTGGAGTGTCGTGGGTGTTCTGGAACAAGTACTTAGAATCAGGCTACTTCTATCCCTCCAGGCTCTCTCTACAAGTTCAACATGATATACAGAGGGAAGAAGTAAATAGAGCATTCCACTGGCATGCTCACTCAGTGTGGTAGGGGCATTGTCATTCTAACCACTAGTTAGCTCAATGAGTTAGAATGAGTGCCAGTGACAAAGTAGCCGTGGGCTTGTTGAAGTTGTAGGCTAATTAACTTTGCTTTGATCCTTAATCACAGACTATACTTTACCCCAGTTTGTCATCCCACAAATCCATGCTGTTGGTCACTCAGGAGGCCTAGGCAATAAACTGTGGCCAGATCCTTGAAACTCCTTCCACCCCCGCTCGTAAGAAAACAACTCAGAATCACATGTCGTACTGAGAATGGATCGATAAAGGACGGGATTATTATAATGTTATAGAGTCTCGACAGAAAGATAGGGGATTCAGGATGCCAGTTGCTATAGATATTTTGGATTATGTGAACATCCAATGTGTGGATTTATTTTGCTTAGCCAAACTTGTTTGTTTACAAGGGTTTTATTTTAATGAGGGTGAACGGAGGGATTGGAGGCTAGAAGGGCTTTAATGATAATGATGCCAAAAAGGAAGAGAAGAAAGAAGAGGAATCATTGTAACATTTTAAAATGCATAGATAAGAAGAGAAGCGTGTTCATAAGGAGACATAGACAAGCAGGACAGTTTTGAAACTTGAAAGAGAAATTCTAAATGCAAGTTATGCATAATGGAGATTCATGACTTTCTACATAAGATGATGTAGTGAAGAGAGAGCTGGCCCTGGAGTCAGGAACATCCAAGTTCAAATCCGGTTTCAGATGCATAATTACTGTGTGACCCTGGGCAAGTCACTTAAGGTCAATCAGCCTCAGTTTCCTCTAAAATGTGGATAATAATCACACCCGACCTCCCACGGTTGTCATAAGGATTAAATGAGATAATATTTGTAAAGCATTTTATGAACTTTAAAGTGCTGTATAAATGCTAGCTATTATTATTTTGTTCACCCATGCATATGGAAATGCTTGTTTATTGATATTTTCCAGTTTAGAATAATACAAATTAATAATAATAATGCAAAAGATTAGAGAAAGGAATGAAGCCACTACTAGCTTCAAACATTGAGTACCTTTATAAATAAATAGTTATCAGTTATCCAACTTCTCCCCTTAGCAGGGAGCTGCAGAGTGAGCTCAAAGAGTAGATGCAGCACAGCCAATGGCGTAGGGGAACTCATCCATTTGCACCCCTTCAAAGAGCCGTATAAAAATTCTAGGACGAGAGCCCAGAGGCAATACAGCCAGGGGAATGGCCAGCAGTATGTGACTGGTCCCGTGCCCATTGTCCAAAATAAGGTTCTGTAGCCTAGGGATCATCCATTGGAGCCACTGTGGGTTAATAGGGCTTCTCCTTCCATTTTGTTATTGTTTAGTCATTTTTCAGTCATGTCTGACTCTTCGTGACCCCATTTGGAGTTTTCTTGGCAAAAATACTAGACTGATTTGGCATTTCCTTCTCTAGCTCATTTTACAGATGAGAAAACTAAGTCAAACAGGGTGAAGTGACTTGCCTAGCTAACAGAGCTAATGAGTGTCTGAAGCCAGATTTGAACTCGTCTACCTGATTCCAGGCCTGCACTCTCTTCACTGCATCACCTAGCTGTTCTCTCATACTTATCTTTAAAATACTAGGAAACAAATAAGCAGGCCAGTGTCTAAAAGTGTGATTTAGTATGGCTGCAGTCTATACCCCACAGTCAAAAAGCCAAGAAGTTAATAATGAGCTAGGTCGGTAGATTCAGAATCACATAGCTGTCCACAGAAAAGGGGGAGGGTAAACGTTTATAAATCTGAAAAATTTTCTCCAGCCTTCTTCTGTACTTATCAGATTCCTAGCTATGATGTAGCAGACAACGATGAGCAGCTATAGCCATGAGAATTATAGCACCAGGTCTAGCAGATAAATCTGTTCTCTTTTTTTACTAATCTTCTTTGCTATCTACAATCTTATTTTTTTTAGGCAAGATGCTAAAAATAAACATTTTTTCTCTTCCTGTCCATGGGCTTATTTTGAGGATAATATTTTTATTTCGAACTTAACAAATGCCAAATAAAATGGCCATTTCCATTGTATATAGTGTAACAGGAGAAGATTGAAACTGAATCTCTATTGGGTACAGTCTGCTTTTAAAAAAAATGTAATAAATTCAACAAGTCCCTTTCAGTGCTCCCCTGTATGTCTGGAGCATTTCATTCTGTTTTCTACTAAAACTTATTTCAGTGGTCCTCTTTTCTTTCTTTTCTTTTCCTTCCTTCCTTTTTCTCTCTTTGATATTGTATCCATCCTCTCTCCCACTCTCATTCTACTCCTTACGGACTTTTTCCCCAGTATTCATTTTCATAGCTGGCTCTGTTACCAGAATCATGCCACAAACTTTCCCTTACAACCAAATGCATAGGAATTTTCAAACAAAAAGGATCCCTTTTTTCTCTGTACAGATGACAAGACTATAAATGTAATGTTGCCTCTCCCTTTAAAGAATTGTTTTTTCCCCTAATTCTGATTTTTGTTTTGCAGTTTAAATACAAAGAAGTCTATGAACACCTCAAGGCAAATGGTTACACTCTTGGCCCCAAGGATGTTCCATTTGTTCATGTCCGGAGAGCCAATAAAGTTACCAGTGAGGTATTGTGACTGTGGACTACAGAGTTAAATATTTTATTTCAGTGAATAAGTCTTTGTTTGGAATATGTTAAGGAGTTAAGCTGAATCTAGCACCAGTCTCAAACATCAGCAAGGCAAGAGAGCATTCACTTTATTACTAGTCTTACTTATGTGACCTTTATAATTGGCAATGCCCCTGCAGAGACTTAACCCATTGAAAGTAAAACTCCATAGTACAAGGCTTCCCTGTCCACCTTCTGCAGAATATTTCAATGGGTGAATTAATATGGAAGGATTCATAAAGTTACTGTCTTTTCTAGCAAAAAAAATGTCAGTTTTGAAGAAAACTCCCCTTGGTGCATTTATTTCTGAACCAATGAATCTTCAGTGTGGTATTCAAACAAAGTTGCTTTTTGGTCTAATTACTAAAAATAATACCTTTTATGCCCATTCCTTCCAATTTTTGCTTTGAGTTTGCATTTAGCATCTCCTAGTTAAAAACCAAACTTATTTTCCTCTCCCAGTTTCAAATTACTTTCCCTCCCAAAATATCTAGGGTATTTGATTGTCAACCAATAAACATATACCTTAATTACCCTATCTTACGCTAAGCATTTCATGTATTTTTTTTTCTTCCTCTGGGATAGCGCCTGTATCGACAATTATACCACAAATTAAAGGACAAGATTCATACCACTCCAGACACACCTGAAATCCGTCAAGTCAAAAAAACTCAAGAAGCTGTCAGTGAAGTACGTTTTTTTCCAGGCTGAGGGGAAGTGGTTGAAATTTAACTCTGAATTCAAAAGTACACTGCTTTTAACATATGTGATTTTCTTCCCTCTTAGCTGATCTACAAATCTGACTTCTTCAGGATGCGAGGACACATGATCTCCTTGCCATACACACCTCAAGTGCTACATTGCCGCTATGTGGGAGATATCACCAGTGATGTAAGCAGCTCACAGGAGCCCTAGTGGTTAGGGTAGGACTTAGAGAGGGCCATCCTAGCTCAGCGCCTAATATTTCCAGCTATGCTAAGGCATTCCACATGTTCTAAGCAGCTAAGACAACCAATGCTCTATAGACTTCCTTCTTTCCTTGTTCACAATCTTTCATTTCCTATGTGGATCTTTCTGGGAAACACTCCTGCCCGAAAGCTTATCAGAAATGCTCACATCATCGAAAAGGCCAACTAGGAAAATTAAAGAACACCCCTTAGTCATTCTGTATGTATCAGAAGACTTGATTTCCCTCCACCCCCATCAATTTATTCTATAGCATCAATTCCCCCTTTCACCCCTCAACCCTTATTGTCTAATACCCTGAAATAACTGCCTTCCCTTCTTGCCATGTCTGCCTTTCAAAAGCCACACTACTGCTGTCCAAGGGACTCTGTGTATGTAGCCCCTGTGTAAATTGAGAAAATAATGCCTATTGAACTATCTCTTAAGCTCAGGGACAGGAGGCTTAAATGAAAGCACCTGTGATTGTTTTGAATGAAATAAGCTGGTTAAGTAGAGTCTACAGAGGGAATGTTAAAGTAAAATTAATCTATAAATATTTGTTGAGTGTTGTCTATTTCGCCCAGATTTGAACTTTTAACTGTGCCATCTCTGTTCCTATTATGCCTTCACAGATTAAGTACAAAGAGGACCTACAGATATTGAAGGGCTTAGGATGCTTCCTCTATGATACCCCTGACATGGTCCGTTCCCGTCATCTGCGTAAGCTTTGGGTAAGCTCCATCCCTGCAATATTATGTACCATATCTATGTCCCTGATACAAAAGTATGTCTCCTAGTTTTGGACAGAAGCAGGTCACATGCATACAGCTGTTTCTGGGGGTAGAAATACTTATGGTCCTGCCTGTGCAGTGTCAACCCACTTGAAAGAGATATGTCCCTGAACTAACATAGATAATGAGTTCAATTAATGTGAGAGGAGAGGGAAGAGGTAGCTTTTGCCCACTGCGAAGTGGTATGGGACACATAAAAAGTTTTGCTGTATTTATGCTTATTTCTTAACAAATACTTCAGAGGAAAACATGTCAATGATAGTCACTAGAAGGGCCAAATAATTATGTATGATCTGCAAGAGACATCTATAGTCTATTTTTTTTTCTAGTCCAACTACCTGTATACTGATAAGGCAAGGAGGGAGAGAGACAAATATAGTGTGGTGCTGGACACACCTGAATACAGAAAAGTGCAAGAGCTGAAGACACACCTGAGTGAGGTGAGAATGCATGATTTTACTTCTCAATATGCTGATACTAAATGAGGAATTCCTGTGTTACTTTCTTTTTTCAAAAAAAAAGTATTTTTATGAACTTAAACATAAACTTTCAATATAGAAAGTAGAACAAAAAGAGAGAATTATGTGTGAAATTATCACTATTACAGATAGCTTGTTTTTAAAGTATATATTGAATTTAATACAATAGTACCTATACTATCCTACTTTTCCATCACCTCCTAAACTTCTTTCTGCTCTCTGCTATGTATTTTAAATTATTTATTGACTCGTTTATTCTTTCTTTTGTCTTTATTTTTGCATTATGTCACTGCCTCCCATTCTCCTCAACTTTTCTCCTCCCCCAAAAAAACCTCTTTTATAACAAATAAGTTTATAGTCAGATAAACCTATGATACTTTCAAACAGTTTGTAATTTCAGCCGTGCATGATCTTTGTCCCACACAGGAGTCCTCAGCACTGTTAAACGCCCCTCCTCCACCACTAATTAGCTGTGATGTGTTAAGCAAATCAATTGGCTGCATTAAGCGTCAATTTCCTCATCTGTAAGAAAGGAATATTAATTATTGCTGCCCTACCTATGAATAAGGAATTATAGAGATAAAATGAAAGCAGAAAGGACTTTAGAAAGTTGAAAGTATAACATAAGTGTAAGATGTTCTTATAAGTATTACTGATTGTTAATGGGAAAAGACATTATAATCATCAAGGCAGTCCATCATCTGTTCATTTTATTGCCTTATCGGCTTGTCTTAATGAAGTTAAAGCCTAAAGAATGTCAACAGCTGGGTCAGCTCATCTTTTTCAATAGCTCTAACAATTGCTGATTAGGAATGATTTACGTTCTTAGACTTAGAAATACACACACACACACACACACACACACACACACACACACACATATAATCAGTCCACTAGTATAAGACTCTCTATACTTGACTAGACTGGTTCTATCCCATCCATCCCAAAGCCTTCCTAGCAGGAGAGAACCTATCAGACCTTTTATTCCATTGTCACAGCCTTTAAGAACCCTGAGTCACCTCTATTACACCAAGAGGCATAAAAGGACCATTGTCATGGAGGATGTCAACAGGGAATACAAATAGAAGAGAGGTTCCTTAGATGTTCACATCATCCAGTTTCTCTTGGTTGTAGATAACAATATGTTTATTAAATCAAGATCCAAAACCCTTCAAAACTTCCTAAATGAAAACTATAATCATATAAAAAAAAATCCTAAATATCTGCATAGGAAAGACTAAGTGATTGTCCAGACTATGATATGTAACTGATTGAACAAATTGTGAGGTAGGTCCATCTGGACACGTCTTAGGCAGATGAACAATGAATTGGTGCAGAAATGAATAGGAGGTGGACAGGAAAGAGAGAGAGAGAGAGAGAGAGAGAGAGAGAGAGAGAGAGAGAGAGAGAGAGAGAGAGAGAGAGAGAGAGAGAAACAGAGAGAGAGAGAGCATTCATTATGTGCTAAGCTCTGGGAGTACAAACACAAGCAAGCAAGAAAGTCCCTGCCCTAAAGGAGCTTACATTCTGATGGAAGAAGACAATATATAACAGGATGCTGGAAAAGGAGGTTTGGAGATGATGACATGGCTTAGTGATGGCCAAGAAGTGAGGTAGATTGCATTTAGAAACTTGCACAGTGCTCTTAGGGACCCCTGATACAGACTCAATCTTTTAATGTCAATATTCTTCCAGTAATGATGTCTACTTCCTAAGAATTAAAATTGTAGGTCACACGATGAGCAGTGTTGCAACATACAATGGATTTTAGTAAGTGGCAGCCTGTTACCAGTAAAGAACTGTACAGGAAAACTGTACAAAAGATTATTAAATATGTTGGTTTTGAAAATGGAGTGGGCTAATCACATAGTTAGAGCAAGGGAAAAATTGATGAACAGTCCATATGTTTCTTTGGAACATCAAGAGATCTAAAGGAAAGTCCTTAACTTAGGTAGATTATCCTGCCTCCCCTAGGGGACAATACATGAGAAGATATGGACAAGAATCACACAGGATGAGAAAGTATAGATAAGTTGCCATCTATTGAGGAGAACGCCTACATTAATTACTTGTCTTTTGTTTCTATGATTAGTCAATGTGATTGCTCATTTGTCCTTATTCATTTAATTTTCATTCAACCCTACTATCTTTCTCTTTTGTTCAACTTGTTTCTATAAATGCTATATAAAACATCACTAACATATGTTGATAATGATTTGTTTTATGTTTAGTTGGTGTACAGAGCTGTAGGCAAAAAGCAGAAATCAATATTTACTTCAATTCTTGATACTCCTGACAATTTAAGAGCCAAGAAAGGACAGAAGATTCAGAGTCAGGTAAGAAAACTTAATGGGAAATATAGCATAATAATCATGCCCCATTGAAGATCACCAATGAGACCCATATAACTAATGCAAGTATAACTGTCTGCTTCTGATGCTACTCCACTAGTTGACCACATTCAGCAGCTGGCTCTGGATATTCATTTTTGGCCTCTGCAGCAATGTTCCTCTTAAAATGGAGGGGGCCAGGAGTGGTGGCAAATTTTAGGATAGCAGGTAATGCTACTTCTTGTGCTTCTAAATACTCTAGTATAGCCTCCCTGGACTACCTTTGCCATCAGATAAATGATCTACTGACTCTTACACAGTATCTAAGAATATTTTGATTGGCTTCAAAAAGACTACACACAGACAAATTAAACAGCATTCTATGTACTCAGACATAGACTGATACACGATGTTCTTTGTGGAAGATACAGCAGATAAGAATCATCTTATCCTCCTTTCATTCCTTTAAAAGATGGCTTTCAAAGGATAATTTTCAATATGGACATCCACATGTCAATAATTGAAAAGATCCCCGATTCCTCAGTGCAGAAGAAAACTTCTTTATGTCTTTGTAAACAACAATAGTGAATTTCAGAGGCTAAAAAAAAAGAATCATCCCCTGGTGGCCAATCACACGGTTATAAGCCTCTCCAAACTTAGCTAGGCTGGTCTTAGGATTATAAATATACATTCTTTTGATAGGCTGATACTCTAAGACCCTCCTGCTTCTTAGAGGTTGCTGCCCTTGGTGATAGAAATATTTGAGAATGGATGAGTTTGACTATGTTGGGGGAGAGGGACAGAGAAGAGAAAAAAGTGTGGTTTGTCCTATTTGAATCCATGAAAAAAATAAATTATGATGAGAATCTAGTTCATGCAACCTCAGTCAGTGCCACCTGTTCGTATTTTGGGCTATGAACAGGATGAGAGAATATACTACAAGTGCCACAATAACAATTACGATGTTCTAATGATACTTTATCTGGTTTTTATAGTATCTATATGTTGAATTGGCCACCAAAGAGAGACCCCATCATCATGCTGGTAACCAGACTAAAGCCTTAAGCCATGCTAGAGATGTGAAGGACATGGTCAGTGAGGTAAGATGGAAAATCAACACCACCACAAATTAAAACATAGTTATAAAATAGATAATAAAATATTACTTAGTTCATTAAAAACTTCACCATCAAGCATCTACTTGTAGTCACTTATGAAGAGTGTTTAGCTTGATTGAAAAGTGAAAACTAAATCTAAGCTCTTGAATATGAAGTATAACATTCCTAAAGCTTTGAAATTGGTAGGGCACCCCTCTGTGGCAAAGGTTGCACTGGATGAAAGCACTTGAACCTGAGTCTGATTCCCTCTCTCTGTTTCGTTTTTTAGAAAAAGTACAAAATTCAGTACGAAAAAATGAAGGACAGGTATACTCCAGTCCCTGACACGCCAATCCTTATCAGAGCTAAAAAGGCTTACTGGAATGCCAGTGATGTAAGTATCCTAGAAATGTGCCCTTTTCCTCCTCGTTTCTGCTCTGCCATGATGGGATGGAGTTGGGACTGAAGCACACTCAATAAAACAGCTAGGATAACACATTAAAATAATCAAATCATTTCTATGTTTCCAATGCCTATCATATAACTCATGTCATACAACTAACATACAGATGAATGAAGCCAGGCCAGGGAGCAGAAGACACAGCTGAGAGAAAGCTTCCAGATATATAGCTACTCTCTATGCTAATGTGGATAAATTTGGAATCTCTTCTTTCTTTCTAAATTTCTTCTTTCTTATTCTAACTTTCTAAGAAGACAAGTTTTAGTGCAAATGCAAATCTGCTTTGGTGGAAGGCATTTCCTCACTGAGACTTCCCTATACCAATAAAATTATAGGCATAAACCAAACACACACACACATATATATATATATATATATATATACACACACACATTGGCCATATAGGGATAGTCATAGGGACTAAACCCATGATTTCATTGCTATAAAGGAAGTCCTAAGTGAGGAAACCTTCTACCAATGTAGGTTAGCACCTTCCCTAAAGCTTATAGTCATAGAGAGTTGTCTTTGCCAAGAAAATCTCAAGATAGGGTCACAAAGAGTCATACACAACTGAAACAACTGAATAACAAACAAAACTAGAGATTAAACGATTTGACCAAGGTCACGTATCCAGGATGTGTTAGAGGCAAAACTTAAACCCAAGTCCTCCCTACTCTGAGTTCAACTCTCTGATCACTGCTCTACGCTCAGGTAAAACATTCCCATTTTGAATAATGAAGAATATTGGCTTACATGACCTTAGACTCCGAGTTTGAAGAGACCTAAAAAGTCACTTAATCCAACCCACTCATTTTACAGATAAGGAAATAAGATCAGAGAGAAGTAACTTGTTCCAGTCACACAGGTAATACAGGTGGAGAGGTAGAATTCAGACCCATGTTGGCCAACTCCAAATTCAGTGTTTTTCCTGCTATGTCAGAATCAGTCACCAAAGGATAGACCCTTTACCAAAGTTGAATTTTAGTCCCCAAGCTTGGGCTTACCATACCCAATAATCCCAGAATCATGCTGACCATGTGGATTGAAGCCATTGGATCACAAATTGAGCCCTTTCCGCTGTTTCTCCTCTTCCCCTAAGCTCATCATAGTACAGCCCATTTTGGGATTTCTAGGCACTTAGAGGCAGGTGTTGTTCTCTGCTGGGACTACAAGGAAAAACTTTTTCTAGGTTAAGTGGCCCTTAGGGTGTATCAAATTGGGGAACTGCCCCCAGAATCCACTATTTGTGGGGTCCTGGGTATTATAGGGACTGTGCAGCTGGATTTTTTGGGGTGCTTCTGATGGGGAAAAGGAAGTAGCATTGCCCACTACCCCAAAAAAGACACACATATATATGATGAACTCTCTTCATCTACATATCCCTCTTAGGTTATATGTAACTCTTTTGCGACTTGCATCTCACCCCACCCACCACAGTCTTCCCTTTCAAGACTAGATTCAATGTACATTTAAACAGATTTCCCCTATATAAAAATATCGGGGTGGGATGCTTTGTGTGCTTTGTGCTAAAGGCTTGTACCTCTTAGTGAGATGAATGTTCCTGGGGCTTGAGTAGTGGCTAGATTGAGAAACCATAATCCTCCAAAAAGAATTATAGTATATGGCTGACATCTAGAAAACAAGTGGGTGTAGTTACCTATGACCATTACAGTAAATGTCTATTTCCAGTCCTGGAAGAATATCTGACCAACTTGCATAATGGCCAATGTGAAAAGTGAAAGCAGACATAGTTCTTTTGATGAGAATCTGCTAAGAATATAAGAGATTCAGCTTTATACCATACAGCTGGTTGAGTCTAAAATCTGTCCAGACACAAAGAGAAATCCTGTTTTAGGATCAATGACCTTGGGTAAAAGGGCAAAACTACAAAACCAAACCTAAAGTTGAAATTTAATGTAGCCTAGAATCATGACCGCAGCTCCAGAAAGGGATCACTCTACCCCAAGAAATAAAGGTGTTTGTGCCAATTGTTACGTTTCAGGCTTAATGAACCTATTTTTTCCCCTCTCCAACTGAGTTTTGTTCAGACCTACAATAAGGTATTCAAGTCTAAACCCATGAGAAAAAGTTAGTGCTGGAGAGAGCCCTACAAGGTTTATTTGGATGCCTGTTTGTGACATACGTACCTCTCTCTTTTCAGTTACGCTACAAAGAAACATTCCATGCCACCAAAGGGAAATACCACACTGTGAAGGATGCCCTGGACATTGTCTATCACCGCAAGGTCACAGATGACATCAGCAGCGTATGTCCTTATTTTCTTCTTTTCTTTCACACTCATTTAAATGATGCTTTCCTCAAGCTTTCCTCTTATACATCTCAATTAGAGATACTGTCCTGTGGCTGCCCACCCTGGCATCACAACTTAACACCCACACTTTCTAAAAATAACTGAATAGAGAGGGGAAAGCCAAACTGGTCAATGGGTGAGTCATGGTTTATTTTAACCCTGGGAAAGAATCATTGACTTTCTTTGTGCTTCTGCCACAGGTGAAATACAAGGAGAACTATATGAACCAACTAGGAATCTGGATGTCAATTCCAGATCGCCCAGAACACTACCACCACCGGGCTGTCACTGATGCCGTCAGTGATGTGAGTCTTAAAATCTTTATTTGTGTTTATACATAAACGTATATGTATGTGTTATCTCTGCCTATGTCATTAGTGATTCAAATTTCTATAATTTTAAAAAGTTCTCAAGTTTTAAAGATGAAAGCTAAATAACCTACCTCTAACTGAATTAAGCAAAGGGGAAATTAAATTGACAAGACTTTTTTTCCTCCTAAAATGACCATTAGTTTTTTAAGAAACAGCTCCTCTGTATTGGCTTAGTCTAGCATGGCTTGAGAGACAGTTAAAATTGTTTTGATCCCCTATGTAAGTGACAAATGCCATGCAGTCAGTGCATGATGCTACATGAGTAAATCACTTTTTTCTTGGCCTTTAATTATTTATATCACTCTCCTCACATAGACTTCAGTATCAAGCCATATTTGTAAAGATATTTAAAAGTGTTTTCATGGTGACTTGTTTTTAGGTTAAATACAAAGAAGACTTGACATGGCTTAGGGGCATTGGTTGCTATGCCTATGATACCCCTGACTTGATGTTGGCAGAACAGAACAAGACCCTTTATAGCAAGGTACGTATATCTTTATGATGCTTAGATTATTGTCATTTTGTTTTTGACAAAGATTTAGGACACAGAAGATTTCTCGTTAGCTATTTGACCAAAAAAAACAGTCGCCTACACAAAATTAAACAGAATCCAGTAAAGCATCAAATGGCATATTCAGGGATCATTAAGCAAAAGATTATAATTAGTCATTTGAAAACATATTCTAAAATCAATTTTATAGTCCATAATGTGAGAAGAATACAGGTAATTAAGAAATTCAGGTGAGGAGGGGGAGGGGAAATTAGTTACCATAGTGACTCACAAATGGATGGCACCTTTTAATTTTAATTAATTAATCCTTCTAACTAGCTGCTAAACTCAGTTGTTTCAGAAGTACAAGTTCAGTTTTGGTACCCTGAGCAAAGTTCTATAATTCTGCCTTTCCAGATCTAAAGAGGGAAGGAACAAGCATTTAATAAGTGCCTACTATGTGCCAGGGACTGTGCTAAGTATTTTTCAAATATTTCCTCATTTAATTCTCACAATAACTTGGAAAGGTAGGGAGTACTATTATCCCCATTTTACAGATGAGGAAACTGAGTCACCCAGCCAGTGGCTAGATTTGAATTTAGCTCTATCTGAAACAAGGCTCAGCTCTCTATCCACCATGCCAGCTACATGCCTCTAAGATTGCATGCTTATTCTTACCCTCACTTCCAAACCCTCTGAGAGCTTAGCTGGCAATTGTTTAATCTCCTAGGGAAATTCTGTATTAGAGTTTGGAATGCTGTGAATGAAAGACAGAGACAGAGAGGGAAAAAGAGAGAGCTTAGGACAGAGAGAGAATGTTTCTAATGAAAGGGAATTTTACTTCCTATTAACACGCCATGAGGAAATTGCCCTGTGAGAATCAATGCTACCCAGCAAAGGTAAAGAGGTTATTTTATACTACTAATTAGCTGTGTGACCTTGAGCAAGTCACCTAAACTCCTTGAGCCTCAGATTCCTCATCTGTAAAATGGTAGCATTAGACTATGTAATAGTTAAAGTCTCTAACTTCTAACATTATGTAATTATCTATGACAACTCCGTGAACAGGGCACCTAGGTGGCACAGTGGATAGAGTGCTGGGCCTGGAGTCGGGAAAACTCATCTTCAGTTCAAGTCTGGCTTCAGACACTTACTGGCTGTGTGACCTTGGGCCAGTCACTTAACCCTGTTTGCCTCAGTTTCCTCATCTATAAAACGAGCTAGAGAAGGAAATGGCAAACCATTACTGTATCTCTGCCAAGACAACTCCAAATGGGGTCACAAAGAGTCAGAGACAACTGAAAAAAGACTCAATGACAAACTCAGTGAAGACTGTATTCATGTGAATGGATAAAAAACACCCCCTTTGAGTACTTGAGGCCTTCTCTTTAAGCCAAAGGTAATCATTATGGGCAAGGAAAGAAATAGGGCTTGAATATATTTTGCCTAAAGTGGGAGATAGATGTATTATTAAGTCATCTAGTTCATGAAAAATGTCTTTTCAGGCTAGTCTTTGGGTCTACTGGTGAGAGCTCATTTTATTCACTGAATTAATTAATAAACAGATTTTTATTACAGGTTATGCTTAAGAACTTGTCATATACCTTTTTTAGCATCCTACATCACAGCATGTTGTATTTTAAAATGACAACTTTCTATTTGCCTTCTCTAGTACAAGTACAAGGAATTATTTGAAAAGACAAAGTCTAATTTCAAGTACATAGCTGACTGTCCAATTAATAAGCATTTCAAATATGCAACTCAACTGATGGATGAGGTAAGCATGACCTTTTTATAATGGATCTATTTATTCCCCGTAAGTATCCTAGACTGCTTATTGAAATGAACTGAAATGATAGCAAGAGAAAAAGAAAGAACAGATTAAAAGCTAGCAAGAGAGAATATCTATGATGCCACTAACCAATGAGATCTGCACATATATTCCACAGATAGCAGGGAAGGGCATATTCAAAGACTATTGGAGCCTTCTGAAAAAGCCTCCACTGGGCTGAAAAACTGGTAGCAAAGTCCTCATGCTTAAAAAAAGTTTAATAAAATAGAAGAATTAAACCACTAATCTGCAGAGTTGTGGGAAAACTTGGCCATTTGCCACTGAGTCTTACTAGGCAGGTTTCCCCCCTACTTTGTTCAGATATTTAGTGAAATAGCAAGTCTTTGTGAAGAGAAACAAAGATTCAGGTATCAATAAAGTGAAAAGATTAGTGATATGAGCTTAAGCATAGGATTTGAGTCAGAGACCCCAGAATTCTCAGAATAATGCTGGTTGACTATCTGGTTTAATATAATTTGTAGCCTAGTAGTCTGAGAGATTGCAATGACAATGGTCAGAAAATTTTCTAGCTTGATAGTTGTGGTCTTTGACTTCATATTTCTTCTTCTTCTTATCCTTTGTCCAGACAGGAAGCCATTTGACAAAAAGAATTTGCCAGTATACTCTGCCAACCCTTCCTCAATCAATCCAACCATCTGTGTATGCTCATTAAGTTAACTTTAAAACAAAGTCTTTGAAATTTTCAGCAATTCCTGGACTTACAACCAGATAGTTTTATCTTTAATTTCCTGTTTTCTCTTTTTTTGTAGAGGTGGCTAATTAGTAAAAGAGAAAGGTTAAAAATGATAATAGACATACTAATTGCTTGAAAAATTTTAAAAAGCCTATTTCTTTGATTAGTTTGTTAATTTGGTTTGCCAAGCATTTGATTCATCTTTATTAAAATTCTCTGCCTGTGAGATTCTGAAGGAACCCTGCCAAGCCTTCTTACTGGTGCATTAAAAAAAACCCAGAATTTTCCAAAATTTTATTTGCACATGGATAAAATGAACTATTGCCAGAAACCTCAGACTTATTCTTGCATAATTGCAAGATTTTATTGATACTTAGCTTTTTGGCACTTGTGACTCCAAATTGTAAACTGACAGGGTGTCCAGCATTATTTTAAATAGAGCACAAGGAATAATGAAATCTGGCATTGCTAATGGCATTATAATTAAAGATGGTATATGTGTAGGTACAAAGTACTTGTATTTCAGTGTCATTGAAACTCTATACATCCAATCCACGCCCCAAGTCTTCTTCAGGCAGAAATTCTATTCATTTAACTCTGTGTCTCCTTTAGTCCACAGAAGGGCTCAAGAAATCCCTCCTGGAATTGTTAGGTTTCATGACATCTAGGGTTTAAATCTAGAGACATGTCTCCATATCCTTGAAATTGTGTACTTGTTATAATCCGATATGCTATTCTGAGCAGAAAAAATACAGAGCTGATTATGAGCAGCGGAAAGATAAGTACAGCCTTGTTGTGGATGAGCCCAGACATCTGCTGGCTAAGACCGTAGGCGAACAAATAAGTCAGGTACTGTAACAGTGCTGGCCAAGATGGCCCAGACAGTGCTGTTCTCCTAATTCTCGAGGTGTTCGTCATGTCTGCAGCCAAGGATGTCATAGGGTTCTGCCTATGATATTGAACTGTTCTGTTCCTGCGTCCTCCAACATCTGTTAAGCCACCCAAATAGCACCTAAGCTCTTTGAGTGAGCCAATACATGCTCTGCGTACTCTCACCTGATGTGGGGAAGTAGAAAAGGGAAGCATTAATTTGCAAAATGTCTCCCTCCTCTTACTGGGCTGCAATTTGCTAGGGCAAATCATAACTTCCCTGCTACTAATTACTTTGAGTTGCAAGGCAAAGAAAAGAAAAGAAAAGGGGGATAGAATGACATTTTTTACATTTACCATTTCTCTGATTCATTTTTTAAAAGCAACTTCATTGGTATCATAAGTAAAACTTTCTTGGTGGTACTAAAAACCACTTCTAAAATCATAACTGCTCAGCTTAAAATATTGAAGTCTTTCTACTTGGTGGCCCAATAAATTACTTAGTATCTTTACCCATACACATCTATGTGAGTACGTAAAGTGTTTCTGCCTACATCTCTTCACTCTGAGGTGACTGGGATATAGAGCTGTGTTCCTCCCTGTCTTCATAAGTCTTTCTTGTGCTTCACTGCTCTTTGTATGGACAGAAAAAATATAAATCTAGTGCCAAGATGTTTCTACGACACGGATGTAATGAAATTCTGCGTCCAGATATGTTGACTGCACTCTACAATACACACATGTGGAGCCAGGTAATGTTTTATGTGATGCAGAGTCTTTATAGGCCTTTTCATTCTTTAATTTTAAGCTGTCATTCTCTCTTCATCTCATCACTTTTTTCATTCCATGAAGCTACATAAATAATCTCATCTCATACTGTGACTGATGGTGAAGCTGCCATAGTAATCTTCTCTATGGGATGGGCCAAGTATTTGTCCCTCTTGGAATTCTTAGCAAACAAAAAGCTAAAGGTGCTTTCAAACTGAGATTAAAATTGTTATTGTGCCAAATTCACTGTCTACAATTTTGTCCTAAGTAGATGAAAACATTCTTTGGGAGCTGACTTCATCAAGGGATAGACTCATCAGCCTTTATGTTTATGTTTCTATTCAACTTTTTCTCTTTGTTACTTCTGAGTTACAATACCAGCTGGGAGAAAAAAGAAAAGTAATGTGATTCTTTCAATAACACATATTTATGGCCTCCTGGAGTCAGCTTCATTTGCTAATGTTTAAACCATACAAAATTCCATCCCAGTGTCCACATCCCTCGTGCACACTGGTTTCCAACATCATTGATTAAAAGACACTGCTTCAAGGCCAATTGAAATACATGGCATTCCATTCTAGTGCTATCTGAAATTTTGGCTTAAAACATTGGACAGCAATGACTGTGCACACCAAGAGACTGAGATGAAAATGTTCATAATGAAATTAAATTCTAGAGCTCCCAGATGGACAAAGAAAGATTTTTTTCAGTTGACTACAGAGACAAACTAAAATATATTTTTTACTTTGTGATCCTATGAACCTGGTAAAGGGATTATAACTCTCTCTGTAAGCAGCCCACCCTCTGGAGCTCATTCCTTTGTTCAAGTGTGATCATCAAATGTCTGTGCTTGCATCCTTGTCACTGTGTCATACATATTGCTTAATATCGCTTGTATGCATGGAAAATTATTTACTCTGTGACTATCAAATCCCAAAGGTATATTTGCATGTGTGCTACTAAGAATGAGATTTATGGGGAATAGTAATACCTAACCTGTTTTCCCATAGTCATGGTATTCATTTTTTTTAACAACTCCATTTCATAACTAAGTTGAACAGTCATTCCTTAAAAAGACCTGCACATGAAACTTAGCTCTGACAACTGTGTGACCAAGAGCAAGTCACGTGATCCCTTAGCATCCCTGGCAACTTTCTAAGACAATAGCATCAAACCTTTTGTTCTCAGGGCTCCTTTATACTCTTAAAAATTATTGAGAACCCCAAAGACCATTTGTTTATGTAGTTTCTATCTTATCCAAATTTGCCATATTAGAAATTCAAATATCTTAGTTTTCTTGAAGGTCCTATGTCTGTTTCTTAGTACTGACTTTTTCTTCTTCTCCATCATTAGATCAAGTACAAGAAAAACTATGAGAAGACAAAGGACAAATTTACATCTGTGGTGGATACTCCAGAACATCTGCGTACTACAAAAGTCAACAAGCAAATCAGTGATGTAAGTAGGAAGACTCCTGAATGCTGCCCTTAAGACTCAAGCCTATAAAAATAGAAGGTCTTAGGGTATGATGTGCTGGAAACTTCTTCCAAAGTTCCCATTCCCTGCATTAAGCCAGCTTAAGTAAAAATGGCATCCAGAATTTTTCAGCACAAAGTGATCAGGGTAGAGATATGATCCTTCTGACTCAACCCCTGTGGTTTTTTTTAACCCTCCAGATTCTTTACAAGTTGGAATATAACAAAGCCAGACCCAGAGGCTACACCACAATCCATGACACCCCCATGTTACTGCATGTTCGCAAAGTGAAAGACCGAATCAGCGACGTAAGTACAGGAGTGACTTTTAGGTCACGTCATCTTGAACTCTGCATTTCTGTGATGTGGGTAACAGATCAAACTCTCTTTCATGAAGAGCAACAGTGTGACACCGGGAAAAGGCACTGACTGGAGTTGGAGGGACTGGGTTCAAATCCCATCTCTGACATTTTTGTTACCCAGCTGGGTCTCAGTTTCCTCATCTATAAAATGAGGAAGGTTGGATAGACAGCCACTGAGGTCCTTTTCACCCATAGGCCTGTGATCCTATGATCTATATAACCTTTGGTCAATATATGAAATCAGGAACTAATTTGAGAGAAAGAAATATAAATGCCTTTTCTGGCATACAACTTGCTTTCATAATTCATGGGTCTAGACTTCCTGATTATGAGATCTAGGTTCAATTCAAAGAATAACTTCCTGGCTTCAGTAGAACTAAGAGAATAGAAAATTTTAAAAGAATTATCTTAACAGAGGCAGGCACACTAAAAACCGCAAGAAGTAGAAGCTATCTAACAACTGAGTAACAGCAGCTGAATAAAGATACAGAGAACTATTAAAAATGTATGTAAAGACTTGAAAAGCATAGTGCTCAGAGACCATTTAGTTTAGGGGTAAATAGCCCTACCTACCCTCAGTTGACTCAGAAGTCATCATATTAAGGAAGAGGATAATAATTCATGTCTAAATGATAACTTCAAGTTATCAAGAAAAATGTAAATTGAGTGCAATGTGTCCTATGTAAGGAGGAAGAGACATATATAGTGCATTTAAAAAGAGTTTCATGCAAGATGATTGAAACTTTTTGAAGTGACACGTAAAAGCATAATTACACCTGGAAAGTTAACTTATATGGAATATAGCATTCCTCAACAATATGGTAAGTAAAACATTATAGTAGCTCATTACAAACAAGGGGACTTGCTTCAGAATCTATATAGACATTGGGAACTGTCAGTAAACATTATTATATGAGGAAAGAAAGATAAGAGGGGAAAAAACCTTCCCTTCTTTCTGGAGTCCTTAGGATTTCCTGATTTATTGTAGCTGCACTGTGTTCACATTGATTGCCATCAGCAAGAAACTATATGCTCTGTCTCCCATGTCACATATTAGATGGCATGGGCTAAAATCACCATTAGGGAAGAAGAGTATAGCTAGTTAGCATCTAATAATAGTTAGCATTTATACAGAACTTCAAGGTTTGTATAGCACTTTACAAATATTATGTCATTTAATTTTCACAACATCCCCAGGGAAGTGGAGCTATTATTATCTATTATTATTAATCTACTATTATTATCCCCACTTTACAGATGAGATAACTGAGGCAGACAGAGGTTAAGAGGCCAAATTTGAACTTAGGGCTTCCTGACTCTATGTCAAGAGCTCGATCTACTGCACCACTTGGTTGCCTGTGATTCTGTGATCCTAAGGTCTTATTACCTGAAGTCACTTAACCATGAAATTGATCTAACTAGAACATTGGCAAAAAAAAAAAAAAAAACAATCCAGGAAATAAACAAATAAGGCTATTGAGAAGCCAAAATCAATGTCATATACGGTTATCCCTTCCACGCCCACAATTAGGAAAATCTGCATAAAATTTTTGAGCCCTCCCTTTATACTAGAGAAGTATGAATTGTTTCTTTTTCTTTTATGGGGTGTTTACAGTATTAAAAGATGAAATATGTTGATATCATATAATGTTATCCATATACTTTATGCATTTCTGAGTTTCTAAACTTTTTCTGTGTCATAGATGTCCTTCACAAAACTCCTCCCAAAATTCTCATTTAATTTCTTATACCCATGATACATTGAAACCTCGATGGGGTAACTGTATCTTACTCATTGAGGAGCCATTAGCTCCAGCGGCTTCCTGCAATTGACATTTGCCCTGCTGAAAATTTTTATATTTCTAAGCTTTTTATTATTTGTTCTAACGCCTTGATAACCTGCTTTACATAAACAGTTCTGGCTAATTATGTCTCTTCCTACAGCTGAAATACAAAGAAGCCTACCACAGGACTAAGTCTAATTGCACCATTGAACCTGATGCAGTTCACATTAAGGCAGCCAAGGATGCCTACAAAGTGAACACTAATGTAAGTCCCAGAACATTCATGGCCCATCAGTGAATAATCCTTTGCCTTGGTATTAGCAAACCTCAAACCCACAAGCGCTTTTACAGCATTTTCTTTGAGTGTCTTTTCAGGATATTCTGCCTTCAGTTCAGGAGACAAATTATGGGAGCTTGCAGTTTGACACTGAAATGGGTTATTACATTTGGTTCTCACAAAGGTGTATTGGGAACAGTGACTGTAGTCAGATCCTAAGGTGCAGAGTACAGCTTCTCTCGTGTCAGCCTTATAGCTCACAACCACCTGGGAATTAGATCCGGTGGTTAAGAAACAGGGGATTCAACTCTGAAATAAATGAGACAGTTTTAGCATAACCAGAACTTTGGGAAGGTGCCTCCTCTTCATTTTTTAAAGTAATCAGGAGCACCTTTCACACAGAATTTCATATTATCTGTACCACCCTGAGTCCAGGGTCTACTTGTGAAATGCAAAATAGTTCAACAGCTTAATACATTGAGGAACTGGACTAGACTCACTTACTAGACTTACTAGCTCACACATTAACTCTTTATCAGTGGAAAGGTTACCTTTCCACTCACTCAAAAGAGCCCCTTCCAAACTGATTAAACTCAAATATGGATGGTTCTTAACAGAAGTAATTGGTATTAGAAGATGTCAATCATTCCTTTTCTCCCCAAAGGATCAAATAGGGATGATCTTAGATTCTTCCAAGAGAGAGTTTAGTTAGAAATGAGAAAGGACTTTTCTCTGAAGGTGATTATTTCTTGAGTTCCCTTACAGCTTCATGAAAAAACATGCAAATCATTATTGGGGCTTTCTTTTGCATTAATAGAGGGAAGACTAGGCCCCCCATGCTATTTGTGCTCTACTGAATTAAATTATTCCTCTTCCTTTTATTAAAAACAGAGGGATTACAAGAAGCAATATGAAAAAACCAAAGCTCACTGGAGGTGGATTGCTGACAGACCTGACTTCGTACAAGCTGCCAAGTCAACCTTGCAACAAAGTGATGTAAGAGAAATGAAAACCCCACCATGCACAAGTGCATAGAGCATCCACAAAATAAAGGAAAAAACCATAATCACCATCTAGCATATTTCTAGCTTATTATGATAGTCAACCATCCCTCCCCGTTCTGATCAGTAAGGGGAGAGGCAGAGTGAATGAACAGCTACTGCAATCCAATCTTGGAGGCAGCTTGTATGTCCACAAAACCAAATTCTGCTCAGACTGTGAAGTGCAACTACCACTGACACATGTAGCTGAATTCCAGGAAACCCTAGATGGAGATGGAGAGTATTAGCAACCCCCAGGATACAATGATAAGAAATGTCTCAAGTTTGATATGTGCATTTTGATGAGGGTCACAAAAGCCTTTCTTGCCCACTTTTTAATGTCAAAGTTGAACTCCGAGGGTTTAGCCATACTTGGTTCCAATTCCTTGTGTGACTTGTTACGGATTCCCATTGCTTCCTGTGGTGATGGCTGTCCTGGTCTCTTTCTCATTTCACTCTTCCTTCCACTTTCCTCTGAGGTAGTTTGAATACAAGCTGGACCGAGAATTCCTGAAGGGTTGCAAACTCTCTGTCACTGATGACAAAGACATGGTTCTGGCCCTGAGAAATTCCATAATAGAAAGTGATGTAAGTATCTTCTCCTTCAGCGATAGCCTTGCCCAGATTCCTATCCTGTTTCTCATGTGTATCAGGACCCCAGACCCCTGGATGAGTGCACAGGACCCTGAAGTATTAGCCCTTGAAACTTGCTCTGCTTGGCCCATGTGGTCAAACCCAGGAATGATGGCATACTTGGGTTTGATATGAGGAGAAAATCCTCCTCTTTAGAGATAGCCAAAAGTGAAATGGGAATGAACTGCTTGGGATATAGTGGGTCCCTGCTCACCTAACGTCACCGAGCAAAAGCTACAAGACCCCTTGTTGAGGATATTATGGAAAGGATTGCTTTCAGATACAAGTTGGACAAGATGACCTCCGAGGTCCCTTTGAATGCTGAGTTTTTCTGATTTTTGTGATAGGCAAATGCAAGATATATTCTTGCTATTGTTGCAACTAGGTTTCCTTTATGTTTTATTAGAGCTTTAAACTTTGAAAGATGCAAAAATGAAAGGTGATTTCCAAGTACACCACGTAAAGTAAGAAATATCATGTCTCTTTAGGAAAGTTCATAGCATAACCCTGATTCAACAAAAAATCAAGTCTCCCTGTGATATGTGCTCATTTAGGGGCACTTGGGGAATTTGAAAGCAGGCTTGCTAAGGTGCATCAAAAAGCTGAAGGACTGTATTTCTTTCTTTTTATGCAGTTAAAATACAAAGAGAAACATGTCAAGGAAAGAGGAACCTGCCAGGCTGTGCCCGATACTCCTCAGATCCTTCTTGCTAAGACTGTCAGTAACCTGGTATCAGAGGTAATCGATTTCCAGATTTCACCTGTGTTCATCCAGGATCTTTGCTTACAACTCAGACCCCTTCACCAACTACTTTTGTATGTCCTCAGAACAAATACAAGGACTACGTGAAAAAGCACCTCTCACAGGGCTCCTACACAACTCTCCCCAAGACTCGTGATACAGTTCACGTCAAGGAAGTGACCAAGAATGTCAGCGATGTAAGTAACCAGCCATCATAAAAGTGGTACTCTGGATTCCATTTAATCATTGACATACAAAGTGACTAACCCCAAGTGCCTGTGTGGGTGACAGAGACTCTTGGACAGGTAGATAAAGGCTCTGAAACTTCTTTGAGCTTTGCACAATGTCCTGTTTGCATTTTAAGACCTTATAATTGCTACCAATATAATTATCTGTGGAACCAGAATTTCAAGTTAAAGAAATCATGTTTATTGACATCACAGGAGGAAAATAGGATCAATATTTGGATTTAGTGCTAGGTAGATTTTAGAGACCTAGGTTTAATTAAAGGCTATTCAAAAAATTTGGCAAGTTACCTCTCAACTCTTAACAGAGAAGCAAATGAATGACTATCAGGTCAGGATATTATATATTGTCAGATTCGGTCACCGTCAATGGGTTTTACTTGGTTGTTTTTCTGTTATAAAAGTTCAATTCGTAAGGGGAGGAGGGGAGTTATTTCCAGAAATGACCATAATGTTTTGGATTTAACCATAAGTCACCAAAAACATAAATTTTTTAAAAGTATTATGAGTGTGGATTCTGTCAAAGGATAGGTTTCCTGGCAGGACAGAGACCAATATTAACCAGACAGGTCTGCTCCTTGTAACTAATCTTAGTCCAGGGAAGAAGAAGGTGATACTGAACAGTACATAGGCACAACCCTGGTATTGCCCTCTTTGCGATTAAATGTCTAAACAGATTTATGCAGGACACATTTCCCTAAGGATTATTAGGTGCTGTAGAGTAGTGGAAATTGTAAGGGAAAACACACCAAAACATAGGTAAGGGACTTTCTATCCTTGTGGCCAGACAGATGCCATCACTAGTTATGGAAGATTTTTCAGCGGATGATATCAGGGTTCTTCAAGGTCATATTTCCATTCCCAACCCTGCTTAAGGAGAATTTCCCCGACAAAATTCTGATCCTATTAATACTTTATACTCCGTTTAGACAAATTATAAAAAGAAGTTTGTAAAGGAGAGAGGAAAGTCCAACTACTCCATCATGCTTGAGCCACCAGAGGTGAAACATGCCATGGAAGTAGCAAAGAACCAAAGCAACGTAAGTGTCTTCTTTCCTGGACAGCATTGCTCTGTCAGTATTTGAGTTAGTGAAATCTCTTTCCTCCATACCTTTGCACAAATGGCCCCCTATGTCTGGAATGCACTTTCCCCCCAGTTTCCTTTGAAGCATCTCTAGCTTCCTACAAAGTGCAGTTCAGTTACCACCTCCTAGATTCTTCCTGATCTAACCCTCTTGAAATTACCTAGCATTATTCTTCATTTAGTCACTTATGGGCCAGTTTTTTTTCCCTCCTATAGAATGAAGAAAGCCCCTTGAGACCTGGGACTGTTTTCGTCTTTTTTGTCTTTGTCATTTTCTCTTTGTATCCCATGCCCCTCATGCAGTGCCTGGCACATAGTAGGCGCTGAATTTAATTGAAACTGTTGAAGCAACATTATGGAGTCTATGATTGATTCGTTTGGTGGACTTTTTCTCCTTTAAACTTTTAATTACCTGACTACCTCACCTTCCTGGTTTTTAAAATTAATTTTTTTATTAACAAAGTTTTATTTTGTTTCTCCCAGCCCATTCAGAAAGTAAGAAAAGAAAAACAAAATCTTTGTAACAAATATGCCTAGTAAAGTAAGACAAATTTCTGTATCAATCATGTCCAAAAAGATGTGCTTCATTCTGCATCTTCTTTAAGACAAAAGTATTGGGAATATGTTTTAATTGAAAAGCAAATGGCTTAGATTTGCTTAGAATCCATAGAAAAATATAGTGCTTCCCTTGATTGTATGGACTTTTCTTTCCTTCTTTGGTTAAGATTGCTTACAAAAAAGATGCCAAGGAGAACCTACATTACACCACCGTGGCTGATCGGCCTGACATCAAGAAAGCAACTCACGCTGCCAAGCTAGCCAGTGAGGTGAGTGTGCAGTAGTTTCTGATGCCCACTTTCAGTAAATTATTCAAGACATTTTCAATTATTTGACCTCTTGGTGTTTTGCCAGAAGGATGCTGCTACTCAACTTAACATTTTGGTTTTGCTTGGTCTAGGTGGAATACAGAGCCAAACACCGGAAGGAAGGCAGTCATGGATTAAGCATGCTTGGCCGCCCTGATATTGAAATGGCCAAGAAAGCTTCCATGCTGAGCAGTCAGGTAATGGTGGCAGTCAGAAGGGAATAATGGGACCATTGAAAACACTGTCCGGATCAAAATTCTTTGATAAACCATAGATTGCTACATGTCAGCATAATTCTTTAAGACAAAAGAAAAGCAAGTTTCTGAATGGTATTTCACAACCCTTTTTAGGCTTACCTAAGAGATTAATGGAAAGAATGATTAAGATATCTTCTTTTTCTTTTTTTTTTCCTCATAAAGCTACCTGCATTTATAAGTCCCATTTATTAGTATATGTGTCAGTAGCAATTTTCATGTGTCAGGGATTACAGATAATATGCATTTCATTAGTACCACTCTTACAAATTAGTCCCAGTTAATTTTTTTAAGTATGACAAGTATGGATTTTATCAGATTTTGGCTTTTTAACAGGACACAATCTAGTGTTAATCAAACAGGCCTGTTGTCCCTTGTAGCTAGTGTTTGGTCAAGAAAAAGGCAATGTTGAATAATTCATAGGAGCAACTCTATTATTGCCCTCTTCTATGATTAAATGGCTAAACAACTTTCCCATGTCTTATTTCCCTAATTAAAATTTGCAGCTGTAGAAGGCCCTCTTCTTTTTAAGATAGTGGTGAGAGAAGATATGATAGGAGTGAAGTAGTATTTGAGTATCACTGTTTCTGTATAGCCTGGGGAAAGAAACCCTTTCCTTGAAGAAAACCTTGCTTCCAGAAATTGTATCTTACTGCATTGAAGTAACTATGGTGAGCATTACCCAGATGACCTGATTTTCCCATTACACAATTCATCCAGAGGACCCAAGGACCTCTCTCACAATTTTCACATATTTCACAGGAATCAAAATGTAGGGCCTTTCTTTTAGAAACTTGGGTCATCTAGCAGCTCATGAATCTCAAATTTCTTCTTCTACTTAGCAGCTTTATCAAATGCATGTTAGTCAAGATTTTGCATCTTTTTTTCTTTAACATTTGTTATTTTCAGTATAAGATAGATGTAGACCATTTGGAGTAACTTTAGGTATTACCTATACTGTCAGTACTAATTCAAACGTGGAATTCCAGTCTTTTAAGTAGTAAATGAATAATAGCAAGTGATAATACCTTAGAACCTAGATTTGAAGCATGGGTGTATTATAAATAATTATACTGGTTTGCTTTTAATGTTATGTCATTTAAAAGTTCTTCGGTAGCATCTAAACTTTGTGTGCAATATAAATGCCTATTATTAGTAGTATTTCTATCAAGAAGGCAACAGCTCAAATGCTATTAAGTTTACATGAGATTTCTTTTTTTTATTAATGCTGTCACAAGTTGAGAGCCAGCATGGAGTTTTGGCCAGAGATCTGACCTTAAGTTGAGGAGACCTGGGTTCAAGACCTACTCTGATAGACAGACAGAGACACAGACAGACAGATGGACAGAGATAGAAAGAGAGAGACAGAGAAATAGATACAGGCTAGATATAGATAGATAGATAGATATATACTGGCCACAGGACCTTGGGCAAGTTATTTAACCTCTTATTGCCCCCAGGAAATTATAAAACTGCAAGGTTATAGAATAGTTGCTCTTCATCATTAGTAGAAAGGATTTCCTCACCAGAAGTTAGTTCTCTACACTAATGAAGTCACAGGTATATACCACATACCATGTGAGGCTTCCACTATTGTCTTCTTCTGATATGGAGATGACTATGAGTTATCAAAGATTATTCTAGGAAAACATAAATTCAGAAGGCTTGTCCTTCTTGCACTTGAAAAGGTTAGAGTATGACTTAGTGATGACCTCTGTGACTTAGTTGAAGGACCAGCCTGACTAAGTTCACAGAGGTTCATCATTGGAAGACTGGCCATCAAGCTAATAAACTTTTGAGGACCATAGCAATTAATGAAACCTTTTGATAAGGTTGGTACAATCTGCATCAGTGAAAGGAGTACCTAAAGGGACAAAAATTACAATTTTTAAGTATTAATATATTGAATGAGTACCAGAGAACCAACAGAAAAAATCTGGAATAAATTAAAGTTGAATTTCTAAGATTAGTGAGACATAGCAAACAATAAGGGAGAACACTGAAATTATGTCTTAATTGTTTTTAAATTGTCAAAATGTGTTGCCATCTAAAATAATAAAATGCAACGAAGTCATTTTAGTGCTATTTTTAAAAATAGATTCACTATATTTGAAAAACAGCAACTGTTGTCTCTGCCCATAGATTACCTTTCAATTATAATAAATGGGAAAGTACCAACCTCTTTTTGTATCAATCCATTCTGATAGATTTCCCATGAAAGTTTTGCTCAAGTGTTGGCAGGGCGTGGGTCTTCCTCACAGGTGATCCCCCCCCCCCACCCCGCTCTTGTATTGTCCATTTGTGTAATGGTGTGTCTCCTCTTCTGATTGTGCTATCTTGCTGCCTACTCTAGGCGGAATACCTCAAAGGACAAAGGAAGGGGCATGGCGCCGCATCTTATGACACACCCATGATGAGGCACCTTAAGAAAATAAGTGTCCTCATCAGTGATGTAAGATTGACTGCTGCAACCAGGGAGTGACAACTCTTTGTCTTTCTCCTTCTCTCTTGGTCTTTGTTGTTGCTAGTCCTAGTTCTGGGGGCAAAGGTTGTATCTGAGATTCTAATGCCCCAGGCGTACTGTTTTTCTTTATGGTATATGTGTGTATGTTGACCAGTGTAGAATGCAGTGGAAGTTTGTCAAAGGAGATCATTCTGCACAAACCCCTTTTTTCCTACATGAAAATACACCCCAGTGCTGTAGGGTAGCATTGCAGAAAAATCAAGTCTGGCATATAGCACATAATTGAAGAGGTAATGGAGAAAAGCAGCTAGTAGGCTCAACTGGACCACCAAGTTTCTTTGGGGTTGTTGACATTGGTAAAATAAAGATGACATCAAGATGAATTTACCATCTTTGCAGCCAACTATAGACAAAAAACAATCTAAAAATCAGATGAATTTTCATGACCTAGATACTATTTTATTTTAGTATCTGGTCATGGCCATACTATAGAAAGAGGGAGAAAGGTTTAGTGGCTAGAGAGCTGGTCTCCAGCTTAGCGTTAGGTTCAAGTTTCTGATAATCCTGACTTGTGACTCTGGACAAGTCAATAAATCTTTCAGTGTCCCAGACTATCAATAGCAGAACAGTTGCTAACCTACATTAATAAATGGGATTTGCCTCTCCAGGAATTCCCTACATTTATGAAATTCTAGATGAGGGTGCCCCATTCCTACTAAAAAAGAAATAAATATTAGGAGATTCTTTCATCCAAAATTGTCTTTGGTACTGTCTTCTAATTCCTTGAAGAAGCTAGTAGATTTATGTCTCAATTTTATTAACTATCAAATGGTGGTAATAATAACACCTATCTCGAAGGGTTGATGTGAGGATCAGATGAGATAATATTTGTAAAAAGGGCTTAACACAGTGCATGGCACAAAGTGATATATAAATATTATATATTAATCTATAGTGGTTATAGATTAATATATAATATTATCTATCGATACTATATAAATGCTTGTTCCCTTCCTCTCTCTCTTTTGGTTTTATATTCACTGCCATCAGCAAGCACTTTGATCTTTTTCCCTATTCCAAAAGTGACATTCATTACCTATCAGTTCCTCAAAGAAGGGACTACAGAATGATCATAGAGTGAAGTCTTTCAATGAAGCATTGAAAAGATAATGCAAGTTGAACCTTGGAAATTACTTTTCCATACTAAATCTACAAAATTCTAAGTCCCTGTGCCTGAAAGGATTGAAAAATGGAAGTATCATAATACGTCAAAACATGGGACAATGCAACATCACCCACTGCCACAGTTAATTTGGAAAAAAGGGGGTCTCACCAGTACCTGTTGTCTTCATGTTGTTTTGCATGCAGATTCTGCATGGTCAAGCACCATTTCTTGTACACATTTGGAATTCCAAGCTTCTCAGGTTTGGAATTATATGCATGTTATTATTCTTTAAAAGGCTTTAGTTCTTCTTATGAAGGTCAGAGCAGTAAGGAAGGCAAGCAAAAGCTGGATTTTTATAATACAGAGTCATATGGATAATAGTGCTGAGAAATATTAGCTTAATGCCTTTGAAGAGAGAATCATTTTGGTGGACTCCTTTGAGAAGATGCATCATCTTCCTTTATCAGCACATTCTTTGCTTTTCTGTTTTGTTTTGTTTTATTCTTGGGATTTGTCCTCATTGTTTTCAGTTCCTTTTAAGTTATCTTGATTTCTCTTTCTTTTGAGGGTGAATTTCCCTTGAGAAGGAGTAGATTTCCAGCAGCAATTGAAAACTTTTTCAAACTAGTGTTTATGCTTCCTCCTTTTAATGTCTGCTTCTGTACATCCTGAGAATTGCATTCTTATTTTTTTCTTGTCTTTTCACTATGGGTTTATTAACGGTAATCAATTCTAGATTTCCTAAGTGCCTTGTTCTTTTGGACACAGTTTTTTCTTTAATGCATTAGAATGGTTTCAATGCCTATGTGTCCTGCATTATTTCTGATCTGTTTTTATAGCAACAGGAAGGACAATGCCTACTGTTTAAGTATAAGACATATGGAATGCCCTAGAGCAGGAGTTCTTAATCTGAGGTCCACACACCCCTAAGGTCCCTATTGGTACATTTCAATGGAGTTGCAAACTTGAATGGAGGAAAAAAACCCCCGACTACGTCTTTATTTTTGTTAACCTCTAATTTAAATTTTAGTGTTTCTCTAAATTATTAATGTAAGCAACAATGTCTGTAGGGTTTTATAGGCTTTACCAAAGGGATCCATGACACCAAAAAAGTTAAGAACTCCTGTGCTAGAGAATGGAATGGAAGAATGAAATGGAAGAATGGAATGGAATGGAAGAATCTTTTATGGAATGGAAGATCTTTTATGAATGGAATGCGTGCTAATTCTGCATCAGTCCATCTTTTACCTTACTAATGAGAAAGTATAGAAACTACATCTACCTTTTGACTGATTTTTTTAAAACAATTTGCTTTTTGTCTTTTATTACATGAATAAACTATGGGAATTTATTTGTAGATTTGTACCTGGAATATAAGTAAAGCACAAATCTCATTAGCAGAAAGAAAAACTAGCTTTTTCTGCCACAATTGGATGGTCCTCTGAATTCTTAAGTGTTCTCCTTTGGATCCTCTAGTCATGTACAGTGAATGTCTCATCTTTTTCAGAAAATAATTCCATCTTTAAAATATCCATATTCTTACATTCCAAAAGTATAATTTATGTTACATTAAATTTTTCTTTTCCTGGTCTTTCTGTCATAATATAATATTTTGAAGACATTAACCTAGCTCACTGTATGTACTTCCCTAAGAACTCTATATTAAATTCACCTTACTGAGGGTTTTACTAACCCTTTTGACAATTTCCCAATTTTCCCTAATAGACAGAATTATGATATCTTTTTCCTTTTCTTGTCAAGATCTCCATATTGCTCTGAGTTAAATCAAATTCTGTCCACTTTCTTTTCTATACTAGGTAAAGGTTATATTTCATGCCAGTGGAGAATTTAAAAGTGAATTGTAAACAAACCCTATCTCTTTTGGTCTTATTCTTGACTGCCTACACAACCTAAATATTTTGTCTTTCATCCTTTCACCATTCATCAGTTTCAAAACTGATTGGTATTCTGGAATAAATGGTGTTTGTCTTTTTATATTAGGTAAAATACCGAGAAAACTTTGACAAAGAGAAGGGAAAGACACCAAAATACAATTTGAAAGACAGCCAGCTCTACAAGACCATGAAAGATGCTAACAACCTTGCAAGTGAGGTGAGTCCCCTCAATGTCACCCACCCTAGACCCTGCTTCAGGGTAATGTGTACTGCTGTGGTTGACATTCAAGAGTGGATAATTTCCTCATCTTTCTTCTGAAGCAGCTTCAATTTTTTTTCATTCGCAGGTTAAGTACAAGGCTGACTTAAAGAAGCTTCACAAACCTGTGACTGACATGAAGGAATCTCTGATTATGAACCATGTGCTGAATACAAGCCAACTCGCCAGTTCTGTAAGCTCAATCACTGACCCACAAACCAATTTGGTTCACCATTTCCTAATAATTTCTCTTTTTGAACTCACTTTTAACCATTTGTACTGCCTTTCCTGTTACTGGAACATCACTTGGTAGTGACTTCTTCCTCTTCGGTCTAATGTATTTTTTTCTTGCTCACTTTGCAACATTAATCCATTCCTTCTCTATAGAATAACATCTCCAAGGTTTGTAGAGATGCTAATACTTTAATATGTCTAACCTTTTAAAAAATTAACAGATGCTTTCTAATTCTAAATTTTTTTAGAATTCTTTTCTTTCCTTTTTGCTGTTGACTTTTAAAACTTGCTGTTTTTCTCCAAGCCTTATTCCTTGACAACTTTCATACTATTGATGACTTCCTTTGATTTTGTTATTTCTTTGGGATCTACCTAGTTTTTGCTAAAATATTAATATGGTCAAAAATACTAATTTCCAGCTCAGTTAAGACTTGCAAACAAAAAAATTGCTAAAATATTTTTCTTTATCCATCACTCATTTGGGATGGAGGCATCTTTTTGACATGTCTAATTTGGATTTAACATGAAATTGGGTGAATGTCTGACCTTGGAAGAGGAAGTAGACATAAGAAGGGATTTTTCACTGAGGTGCTTCTTGCCATCTTCCCCTTCAGTACCAGTACAAGAAGAAATATGAGAAGAGTAAGGGTCACTACCATGTAATTCCTGATAACCTGGAACAGCTCCATCTAAAAGAGGCAACAGAACTGCAGAGTCAGGTAAGTCAGAGGAAGCTTGGTGGCTCAGTGGATAGAACATTGGCTTGGAGTCAGGAACCTCTGAGTTCAAATCCATCCACAAGACACACCTTAGCTGTGTGACTGTGAGCAAGTCATTTAGGCTCTCTCTGTCTCAGTTTCCTCAACTATAAATGAGGATAATAATAGCCACTTACATAGCATGGTCATTGTGGGGATCACATGAGATAGTATTTAGTAGTTGCTAATAAATGCTTGAACTCTACACATTATATGTGTAACCAGTATAACTTCATCACAGCTGCAGTTTTCTCACCCAAATGGAGATCTCTCACCTCTTGTCAAGTCTCTATGAACTCTTTATAGGAGAAAACAGAGAGCTGTGGATTCCAAATTGAGGTTCTTCTTGTGTCACCGACTTTAATCTTTGGAAATGTCTCCTCTTCGTTTGGGTTTAAATCGCTTTACATATAAGAATTCTCACTTTAAAAAAAAGAATCTATAAAACCTCATAGGAGAGATATTTGCACCTGAGTATTGCCCCAATTCTACATCACCAGATTCAAGATATGACTGCATACCATCAGAGTATTTAGTTAATAGAAACAACAGTAAGACTTAATCTCCCTTCTAATGAATAGAGTCCTACTTCTGAGTCATTGATGGGTTTCAGTTTTCTGTTGACATGAACATATGTATCCAAATAAGATCAGTCTGCTTAAATTCTGTGCCTCACTTTCTCTACCTTTAACATGGTGAATAATAATACCTGCCCCTACTACCTCACAAAGATATTGAGAGAGTAATGGAAGTAATGTGTGTGAAAGACTTTGATATCTCTGGAAGACAAGTGTGACATAAATCCTATTTCCTAAGAAGTCTTTGAGGTACTGGCCTGATGGTCGAGGTCTAACAAAGTATGGAGATCCATCAAAGGCTGTAACCAGATTAAGTCTGATTGTTGTTGTTGTTGTCGTGTGGTTGTCACAACTCACAAAAGTCTTCACTAAAGTATACCGGGGTTGCATTTGGTGTCAGCTGAGCGTGCCTGCAAATATGAAACAACAGATCTTTAGACCTACTGGGGAAGTATCATTGTTACTAAGCAATTAATATACAAAATAGCCTTCATTTTGACTTCAACATATCTAAGTTTTATAAAAGAGTTCACTTCTTACAATTCATAGAAAAAGAGTATAATAATCATTTTTAAATCCTTACCATATTCCTCAGGATTTGCCTCATTCACACTGCAGGCCCTATGAAAAATGATCATAAAAATCCAACTATTTTATCAATGGGACACTTTTTCCTTAGTTTCCTTGCATCCTAATTCAGTTGAATATTCCACAGTTTGTTTTTGTTTCATTTTGTTTTGTTTTTCAGCAAAAACTTTTACTAGCAAATATGGTAGTTGGGAGACAATCAGAGTCTCCTAGCACAATAGACAAATTCTTCATATTTTCTCTATGAAGGAGAAGTAATGGGAGCCAATTTGCTGAGCATAATTCATTGCAGACACTTGCTTGGGTAAACAATCTGTATGAGCCTTCTCAGATGGATAGCTAATAAGGAGCTGTCTGACTACTTGAGGTTTTTACATATCTTTCAACAAAATAAGAAATCCAAATCCAAAATCAGTCCTGGGTATACAATTAGGATTGATAACACTCCCTAGAATAGAGATCTACAATAAGTAAATGCATTATACTTATCTGGGCATTTTTTTCCTTTTAAATTTATTTATTTTTACTTTATAACATTCAGTTCCACAAATTTTTGAGTTCCAAATTTTCTCCCTGTCCCTGTTCTCCTCCGAAAACGGCATGTAATCCGATATAGGTTCTACATATACCTTCACATTAAACATATTTTCACAATAGTCAAGTTGTAAAGAAAAATTATAATCAATGGAATGAACCATGAGAAAAAAGAAACAAAACAAAACAAAAAAAAAAAAGAGAGTGAATAGTTTGCTTCAATCTGCACTCAGACTCCCTAATTCTTTCTCTGGATTTGGATTCCATCATGAGTCTTTTGGAGTTTTCTTAGAACCTTGCATTGCTGAAAAGATCCAAATCTATCAGAGTTAATCATCACAGATTCAATGTGTTTGTAATTGTGTACAAAGTTCTCCTGGTGCTGCTCCCCTCACTCAGCATCAGTTCATATAAGTCTTTCCAGGCTATTATGAAATCCGTCTGCTCCTCATTTCCTATAGCACAATAGTATTCCATTACATTCATATACCACAAGTTGTTCAGCCATTCCCCAGTTGATGGGTGCCCACTTGATTTCCATGAATATTCCACAGTTAATAATTTTATCTTCTTAAAATTAATAGACATACTGAACATAAAATTGTTTTCTTCTATTGTGCCTTTCTACTTATTCAATCGGGGCAGCTAGGTGGTGCAGTGGCTAGAGTGCTGGGCCTGGAGTCAGAAAGACTCATCTTCTGGAGTTCAAAACTAGACCCAGACACTTACTAGCTGTGTGACTCTAGGCAAGTCACTTAACCCTGTTTGCCTCAGTTTCCTCATATGGAAAATGAGCTGGAGAAGGAAATGGCAAACCACTCCAGTATCTTTGCCAAGAAAACTCCAAATGAGGTCACAAAGAATTAGACACAACCGAACAACAAAAACTTATTCTATCAATTCAATGAGTCAAGTCAGAATACCAAAGCCAGACTGGTAATACTGTTTACAATTCATTGAAAAAGGAAGTCTATGTTAGTCTGGCATGAGCTAGTTTACCTCTGGTTTTTTGGGAGTGTGTAGCTGTGTTTTATATGTAGCTAAGTTGGTTTCTTTGGTACATGGGATCCATATGTTGGATCCATGGATCCATATGTTGATGGTCACCGTTCCAGAGAGGCTTCTTTAAAAACCATACATCATCAACTCATTTTTTTTCTAATGCCCTTTAGTTAAAATTGAGTCCATCCCTAAAAAGAAAGTATCGAGACAAAGGAAAGTAGTCACAGCCTGAGTGTTTGCCACCCATTGACTCAATGAGAAAGCCAGGAAGTATTCATATTTTCAAGTTCATAATCAAAAATGATTTTGATAAAGAGAATGCTAATGAAATTATCTTATGGCTATTGATTATTTAGGATTTTAATGATAAAAGTAAAGGTAAAGGAAATGAATTTCTCTCCATTCGAGGTAAGGATGTGAGTCTTACAATCTAATCCTTAGGGCTATAGTTTTTTACTTACTTTTAAAGAAAACAGGATCTCAAATAATATAATTAACAGCCAAGTAGTTGTCTTGATGGAAAGCCTTATAACTGAACCCTCTAATACTAGGTGAAATATAAAGAAAAGTATGAAAAGGAACGAGGGAAGCCTATGTTGGACTTTGAAACCCCAACGTACATCACTGCAAAGGAATCTCAACAGATGCAGAGTGGGGTAAGAAACAAGACAAAATGTGCCTATATAGAGGTTCGGAATTGTTTATTATGTAATATGGTTGGGATATTCTTGTCAGGTAAATCACTAAGGTCCTCGTCAACTCTGGAATTTTCAAAATATTCTGATCAATAAATAGTTGCCATGCATAATATATGAGGTGAGCCATTTTCCAAAAAAGCAAAAATACAATAAAATATAATTAGTACTGAATGTAATTTAACTTTTTTGACTGAATCAGAAGATCCCCCAAGAGGGATATATATATCAATAAAAGCTGTTCCTTTGAAATCTCACACCCATGAAAGCTTCCACAAAGGAAATCGATAGGTCCTTATTAAGCTTTTCATTTTAAGGAGAAAACTCTAAATTACAAAGTGGATTTACACTGCCAGAATTTGCCTCCTAGTTAGTATAAAAGTAGTTAACATTTGTCTTATAAACCTTAAGGTGCTATATAAATGTCCTCTGTTTTCTTTATTCACATAAGGCAGTGGGCACTTGACATGGGAGGGACAGGCATAAAAAGTCTTGAAATTCTGTCACTTTCAGCCACAGGGGAAAAAAACATCTAACTCACTGCATTTCCACAGGGTAAACGCGTTGTAATCTTATTTTGAAATCTGCAAAATCCCATGGATTTTTAGAATATCATCACTAGAAACCATTTTTTGCCATGTTGCATTTCACAACTATAAGCAAAAGTGTTTTTAATGGAACTACAAAAATCCTAAAAAACAGTTTTACTTGACAAAATCCCTCATAATCTAAAGCAGAACTCAAAAGAGTAACAAAGTGTTTCATTTCCGTACAGAGTTTTTTCAACCGCCAAATGAAGGGATTGAACTAGAATTGTATTATCATCTTGCTGGATGAGATTTAAGGACCATCCTGAGAGTGGTTAGATAATCAGTTTTGAATTCAGGAAAGCCCAAGTTAAAGTTCTGCATGTGATGTATTGTGATTTGGTGACCACAACCAAGTCTCTTTAAGTCTCAGTGTCCCCTAGCAATCCTTGAAGGCTGTAGCAATCTGCAAGGGTGGGGGGTACCTTTATATGGAACCTTAGGGTTTGTAAAGCATGTTACAAATATTGTCTAATTTTATCTTAACTAGGAGGTAAATTTTGGCAACTTAAATCAATTTTTGTAATTTTGAGTTTTTCCCTCAAAATAGAAAGTTTAATAAATATCTATTGATTTCCTTTGTAGAGGCTTTCATGGATGTGAGATTTCAAAGGAATAAGCAATTCTCTAAGGTTGTAAAGTATAGATTTGCACCAATGGATGAAATCACTGAATGGACCCAATAATGATGTTTGTTTGTTTGAAATCAGGCCATGAGGCTCCAACTTAAAAAAAAAAAAAGAAAAGAAAAAGAAAACCTTCGCTATCAAAATCTACCCTAAGAAAAAATTCTGGTGTTAAAAATGCCTACTGCAGTATTAATTTAACTCATTGTGTTGCTTTTCCCAGGTTTATTTGCATTTTAAATCTTATTTCTCATTGTAGAATAAAAGGCATTGTCTCCATTTAATGTGTATAGAAAAAGTCCAAAAAAAAAAGCAAAACAAAAACAAAAACAGGGTAAGGGAGATATTTTGAGGTGTAGGTGGGGCTCTTGCGAAACCCCGGAAATCATATATTGTAAGTGACAGCTGAAACTTCCTCTCAGTTAGACTAGCCTTCGTTAAAATCTTATTACATTTGTATGAAGTAGACGTTTAGTAACTCTGGGTTTCTTCAAAACCTATTTCTTTCTCCTGGTTAACTTTCTCCCAGCAAAAAAAGAGAAGTTCTGCCATTGTTTACCATTGATCAGAAATACTATCAAGTCTATGCTTATTTGTTACAAGAGATTTGGGGCTTTTTTTTTTTCCAATTTGAAGGTTGGGGAAGGAATAAGTTAGACCCCTCCAAAAAAATAAAGAAGGAAAAAGAAGGTGAAAAGAAAGAAAAGAGGATCATTTAAGTATTTTTGATTCACAAAAAGGAAGGAACACCAGAAAGATTTACAAGCAGGATAGCTTTGAAAAATGTATGTTGATTTATTATATATTTAAAAAGCAATCTGTACATAATAGTTGGTGGTTTATGTCTAATCCTCTTCTGTTCTAATATGTATGTGGAAATGTTCATTTTATCTGATATTGTTAAGTTCAGAATTTTAAAAAAGAAATACTTTTCAGAAATTGCTTCAGAGGATTGTTGTCTTAGTCAATATATTGACTGAAAAATGTTACTTTTTCTTAATAATTTTTCTTCCCATAGCTAAGGGGGGAAAATCAACATAAAGATTTGCTTTTTGATTTTTTTTTCTTTCTACTCATATTAGAAAGAATATAGAAAGGACTATGAAGAGTCCATTAAAGGCAGAAACCTTACTGGCCTGGAGGTTACGCCAGCTTTATTACATGTCAAATATGCCACCAAAATAGCAAGCGAGGTAGCCATTACTTGGTCTTTTCTTCATCTATTGATTCAAATAATTTCATAATTCCACTAATGACACTCATCAATGTGTTTTTTTTACCACTTAACTCTTACCCATTTAACCACTTAACTTGAAACAGTTTCAAGTTGTATCTTCTTGTGCTTGATTCTTCTACCTAATCAATTATCCGTGTTAATTCTTCTAATTGGTTAATTGACTATCCCATCAATGTATGTAACTTTTCGAACTATTCTTTATTTCCTTTTTGTTTTTAACACCACCTGATGATTTGCCCCATGCTGTGGTCCATATCTTAATGAAACTCTACTAAATTTTATCTGCTTTAAAACTTAAACTTTTTTTTTTTGGTTTCTCAGTTAAGAGAAATATTCCTGGCTCTCTTGGCAGTTTTGTTGGTCTTATTTTTGTGATATAGAAAGAGTACAGGAAAGATCTAGAGGAAAGCATCCGAGGAAAGGGTCTCACGGAAATGGATGACACACCTGATATGCTCCGAGCAAAGAATGCAACTCAGATCCTCAATGAGGTAGCTCCACAAGCCTCCCAAGATCTAACAAACCACATCTGATTCTCATCTTTCCCTTTAAAGTATAAAAATTTTGCTTTACGTAGAATGTGCTACCATATTTGAATTAAAGGAATTAACGCTTTTCAGAAAAGTCCAACACAGTGGTCAAAGTTTTACTAAAAATCTTCTCCATTTCTACTGTACATTGATATTGTAGCAGCCTGATCAGTTTCTTCTCTGTAAAAAGGAGATTATAAAATCCGCACTCCCCTCCCAGACTTGTGAGGATAAGGTAATATCATGGGTATAAGGATTTTGTAAACCTTGAGTAATTTTATATAACTGTTAGCTTCTTATATCACACACTGCATGCTATAGTATAAGATACTACAGTAAATACTGGCTATAATTTCTAAGTCAAAACACATTGTAAAAATTAAAAAAACATTTATGGTCATTGAGTCCCATTATTAACTGACATAGACCCAAGAAATCAGTTGATTTTTCTAAAATGTATTATTTTCTTCTACAGAAAGAATACAAGAGAGACCTAGAGCTAGAAGTCAAAGGACGAGGTCTGACCACCATGGCAAATGAAACTCCAGACTTCATGAGGGCCAGGAATGCAACAGATATTGCTAGCCAGGTTAGTGTGATGTCCAAGGCTCCTGGATCTTCTTGCCTCCAATTTGCCAAGATACACACATTGTAAACATACTTGTGGAAAGAGATTTAGACCAGAAGTCAGGAAACCTGGGTTCTAATTCCAGTTCTGACATTAACAAGATGGGCAAATCCACCTCACTGGGCCTCAGTTTTCTCATCTGAAAAATGAGACGACTGGACTTAAATGATCTGTAAGACCCCTTCCAGCTGTTGAGATTCTCTGATTCTAAAAAAAATGTTTTATTCTTGCCACCTCCCAAGAGTCTCATGGGTAGTAAAATGAATATTATTTTATTGCCTATCGGACATGAATAATTTCTTTATTAGGTTTTGTTGAGCTAGTAGAAGGATTAGCAGAAGTTTCCTTTCCTCTTTCCATCTCTCATAGAATGTGCACCCTCATTATAAAGGGTGGAGTGCCTGGGATGGTCCTGGCAGACGCTCTCCTCAGTCTGCCCCCAAAGCACTTGCACAGCATCCGTTTGGGGTCTTCTCTCTCCTTTATTGCAAGGCACTCTGACTTCCTTAGTGAAGCCCAGTCTACATTAATCTGTTCCTTCTTTTTCACTCTCCAGAGATTTATTTATATAGTTCTACTATAGCATTCGTTGTCTTATACCAACCCTCTCGCCATCTCCTATGCATAGATCCTTTTTTCCCAACTAAATTGTAAAGTCTTTTACTTCCTTTGATTTTTCCGTAGTCCAGTGCTTCAAGCAGTGTAGAAATAAATATGGGCTTACGAATGAATAAATCTCTTGATGAATAAATTTGTATCATTTTTAAGTAAGCCAGAAAATTTATCAAGACCTTTAAAGCACGTTACCTACCAGTTTTCTTTCTTTTCAGATTAAATATAAGCAGTTGGCAGAAATGGAAAAAGCCAACTTCACTTCTGTTGTTGATACTCCAGAGATCATTCATGCTCAGCAAGTCAAGAACCTTTCAAGTCAGGTAAGGACAGTGGAAAAAATCATAATGTAATAATAAGGCAGAGAAAACAAAACAAAAAGCTGTTCCTGGTTCATTTCCATAAATTCCAAAAATAGCATTTTATACATAAGGCTTTGTAACACAATAAAAAGAAAGGAACATAATGTAATGTAAGTTTGGTTGAGATTTAGCATTCCTTTTGTCAGAATTAAACAGATTAAATCAGTGGAAAAGCATTTTAAATCTTGATATATGTGTCAGCTGTTGTTATTAATAACAACAATAATTGTCAAAATCCACAAAACTAGTCAAAGGAAATAGAATTCTCACTCAGAAAAAAAAAAAGTTGTTGCTTTTTTTCGAGCCGATGATGTAAAAACCAGTCCTCGAAAGAGGAGCAGTTAGCTTTCTAATTAAGCTGCTGGGAAATAATTAGAGTATGCTAAGCGTCTATACCTCTTTTTTTTTTTTTTTTGTAAGAAACCTCCATGACATTCTCGCTACAATGTCTTATTCACTTATACCCCTCATAGTCCTATCAGCTTTGCACATGGGTAATCTCAGATATATTTGGGAAGCTTCAGTGTTTCTGTAGGAGGCTTGCTTACTTCTCCCATACCCCTAGATTCAGGTCTATTTCCCTCAAAATCACAAGGCTCTATTGTTTCTCCTCACATCTTAACTCACAGTCTTATCTGGGACTCATTTCTGACCTCATATCTAATCTGTATTATCATGCCATTCTCCTCCAGATGTGATCAGATGTAAATCATAGTCACATCATCCAGCTGTTGTGTGTTTTCAGCCAAGTACCTCCCAACCCCTAAGGAAGATACAATTTACTCATTTTTTCGCCTAAGGCCCAACAGTCTTAGCAGAAGCCTAGTCTGGGTTCCCTTGCTGATGGGATCTTCTTATTGTTATCTTTGAAGGAGCTAAACTTTTAAAAATGCCTTATTAATTCTTTTTTGTGTATATCTTTCACTACCTACTAAACTACCCCCTTCACCTCTACCTTTCCAAGCAGAAGCCCTCCCTTGTAATAAATACACATAGACAAGCAAAATAAATCAATCAATGTACCTTCGTTGTGTGCACATCATGTTGCTTTTGAGTCAATTCCCTTTCTATTAAGAGGTGGTAGGTACATTTCATTATCAGGCAGCCGGACAAAATAAAGTGTTGGATCTAGAAACAGGGAGACCTGAGTTCAAATCCCACCTCAGACACTTACCGGATGTGTGGGCAATTCACTTAATCTCTCTTACGCCCAGTTTCTTCATCAATAAAATGTTGATAATGATGTCACACACTTCACAAGATTGTTGTAAGGATCAAATAAGATAACAAATCATAAAGTATAAATTCTAGCTGTTGTTATTATCATACTTTTGAAATCACCATTGCTCACCACTCAGGGTTCTGAGGTTGTGAAAAGTTGTTTTTCTTGTTGTTGTCATCATGAAAATTATTCTTCTGATCTTGCTCATTTCACTCTCCATAAGTTTGTACAGTCTTTCCATGTTTCTCTGAATCTACATTTCTTATGGCGTAGTAATTTTCCATTATATTCCCATATCACAATTTGTTTATCCATTCCACAATGGAATTTTTTCACAGTTCTTTGCTACAACAAAAAGTGCTGCTATAAAATTCTTATATATGAGAACCAGAAATCCTATCCTTGGCCCCCCTTGGGATGTATGCCAAGTAGTAACTCTTATAAACAACTTAAAACTTAAGTTGTAATATAACAACATAATTTTTTATTAATATAGATTCTTTGTTATTGTTTTATTAATATGTTTTGTTTTGATAAAATAATCACTTCTCAGTAAACAATCTATCTCTTCCTTTTAAAAGTCCATCCCTTTTTCCCTAAAAAAATAGTTAAATGACACAAGTATAACAACCATTGGGACTGATAGCACATGCAACTTTCAATTCTTATAGTATAGCTTATAAAACATATATAATGATATGTTTTCTCTAGAGAAAACAGATAAATTCTTAGCACAGTAGTGACCAGATTCCTTGCCCACAACTACCCCAGAAATTTGATGGAGCAAAAGGTTAGAGCCAGGAAGAGACCAAACTAAAATAACATGGAGGTAAGATAGGGATAAGTTAATAATAATCTCTTTCTCCCTCACTCTGGGGCCTCCTTGCCTTCTCCCTGTCTCATTACTGGGTTTAATAGTTTAGCAACTGGCTAAATATAGAAGACTTGTTTATATATAGCTACTAGATTTAAAGGTACTCAAATTTTATGGGCCCAACTTTGACCATCTTTGTTGACCAGTCTTCCAGTGGATTAAGGACAAAGACTCACTCTCTTAGAGAGGTGTCATCCCTGGATCTATACAGAAGCCTACAAGTACAGCAATATACACACTGCCTACCGTCAGCCATTCTGTGAAGACATGTTCCACTCATTATGAAAGTTTGAGTTTGCAGACCCACCAACTTCTGTAAATAGTAAGGAAAAAGAGACCCAAGACTCAAGAGCAGGACAATGGAGGCAAAGAACCAGAATCTGAATCCTAGCTTTGGCACTTAATTACCTGTGTGACTTTAGGCAATGCATTAACTTTTCTGGGCCTCAGTTTCCCCATCTATAAAGTGAGAGAGTTGGATTAGAGGAACTCTGAGATCCCTGCCAGCTCTAAAGTATAGGATCCTATGAACCCCCATATGTCAGGCCATCTTAAGGTTCTGTTCCCCAAGTATCAACATTGTATCATAGAGATCTGTTGCTCACTCACTCTGTCCCCTTTGAATGTGTTTTCAGAAAAAGTACAAAGAGGATGCAGAAAGGTGCATGTCCTACTACGAGACAGTGCTGGAGACTCCAGAGATACAGAGGGTCCGAGAGAACCAGAAAAACTTCAGTCTTGTACGTGTTTAGTTCACTCAATGTCCATTTGGTTTGATGATACTTGCATTTTACAAGGTGGAAGGGAAAGCTACTATGGGGATGGGAGGATAAGAGGGAGGAGTCATGATGAGTAGTGATAGTGATGCAAAAAAGGAAAGAAAATCACATCTATGAAACTTCAGGAAACACACTGAAGATGGGAAAGGTAGTTCAGAAGGAAACATGTAGGCAAGAAAATTTTGTTACTATCCTACTTAACGCACACTTTTAAAAGTCAACATGCACTTTAAAAAAACAGGAAATAATACATACACAGATTCACAAGCAATACTCTTTTCTGTTCTTTGTTTAATGAAATGTTTGTGTTTGTTAATGTTTGTTAAGCACATAATTTTTAAAAATAATTTCTTTTTTAAAGTACAGCGCCATCACACTTAGGGTTAAGGCCCAAATGGGCATCTTGGAATTCATGATTATTTTTCTCCTGCTGGGATTGGGCCCGATGATCAACTTCTGTCTCTTATCCCCTCCCTGGAAAATAAGGGCCAGTCTTTAGGATAATTTTCCAGATAAGAGATTATCACAAATGCCAAAAATAAAGGTCAAGTGGAAATTTGAACTATTCCCTTCTCTTAATATTTTTATTTCTTCAAATACCATCCTATGTCAGTGATGGTCTATCTTTGTCAAGTATGAAATTCAGCTCTAGGCAACAGCTGGCTTTGTGTTGAATGTTTGCAGTTTTCTTTTCCCTGTATTCCCCAGGCTCCCCAACATTAAACTAAAATTTGATAATAAATTTCCCCCCAGAAATTCTGACTAAAGAATTTTTTTTCTTTTTGCTAAGATCAATGTTTCTCAGATATTTTCCAGGTAGAAATGACTTATCTTAGATTTGGTTGGTTTGTTTGTTTGTTTGCTACAAGACCCGGGACTACACAAGAATGCTTAAATAGTTAACTAGGTGTTTATTTACTCTTTCTTTATAGCTCCAATACCAGAGTGATCATAAAAACGCTAAAGGAAAAATTACAGTTGTACAAGACACGCCAGAAATACTGCGTGTCAAAGAAAATCAAAAGAATTTCAGCTCGGTATATTTATTTTGTTTTCCATTTCAATGCTAACCTAAGTAATTCCAACCTCCTCTTAGGAAAATTTACCTGTAATGATGCTAATTTCCTAATGTTTCAAATAATTAACCCCTTACTACCCTAGCTGATACCAATAATTGATAGTAGGATAACCAAACCTCTTATCTAAGCAAGCTGCGTCAAAGAACATCTAAAGTCACTGAGAAATTCTAACCAAATAACCTCTTCTTTTAAATCCCAAAGCAGTAACCCTGTGATCTCTGTTTTGTCTTGTGGCCAATCACTTGAAACACTCTTTGATGTTGTGTACTGTTAGTGTCCCTAACCCCAAAAAGTCACTTTTAAAGCACAGACGTGTTGCATCTGTGACTTCATTCGTGTTTCTCAGAGTGGATTTTGTGTTCCATGTGGGGAATGAAGTTCAGTATTGCTCAGGCCTGTGCAGACCAAGTAGCATAGTCTGGGGGTGGGGGTGGGAATCACCTTAAAAGCTAACGTTTGACTGAAGTGAATGCCTTTCCTGGACACCTTCTTGGCAGTGGCCAGGGTGCCCCTTCCCCAAATTACTTTGTATTCATTTTGAATATGTTCCCAACTGTACATGTTATCTTCTTCATTGGGATATTTGTTCCTTGAGAGGATAAAGTGTCTTGAGCTTCTATTTCTATCTAGCAATTAGCACTATGCTTTGCAAATAGTAAGCATATAATAAATGCTTTTTCATTCATCCATCCATCCATCCATCCAATGGAATGTAAGATTCTTGAGGGTGGGGGCAATTTCGTTTTTGTCCTTATCTTCAGAGCCTAGCATAATAAATGCTTGTTGATTTTTTGAATGATTGGATATTTGTTGAGTGGCTAAGAGAAACCAAAATTGACCACCAAAGCTGTCAGTGTAATCGTATTGTTTTGTGCTGAGTCTATACAGGCCTAGGAAAGTTCTCTGGCCTCCACAGAAACCTTCTTCTCCTAGTCATTCTCCAGGAAGAGGGGAGATTCCATTTTTTTCTGTGGTGACACTATCCTTGTTCTGAACAACCAGGTTTTATATAAAGAAGGCATCTCTCCCGGGACAGCTATTGGAAAGACCCCTGAGATGATGAGAGTCAAACAGACACAGGATCACATTAGTGCGGTAAGGATAATGGATTTTATACCAATTTCTCCATTTGATAAGTTACATGGTTCTCTGAGCAGCACTCATAAATGGTGTGAACAGGAACAACACAATTGGAAAAGGGGCGATCCAGGAATCCTCCTGATTTGTTGAACCGGAACATCTCCAATGGATCTGTGTATGTATGCTGGTTCCCTGGCAAGGGACATTGATCTACTCGAGGGCTGAAGGACTTGCACTTTCAGATGAACATTGACACCCCTCACCAGGCAATCGAAACTAAAGAGGGATTTTGTCATTCCAAAGGACAAATCCTTTAGCCTTCACTCTGTCAGGACATACGCCCATCCCTATGGAGCCAGAGCGCATGCCCAGCTTCATGGGAGGTACTCCAGTCTAGTATATCAAGGGGTGGGGGGTCCCCTAATTACTCTTCTTATACAGTTCCTGCTCAGCTCAGCTACTTACTATCCCTGTACCCTCACATAAACTCTGGGCCTCAGTTTCCTCATCTATCAAATGAGGATATAAGACTAAATGGCCTCTAAGGTCGTTTCAAGCTCTAAATCCTATAATCTGTGATTCATAAATTGAGACTCTTACAATGGCCACCGCTAGTCACCATCCCGATTGGCAGGATTCATATTCACAGTGCAATCAAACTCTTGGTGGTTTGCTTAAAGCAGAAAGTTTTTTTTTTATGTTTAAAACAGTAAAAGATTTTAGACAAAGAATAGCTCTGACAATGAGGTACCAAAAAGTTGAATGGGCAACCTCAAGAAGGCTCATGGTGGGTTTCCTCCCTTTAAGCAAAATCTGGGCAGACATTTATGACTGACATTATGGTGAAAATCTGGGAAGAGTTGCTGGTTATACTAGATGACCCCTGATATCCCCCCCTTTCCACTCCAAGATTCTATGGGGTTAAAAGGGAGTTAAAAGATTTTCTTTGTTGAATGTCTTTTCTTTCTTTTCTTTATTTTTTTAAGAGGTATACATGTTTGCTATGGATAGCTTAGGTATAGTCCTATGATGACCTATGAGGTCAATGGACTCAGTGATCTCTGAAAGTTCCCTTCTGGCTCACTGAATCTGTATTTATTACATCACATTTGTCTCCTAGGCCTAGCTTTTCTTTTGTGAAAATGGGTTTGGAGGTGGGGAAAGGGACATGATCTTTAAGATTCCTTCCAGCTGGAAGATGTCATAATTTTAGAAGTGCCAAGCCGAATTAATTGGATTAATAGACATCTATAATCAATTACCAGAAACCAGTCTTGGACAGAATACATGCAACTAATGTATACTGTCATTCATTTCTCATTTGTGTTACTACAGGTGAAATACAAGGAAAATATTGGACAAGGAACCCCAATTCCTGACCTTCCCGAAGTGAAACGTGTCAAGGAGACACAAAAACACATAAGCTCGGTAATGACTGATCCTTTCTGTACTTATTTATATAACTGCCTCTTTTTATTACCAGCTAGTCTTAGGTCCTTCATCACTAAGGGTTACAATTCAACTTAAGGTGGGAGTCAGACAGACTTAAAAAAAACATTCTCTAGAGAGACAGTAGGATAGGGAATGTCAGAAGAACCCTGGGTTTGAATCCTGGCTTTGACCCACTTTAGGTGTATAACCCTGTGTCAGTCTCTTAAACTTTCTGAGTGTCAGTTTTCTCATCTGTAAAATGGGAATGCTACTGACTACTTCATAGGCTTATGAAAGGTGAGCTTTGTGATTTTTAATAATGACGATTTTACATTATCTAGTGGCCATACAAGGAAGTCTCCAAGACTTGTCTGAAGCCATGAGTTGGTTCTAGCATCTAGGCTATTATTACCCATATTAATTCTATTTTTTCAGTTGACTATCCCATCTATGTGTGACCTTGAACAAGGCAATTTACTTCTTGGGGACTTAGTTTCCTCATCTGTAAAATGGAAAAATTAGAGTAGATATTATATCTAAAGCTCCTTCTGAGTCTAACATTCTTTGATCTATGATCTAGTAACCCCAATTTATGTAATAATTTATGTCAGTAATAAGTCATTTAGAACAACTATATGCAATTAGATGTGTAATTGCCACTACCCCAGTTTTAAAGGTCAGGAAACTAAAGCTCAGAAAAGTGAAATTAATTACTTAGAGTCACACAGCAAGTAAAATATACAGTGTACAGTAGGGTCTCAAATCCTAGTCTTCCGATCCCAAATCCAGTGGCATTTTCACTATACCACACTGCCTCTGGACATGTTTTGTTTTGTTTTGCTTTTCTTTCCTCCAAGCTATTGGACCACCTTCCTAGCATTCTTCTCTGCCTATATCCCCAGCCGTGGTGAAAAAAAAAACCCCCGAACATTTCTATTAATAACCCAGTGGCTCTAGAATAAGCATATTAGGATTTTTCAGGTTTTCAAAGAGTTAATACTACTTGTAACTAGAGAGAAACAGACCTGGGTTAATAAAATAGCAGAAAATGGAGAATTCACAAATTTACAGGTCCCCAAAGTCTTTAAAAAGTCAATTCCCCTTGCCCTCTTCACTGGAATATGAACAGAGCTAAATTGATCTTTGACAGCATTTGTCTCCAGGTATTTACCATTTTCCCTTGCTCCCAGACAAGTGGTAGATTTTCCACTTATACAAAGAACTCCAGAAAATTAATTTACATCATTGTTCACCCTATTTAGGTCACACAATGAACAAAGTAAACTTAAGCCATGTTAAATATTGCTTAAACAAAATAGGTTTCCTTTTTTTTCCAATGGGAAATTTTGGTAGTGGTGGTAGCTAGCCGTGAACTATAGGTTGCCAATGTACAGAATAAACTTGAGTTGCACCTCCGTGGGTAAAGTTTTTCACTGATTATGGGCAATAGCAAAAGACTAGAAGCTTTTTCTCCAAGACATGAAAACTGAGGTTAATTTTTTAAAGGCAATAATTCTTTAATAAATATTTTTCTCCAGTCTAAATATATTTAAATGATAGAATGTTTTTGCAAATTAATTTCCTTCCCAATATCCATATTAGAATGATTTTTAAGGGCTAATCATCTTATTGTCATTTTGGGTGTCCTCCTTATATTCTACAGGTTATGTACAAAGAGAACTTGGGGACAGGCATTCCAACTACTATCACTCCAGAGATGGAGAGAGTCAAACGCAATCAAGAGAACTTTAGCTCGGTATTTGTAAAAACAAGAAACTCAAACCCCTCTTTAAAAATTTACCATCATAACTCACCCTTTTAAAAAAAAAGTAACAGCCTAACCATGGTGCTGTGTGTGTGTCACCATCTGACCCAAACCACCTAGATGACACCTAGTGACTCATTTTTCCCATTGAGCCTTAACATTGTGGGTGACTGACAAGTGTGAAAGACCCTACAGAAATTAACATGGAATTCCTCATGATTGCTTACATCACATAACTCAATTTGTAATCCAAAGAATAATTACCCCCATAAAATTCATTTTCATAATGTGTGGAATAAAATGTAAAGCACTATACTCCTACTAAATCCAATCAACTAAAACAAAAACAAAAACAATCTTTTCTCCTCCCCACTGCTGTCTTCTTCACTTCCTGAATTACTGTGCCTGTGTTGAGTGGGTTTATTTGGGTGCTGTCTTATGTCTCACAGGTATTGTACAAAGAAAATTTGGGGACTGGGACCCCAACACCTATTACTCCAGAGATGGAGAGAGTCAAACGCAATCAAGAGAACGTTAGCTCGGTATTTCTTAGGGCGGGGTAAAAAGTTCCCTTAATATCATGCTAAAAATAACCCTAACCCTTGACAAATATCTTCTCCCTATAAAATAACTAAACACAAAAAATGGAGGAAATGTTACCAAATAATACTCTAGGTTTCGATCTAAATCTAATTTAATATGCATACATTACCCAGTTCTGGTGTGAAATTTTAACCATGGCTACCCTCGTATATATATATTTATCATTACCTTAAAAAAAAGTGTACTCTAGTCATTCCTGTTTTGTTATAAATAACAGTAGATGTTTCTAACATGGTGTTTACTCGTGCTGTGCAAATCTAGAGTCTAATATTTCTGCTAGTAAAGAAAAAAATAGAATTTTACTTGTATTCTTTGTTACCTTGTCAGATGCTTTCCTTGTGTTTCACAGGTCCTCTTGGGAGAACATGATTCCCAATCATTATTCAGAATACTTCACCCAGAGATGTAAATCTCCAGGTCTTAGTCATTCATATGGAATGGTTACTATAGCCGTACACACAAGATGCTTATGTACTTGTGTTGTCTCTGTTGGGAACACTTTGAGGTCTACAGAAAATATGTGGCTAATATTTCTTGCTTTTCTCTCCCACATTTCTCTATTCTTAAATACGGAACTGATTCTAACCTATGTCTTAGAATATCCCCTGCCGGATCACTGGGCACTTGACAAATACTTACTGCCTGACTGGCTACTTCGTGATATTATCTTTCTACCCATTAGTAATTTGTATGCTGTTTTTCTCAACGATTAAAGGCAAGCAGGCATAGTGGAAAGGAGCTAAGGGATCTTGATTTAAGGGCTAGTTCTGCCACCTACTACTTGTGTGACCTTGGGCAAGTCGCTTCACTTGTCTCAGCTTGTTTTTCATCATTTATAAAATAAGGGGGCTGGACTAGGTGATCATTAAGCCCTTTCTAGTGCTATCATCTCTGATTCCAAACTCTGAGGCCACCAAGATGGCTGGCCAACACACAGTCAAGGCACCGATGGATGCCCTTAGCTTGGCGGCAGCACGAACCCCAGTATCTATCTGCCTCTCTGGGAATATATGCCAAAAACTACTGTATGCAGGGATAAAAGCATCAATGAGACAAACTTTAAAATGACCCAAGTGGGACCTTTTGTTTTATCTGTTTGAGTGACTGCAAATTCCTTTTGAATGCTAATCCCTGAAGAGAAACCTGACCTGACCTGAATACTGCACTCTCCTGACGTGATTGTTGATGCTTTTCTGTGCTATACAGGTGTTGTACAAAGAGAACCTGGGCAAGGGAACCCCCTTACCGGTCACTCCAGAGATGGAGAGAGTCAAACACAATCAAGAAAACTTTAGCTCGGTATTTGGGAGCATAAAAGTTTCCTTAACCATATTAAAATCCTCCTTTTTTTCCTTTTAACTTTTAAAAATGAAAATTTCCCATTCCCTGTTAATAGACTTAACAAAAAATGAAAAAAAAAACAAAGAAAAAATACTCCTTTCACCATCTGAACCCTCTGATTTTCAAGACTTTTTACTTACCTTCTGTTCTTACCACTTTGTAATTTCTATAATCCTCCCTTAGTCCTCTTAACTGGCTCCTTTCCTTCCCTCTCTATCGTTTGTTTTGCTTCTGGAAGTTTTAAAGTACAGGTATCCTTGATTTCCAAAAATATCAATCCAGGGTTCCAAATTGTCTTTGGTTTTTGCTCTTATTCTGTGTTTCTGGATTGGAACTGATAAGAAATGAAAGTATTCGAAGTCAACATGTGAAAATAATCAACTGGCTCTTGCTGAGGAATGTCAGTAAACTTGACCTTGATCGTAATCGTGGTCAATGCTGACTGACCACATAATATTATCCACAGTCTCTGGAGCATAAAGTAGTATTATTATTTTTAAAACAGTAGTTAATGTTTAAGGTTGTAATCATTCTACTTTGGTGATTGGCCTACAGTATAAGCCTTTCACAGAAAGAATCCAGTTTCTTTTCATTTGTCCAAATAAGGAGATCAAATTGTGGCATTTTATTTATTGTCATGTTTTATTTACCATCATTGCTTTTGTTTTTAAAAAGTTTCTACCACACAAATATACAATGAAAACTGGTTATAGGAACTTCTGTAACTATTGTTCCAGAGACAGAGAATCAAATATGGATAAGAAAAATAGAAGTGGGTCTTTTACGGGGAAGGGAGCAGGGGAGGATGGGGACAGTTAGTGAATAAGATATCCTTCTTAACTCTAATTTTAATGTGATTTTCCACCCTAAAACTTCCACCCTCAGTAAAACCAACTCATTTCAATACTGTCATTTTCCATTCTTCTATTACTAACCTTTGTGAATTCTGTTGACTTTTCCTTGTAGTTTAATGTAACTTTTCTGATTGTTTTGTCCATTGTGTCTTGGGCTTTTCCAAATATGTTTCTTTTAGCAGTGTTTATTTTCTTTCTCGTGGTAAGATTAGTAGAAAAATAAAAATTATATATACATACATATGTGTATGTATGTATATATACACATACACATAGAAGAACATTAGCTGGTACCAAGAGTTCAAGTAAGAAATATTTTTATTTCAAAATTTTGATATTCTTGAATTTACTGTATAATTGCCAACTATCCCCTTTCTTTTCCTTTATGTTTAGTTTATTTCACCAACTATAATCAATTTAACCCATAAAGCCAATATTACTTTTTATTCTCAGAATATATGGCAATATTTTCCCAAACCACAAATTTTCTATTTCACTTGTAACATCTTTGTGGTTTTTTAAAATAACCATAGACTTTTTCTGAATCATTCCTGAGAAAAGAAACAATCTATTTATATAATGTTAAGATTCAGGAGCTGAATCTCCATCAGGTAATGGTGATCTGACCTAGATCTTTTTGCTAAAGAGAGGAAGAGAATGAGGATGTTTATTTTCTCAATCTAATCTTTGAATGATGTCAGTGAGATTCCCCACCAGATGGCGCAGAGACTTGTGCTGATTTATTACCTTTTCTTTTTTTCCCCTTGGATTCTTTATGTCACACAGGTGTTGTACAAAGAGAACCTGGGGACAGGAATCCCAATCCCGATTACTCCAGAGATGGAGAGAGTCAAACACAATCAAGAAAACTTTAGCTCGGTATTTGGGAGCATAAAAGTTTCCTTAACCATATTAAAATCCTCCTTTTTTTCCTTTTAACTTTTAAAAATGAAAATTTCCCATTCCCTGTTAATAGACTTAACAAAAAATGAAAAAAAAAAAGAAAAAATACTCTTTTCACCATCTGAACCCTCTGATTTTCAAGACTTTTTACTTACCTTCTGTTCTTACCACTTTGTAATTTCTATAATCCTCCCTTAGTCCTCTTAACTGGCTCCTTTCCTTCCCTCTCTATCGTTTGTTTTGCTTCTGGAAGTTTTAAAGTACAGGTATCCTTGATTTCCAAAAATATCAATCCAGGGTTCCAAATTGTCTTTGGTTTTTGCTCTTATTCTGTGTTTCTGGATTGGAACTGATAAGAAATGAAAGTATTCGAAGTCAACATGTGAAAATAATCAACTGGCTCTTGCTGAGGAATGTCAGTAAACTTGACCTTGATCACAATCGTGGTCAATGCTGACTGACCACATAATATTATCCACAGTCTCTGGAGCATAAAGTAGTATTATTATTTTTAAAACTGTAGTTAATGTTTAAGGTTGTAATCATTCTACTTTGGTGATTGGCCTACAGTATAAGCCTTTCACAGAAAGAATCCAGTTTCTTTTCATTTGTCCAAATAAGGAGATCAAATTGTGGCATTTTATTTATTGTCATGTTTTATTTATCATCATTGCTTTTGTTTTTAAAAAGTTTCTACCACACAAATATACAATGAAAACTGGTTATAGGAAGTTCTGTAACTATTGCTCCAGAGACAGAGAATCAAATATGGATAAGAAAAATAGAAGTGGGTCTTTTACGGGGAAGGGAGCAGGGGAGGATGGGGACAGTTAGTGAATAAGATATCCTTCTTAACTCTAATTTTAATGTGATTTTCCACCCTAAAACTTCCACCCTCAGTAAAACCAACTCATTTCAATACTGTCATTTTCCATTCTTCTATTACTAACCTTTGTGAATTCTGTTGACTTTTCCTTGTAGTTTAATGTAACTTTTCTGATTGTTTTGTCCATTGTGTCTTAGGCTTTTCCAAATATGTTTCTTTTAGCAGTGTTTATTTTCTTTCCCGTGGTAAGATTAGTAGAAAAATAAAAATTATATATACATACATATGTGTATGTATGTATATATACACATACACATAGAAGAACATTAGCTGGTACCAAGAGTTCAAGTAAGAAATATTTTTATTTCAAAATTTTGATATTCTTGAATTTACTGTATAATTGCCAACTATCCCCTTTCTTTTCCTTTATGTTGTGGTTTATTTCACCAACTATAATCAATTTAACCAATAAAGCCAATATTACTTTTTATTCTCAGAATATATGGCAATATTTTCCCAAACCACAAATTTTCTATTTCACTTGTAACATCTTTGTGGTTTTTTAAAATAACCATAGACTTTTTCTGAATCTTTCCTGAGAAAAGAAACAATCTATTTATATAATGTTAAGATTCAGGAGCTGAATCTCCATTAGGTAATGGTGATCTGACCTAGATCTTTATGCTAAAGAGAGGAAGAGAGTGAGGATGTTTATTTTCTCAATCTAATCTTTGAATGATGTCAGTGAAATTCCCCACCAGATGGCGCAGAGACTTGTGCTGATTTATCACCTCTTCTTTTTTCCCCCTGGATTCTTTATGTCACACAGGTGTTGTACAAAGAGAACCTGGGGACAGGAATCCCAATCCCGATTACTCCAGAGATGGAGAGAGTCAAACACAATCAAGAAAACTTTAGCTCGGTATTTGGGAGCATAAAAGTTTCCTTAACCATATTAAAATCCTCCTTTTTTTCCTTTTAACTTTTAAAAATGAAAATTTCCCATTCCCTGTTAATAGACTTAACAAAAAATGAAAAAAAAAACAAAGAAAAATACTCCTTTCACCATCTGAACCCTCTGATTTTCAAGACTTTTTACTTACCTTCTGTTCTTACCACTTTGTAATTTCTATAATCCTCCCTTAGTCCTCTTAAATGTCTCCTTTCCTTCCCTCTCTATCATTTGTTTTGCTTCTGGAAGTTTTAAAGTACAGGTATCCTTGATTTCCAAAAATATCAATCCAGGGTTCCAAATTGTCTTTGGTTTTTGCTGTTATTCTGTGTTTCTGGATTGGAACTGATAAGAAATGAAAGTATTCGAAGTCAACATGTGAAAATAATCAACTGGCTCTTGCTGAGGAATGTCAGTAAACTTGACCTTGATCACAATCGTGGTCAATGCTGACTGACCACATAATATTATCCACAGTCTCTGGAGCATAAAGTAGTATTATTATTTTTAAAACAGTAGTTAATGTTTAAGGTTGTAATCATTCTACTTTGGTAATTGGCCTACAGTATAAGCCTTTCACAGAAAGAATCCAGTTTCTTTTCATTTGTCCAAATAAGGAGATCAAATTGTGGCATTTTATTTATTGTCATGTTTTATTTACCATCATTGCTTTTGTTTTTAAAAAGTTTCTACCACACAAATATACAATGAAAACTGGTTATAGGAACTTCTGTAACTATTGTTCCAGAGACAGAGAATCAAATATGGATAAGAAAAATAGAAGTGGGTCTTTTACGGGGAAGGGAGCAGGGGAGGATGGGGACAGTTAGTGAATAAGATATCCTTCTTAACTCTAATTTTAATGTGATTTTCCACCCTAAAACTTCCACCCTCAGTAAAACCAACTCATTTCAATACTGTCATTTTCCATTCTTCTATTACTAACCTTTGTGAATTCTGTTGACTTTTCCTTGTAGTTTAATGTAACTTTTCTGATTGTTTTGTCCATTGTGTCTTGGGCTTTTCCAAATATGTTTCTTTTAGCAGTGTTTATTTTCTTTCTTGTGGTAAGATTAGTTGAAAAATAAAAATTTTATATATATATATATTATATATATGTATATGTATATGTACATATACATATATATATACAGATATACATATATATATATAGGTGTATACATAGAATATATAGAACATTAGCTGGTACCAAGAGTTAAAGTAAGAAACATTTTTATTTCAAAATTTTGATATTCTTGAATTTACTGTATAATTGCCAACTATCACCTTTCTTTTCCTTTATGTTGTGGTTTATTTCACCAACTATAATCAATTTAACCCATAAAGCCAATATTACTTTTTATTCTCAGAATATATGGCAATATTTTCCCAAACCACAAATTTTCTATTTCACTTGTAACATCTTTGTGGTTTTTTAAAATAACCATAGACTTTTTCTGAATCTTTCCTGAGAAAAGAAACAATCTATTTATATAATGTTAAGATTCAGGAGCTGAATCTCCATCAGATAATGGTGATCTGACCTAGATCTTTATGCTAAAGAGAGGAAGAGAGTGAGGATGTTTATTTTCTCAATCTAATCTTTGAATGATGTCAGTGAAATTCCCCACCAGATGGCGCAGAGACTTGTGCTGATTTATTACCTCTTCTTTTTTCCCCCTGGATTCTTTATGTCACACAGGTGTTGTACAAAGAGAACCTGGGGACAGGAATCCCAATCCCGATTACTCCAGAGATGGAGAGAGTCAAACACAATCAAGAAAACTTTAGCTCGGTATTTGGGAGCATAAAAGTTTCCTTAACCATATTAAAATCCTCCTTTTTTTCCTTTTAACTTTTAAAAATGAAAATTTCCCATTCCCTGTTAATAGACTTAACAAAAAATGAAAAAAAAACAAAGAAAAATACTCCTTTCACCATCTGAACCCTCTGATTTTCAAGACTTTTTACTTACCTTCTGTTCTTACCACTTTGTAATTTCTATAATCCTCCCTTAGTCCTCTTAAATGTCTCCTTTCCTTCCCTCTCTATCATTTGTTTTGCTTCTGGAAGTTTTAAAGTACAGGTATCCTTGATTTCCAAAAATATCAATCCAGGGTTCCAAATTGTCTTTGGTTTTTGCTGTTATTCTGTGTTTCTGGATTGGAACTGATAAGAAATGAAAGTATTCGAAGTCACCATGTGAAAATAATCAACTGGCTCTTGCTGAGGAATGTCAGTAAACTTGACCTTGATCACAATCGTGGTCAATGCTGACTGACCACATAATATTATCCACAGTCTCTGGAGCATAAAGTAGTATTATTATTTTTAAAACAGTAGTTAATGTTTAAGGTTGTAATCATTCTACTTTGGTGATTGGCCTACAGTATAAGCCTTTCACAGAAAGAATCCAGTTTCTTTTCATTTGTCCAAATAAGGAGATCAAATTGTGGCATTTTATTTATTGTCATGTTTTATTTATCATCATTGCTTTTGTTTTTAAAAAGTTTCTACCACACAAATATACAATGAAAACTGGTTATAGGAACTTCTGTAACTATTGTTCCAGAGACAGAGAATCAAATATGGATAAGAAAAAGAGAAGTGGGTCTTTTACGGGGAAGGGAGCAGGGGAGGATGGGGACAGTTAGTGAATAAGATATCCTTCTTAACTCTAATTTTAATGTGATTTTCCACCCTAAAACTTCCACCCTCAGTAAAACCAACTCATTTCAATACTGTCATTTTCCATTCTTCTATTACTAACCTTTGTGAATTCTGTTGACTTTTCCTTGTAGTTTAATGTAACTTTTCTGATTGTTTTGTCCATTGTGTCTTGGGCTTTTCCAAATATGTTTCTTTTAGCAGTGTTTATTTTCTTTCTTGTGGTAAGATTAGTTGAAAAATAAAAATTTTATATATATATATATTATATATATATGTATATGTATATGTACATATACATATATATATACAGATATACATATATATATATAGGTGTATACATAGAATATATAGAACATTAGCTGGTACCAAGAGTTAAAGTAAGAAACATTTTTATTTCAAAATTTTGATATTCTTGAATTTACTGTATAATTGCCAACTATCACCTTTCTTTTCCTTTATGTTGTGGTTTATTTCACCAACTATAATCAATTTAACCCATAAAGCCAATATTACTTTTTATTCTCAGAATATATGGCAATATTTTCCCAAACCACAAATTTTCTATTTCACTTGTAACATCTTTGTGGTTTTTTAAAATAACCATAGACTTTTTCTGAATCTTTCCTGAGAAAAGAAACAATCTATTTATATAATGTTAAGATTCAGGAGCTGAATCTCCATCAGATAATGGTGATCTGACCTAGATCTTTATGCTAAAGAGAGGAAGAGAGTGAGGATGTTTATTTTCTCAATCTAATCTTTGAATGATGTCAGTGAAATTCCCCACCAGATGGCGCAGAGACTTGTGCTGATTTATTACCTCTTCTTTTTTCCCCCTGGATTCTTTATATCACACAGGTGTTGTACAAAGAGAACCTGGGGACAGGAATCCCAATCCCGATTACTCCAGAGATGGAGAGAGTCAAACACAATCAAGAAAACTTTAGCTCGGTATTTGGGAGCATAAAAGTTTCCTTAACCATATTAAAATCCTCCTTTTTTTCCTTTTAACTTTTAAAAATGAAAATTTCCCATTCCCTGTTAATAGACTTAACAAAAAATGAAAAAAAAAAAGAAAAAATACTCTTTTCACCATCTGAACCCTCTGATTTTCAAGACTTTTTACTTACCTTCTGTTCTTACCACTTTGTAATTTCTATAATCCTCCCTTAGTCCTCTCAACTGGCTCCTTTCCTTCCCTCTCTATCGTTTGTTTTGCTTCTGGAAGTTTTAAAGTAGAGGTATCCTTGATTTCCAAAAATATCAATCCAGGGTTCCAAATTGTCTTTGGTTTTTGCTCTTATTCTGTGTTTCTGGATTGGAACTGATAAGAAATGAAAGTATTCGAAGTCAACATGTGAAAATAATCAACTGGCTCTTGCTGAGGAATGTCAGTAAACTTGACGTTGATCATAATCGTGGTCAATGCTGACTGACCACATAATATTATCCACAGTCTCTGGAGCATAAAGTAGTATTATTATTTTTAAAACAGTAGTTAATGTTTAAGGTTGTAATCATTCTACTTTGGTGATTGGCCTACAGTATAAGCCTTTCACAGAAAGAATCCAGTTTCTTTTCATTTGTCCAAATAAGGAGATCAAATTGTGGCATTTTATTTATTGTCATGTTTTATTTATCATCATTGCCTTTGTTTTTAAAAAGTTTCTACCACACAAATATACAATGAAAACTGGTTATAGGAAGTTCTGTAACTATTGCTCCAGAGACAGAGAATCAAATATGGATAAGAAAAAGAGAAGTGGGTCTTTTACGGGGAAGGGAGCAGGGGAGGATGGGGACAGTTAGTGAATAAGATATCCTTCTTAACTCTAATTTTAATGTGATTTTCCACCCTAAAACTTCCACCCTCAGTAAAACCAACTCATTTCAATACTGTCATTTTCCATTCTTCTATTACTAACCTTTGTGAATTCTGTTGACTTTTCCTTGTAGTTTAATGTAACTTTTCTGATTGTTTTGTCCATTGTGTCTTGGGCTTTTCCAAATATGTTTCTTTTAGCAGTATTTATTTTCTTTCTCGTGGTAAGATTAGTAGAAAAATAAAAATTATATATACATACATATGTGTATGTATGTATATATACACATACACATAGAAGAACATTAGCTGGTACCAAGAGTTCAAGTAAGAAATATTTTTATTTCAAAATTTTGATATTCTAGAATTTACTGTATAATTGCCAACTATCCCCTTTCTTTTCCTTTATGTTGTGGTTTATTTCACCAACTATAATCAATTTAACCCATAAAGCCAATATTACTTTTTATTCTCAGAATATATGGCAATATTTTCCCAAACCACAAATTTTCTATTTCACTTGTAACATCTTTGTGGTTTTTTAAAATAACCATAGACTTTTTCTGAATCTTTCCTGAGAAAAGAAACAATCTATTTATATAATGTTAAGATTCAGGAGCTGAATCTCCATCAGGTAATGGTGATCTGACCTAGATCTTTATGCTAAAGAGAGGAAGAGAATGAGGATGTTTATTTTCTCAATCTAATCTTTGAATGATGTCAGTGAGATTCCCCACCAGATGGCGCAGAGACTTGTGCTGATTTATTACCTTTTCTTTTTTTCCCCTTGGATTCTTTATGTCACACAGGTGTTGTACAAAGAGAACCTGGGGACAGGAATCCCAATCCCGATTACTCCAGAGATGGAGAGAGTCAAACACAATCAAGAAAACTTTAGCTCGGTATTTGGGAGCATAAAAGTTTCCTTAACCATATTAAAATCCTCCTTTTTTTCCTTTTAACTTTTAAAAATGAAAATTTCCCATTCCCTGTTAATAGACTTAACAAAAAATGAAAAAAAAAAAGAAAAAATACTCTTTTCACCATCTGAACCCTCTGATTTTCAAGACTTTTTACTTACCTTCTGTTCTTACCACTTTGTAATTTCTATAATCCTCCCTTAGTCCTCTTAACTGGCTCCTTTCCTTCCCTCTCTATCGTTTGTTTTGCTTCTGGAAGTTTTAAAGTACAGGTATCCTTGATTTCCAAAAATATCAATCCAGGGTTCCAAATTGTCTTTGGTTTTTGCTCTTATTCTGTGTTTCTGGATTGGAACTGATAAGAAATGAAAGTATTCGAAGTCAACATGTGAAAATAATCAACTGGCTCTTGCTGAGGAATGTCAGTAAACTTGACGTTGATCATAATCGTGGTCAATGCTGACTGACCACATAATATTATCCACAGTCTCTGGAGCATAAAGTAGTATTATTATTTTTAAAACAGTAGTTAATGTTTAAGGTTGTAATCATTCTACTTTGGTAATTGGCCTACAGTATAAGCCTTTCACAGAAAGAATCCAGTTTCTTTTCATTTGTCCAAATAAGGAGATCAAATTGTGGCATTTTATTTATTGTCATGTTTTATTTACCATCATTGCTTTTGTTTTTAAAAAGTTTCTACCACACAAATATACAATGAAAACTGGTTATAGGAACTTCTGTAACTATTGTTCCAGAGACAGAGAATCAAATATGGATAAGAAAAATAGAAGTGGGTCTTTTACGGGGAAGGGAGCAGGGGAGGATGGGGACAGTTAGTGAATAAGATATCCTTCTTAACTCTAATTTTAATGTGATTTTCCACCCTAAAACTTCCACCCTCAGTAAAACCAACTCATTTCAATACTGTCATTTTCCATTCTTCTATTACTAACCTTTGTGAATTCTGTTGACTTTTCCTTGTAGTTTAATGTAACTTTTCTGATTGTTTTGTCCATTGTGTCTTAGGCTTTTCCAAATATGTTTCTTTTAGCAGCGTTTATTTTCTTTCTCGTGGTAAGATTAGTAGAAAAATAAAAATTATATATACATACATATGTGTATGTATGTATATATACACATACACATAGAAGAACATTAGCTGGTACCAAGAGTTCAAGTAAGAAACATTTTTATTTCAAAATTTTGATATTCTAGAATTTACTGTATAATTGCCAACTATCCCCTTTCTTTTCCTTTATGTTTAGTTTATTTCACCAACTATAATCAATTTAACCCATAAAGCCAATATTACTTTTTATTCTCAGAATATATGGCAACATTTTCCCAAACCACAAATTTTCTATTTCACTTGTAACATCTTTGTGGTTTTTTGAAATAACCATAGACTTTTTCTGAATCATTCCTGAGAAAAGAAACAATCTATTTATATAATGTTAAGATTCAGGAGCTGAATCTCCATCAGGTAATGGTGATCTGACCTAGATCTTTATGCTAAAGAGAGGAAGAGAGTGAGGATGTTTATTTTCTCAATCTAATCTTTGAATGATGTCAGTGAGATTCCCCACCAGATGGCGCAGAGACTTGTGCTGATTTATTACCTCTTCTTTTTTCCCCCTGGATTCTTTATGTCACACAGGTGTTGTACAAAGAGAACCTGGGGACAGGAACCCCAATCCCGATTACTCCAGAGATGGAGAGAGTCAAACACAATCAAGAAAACTTTAGCTCGGTATTTTAAAAGGAAAAAAAATCCTATTTTAAAATCTCAGTGGTGTCTTTTATTGCTTTTTAAAATTAATGATTTAAAAAGTCTCCATTCTTAGTCTTTTTAATCTAATCAACTTATCCAAGTTATATCCCTATAGCTCTTTTCCTCCTGACTAAAAACTACCATTTCATCTGACTCCCTTTAACTTGCTATTTTCTGATTAAAATTTTGATGTAATCCTTCAGAGATCCTTAACTCTTCTCCCTGGCTTCAGAAAATAAATATTAATGGCCCTCATTTCAAGTTTTAAAAACTAAACTGCCAGCTCTTTAACAGTCTAAGTGGCTGAGATCCTCCCTTCAGTCTGCTTTGGCAAACATAGATAATGAAACTTGACCTCAACTTGAAGCTTCTAAAAAGTCTGTGCTGGCAAGACCTCTCTCTTTGGCTTCACTTTTTATTCTAACCTTAACTCTGCGTATCTGCACAAGGAATCTGAGCCTGAGCCTACAACATATATGCCTTTCATGGCATTTTATTCATTAAGTTTTAGAAACTTGTCGTGAACATCTAATCTAGGTTGCCTTAAACAAAAGTGCCTAACATGTTTATTTTAACCAAAAATGAAATACTCCAACTTTGTTTTCAAATAAGTAAGATATCTTGAGAGAAAATTGCCCAAGAATAGAGAGTAAATAGCAATATTTGTATATGCACCATGCTCATTTACTCCAAGTGTCCTTGGTATGATTTATCATTGACATTTCCCATTTTAAAATTATCTTCGCATTTTATTTTAATATTTCCTTTACTTTTCTTTGGGTATATCTTCCTATTATAACACTCTGGAGGACTGAAATTACACTAACGAAATTACCTTGATACTCAGGAATTTACTTGATGCTGCCCATATTGAGTTGCTCATAGAGGCAAAAACAAAAACAAAAAGCCCCTTTCTTCTTCATTGTGCTTCTTAGTTCTTTGTTCTTTCTAGTGTATTTTGTTTTTCTAATACATCAAAGGGATATTTGAGGGGCTCAAACAAGCAGAGAAGTTTCCATTAACCTGATCTTTTCCTCTCCCCTATGCCTCCCCCACCCCAGAAAAAATTGAGGAAGTTTGTATTGATTGCTGCTTTTCTCTGGATGCCTTTTTGTGTCACACAGGTGTTGTACAAAGAGAATCTGGGGACAGGAATCCCAGTCCCCATCACTCCAGAAATTGAGAGAGTGAAACACAATCAAGAAAACCTTAGCTCGGTATTTTGCTAAGAGAAAAAAAAAAAAGATGGCATTAACATTATAATAAAATTAGCTCTTAACAGCTTTAAAAAGTACTTGCCTTCCTTAGCTTTTTAATATAATTCCCATGGGGAGAGAAAAAAAGAGAAGTCCTTTCACCATAATACTGCTACTGACCAAATTTTTTCCCCTTTTAAAAAACTTTTTGTTGTTACTGTTGAAAGGGAGGGAGGTGTTTAATTTTTAGATAATAACAAAAATTTTTCTAACAACCTCATACCCTGAATGATCATGTTCAGTGCCCTAGAGCTCTTAAAATGGACAAAAATAACATACATCCCAGTAACCTCTTCAATTAAAACTTATTAGATCGTCATCCACCTCCTCACTCCTTACCTCAGATGCAATACCTGGGCATTGCAAGAAAACAGAACTGATACATAAAACTTACAAACCAAGGAATCTTATTCATTCCCACTTTTCTGGCTGCTTTCTCCTCATTACAGGTGTTATACAAAGAGAACCTGGGCAAGGGAACCCCCTTACCTGTCACTCCAGAGATGGAGAGAGTCAAACACAATCAAGAAAATATTAGCTCGGTACTTTGGAAAAAAGAGAGAAACTCCAAGTTTTTAACAATTTAGAAAATAACGCATATTAATTCTAGCTTTAAAAAGAAAAAGAATAAGTTTGTGTGACTTCTTTTGTTAGCCCATTTGTTGCTGTTTCCTTTAGGACTACTCTTTTAACATTATGATAATAAGATTGGTTTAATCCATAATATGAAGTCTTACTTGTGGAAATAACAAATTTTCCTATAAAATACTATATCTTCTTCCCACACCTTTCCTTCCTCCCCTCTCCCAAAAGTTCTATTTGTTTCAATGGGCTTTGAAATTCTAGAAAAGCAGATCAAAAAACCTATTTAACTTGAGCATTTCAGAAACACTAAGGTTGAATATTTAGTGGTATTTTTTCTCATAACTTTTGACTTTTCATTTGCTTTGTCAGTTTTATAAAAGGAGAACTTGAAAATAATAACCTCTATACCTCTCCTGTAAAGACAGTGACATAAAATCACTAATAGTCTTAGGTTCTGGTGACCAAAAAAAGGGAATTTTCTTCTGAGTCCAACCAAATATGATTGTTTAATTTTACAGTTTTATCTAAGCATATGGGCCCATTCTTTGGTTTAGATATCCAGGTTTTTAATTGTATTCCGTTAGTATACTGGCCTTGTTCTACTTGATGAAAGGACCAGTCTTTAGACCTAGGGGGAAAGTACAATGGCAAATTCATGCCTGATGGCCAAGGCCTTGTCAGAATCATCCTTATATAATATACCTTATTTCCAACCTCCCAGGAGGAGGGAAACACTGAGGTTTTTCATCTCAACAGCTTTTCCTGGTAGAGAGGGAGCTACTTTTTGTAAAAGAGTTGAGGCCCCTCTCTCTTACCAAAAGCTCTTTATTTTAGACAAAGGGGAAAGGGATATTATAGATGGTAGCAAGGAAAGGAAGGCAAAAAAAAAAATCCTTTGTTTTATATTAGAATTTGCAAAATTCTGCCACAACAATAAAGCAAGATGGATTTTTTTTTCCCTCCTCTATTTTTTTGTCTGTTGATTTTTTTCAAGCTGACTTTAAGATCCAGGTTACATCCTGGAACCAATCCAAAGTTTTTTCTTCTATCTGAAGTAGTGGTACTCAGGCTTTATAGCACCTTAGGAGAAAAACGTAAAAGTCACTAAAAGATGGGGGTGGAGGTTATGACTCATAGGAAAAGGAGAGAGGCTCTTCTGAGGTCATTCAATCTCTTCTGGGAGGGAGGCAGTTCTTTGTCATTGTGCATGGTTTTCTAGACCTTTCCTGTCTTAGAAATCTGACTTGTGTATTTGCAGAAAGAATTGAGCCCCAAGATTCTAGAACAACTCATCTTAGATACCTCTTAACACACCCTTTCCATCCTAACCTTCCTTATGTCCCAAGTGTTCTGCTACTCTGGTCAACTAAACAACAGTCTATGTGTGTTCATATGATCATTTGGTAACATGCATTTTCTTTTCTTTTTGGATTTCTGCATTCCACGGTATCCTATAGGTTTTGTATAAAGAAAATGTGGGGAAAGCCACCCCAACCCCTGTCACTCCAGAGATGCAGAGAGTCAAACGCAATCAAGAAAACATTAGCTCGGTACTGTCTTGAAAAAGAAAAGTGCTTCATAATTTGCAAAATAACCACTGCAGTTTGGTCTGCTCCTAACCTATCCCAAGTTGTCTTGTTGGGGTTTCTTCCAGACACACCCACACAAAAATTACTGCTGTACCTAAATCCCCTTCTGAATATTACAACAGTGCCTTTAACTTTACTTGTACATTAACTTTTTAATAGCTTTTTTTTCCAAAGAGCTGTTCTCACTCACAGTGATGGATTAAAACATGTAACTTTTCTAAGTGGGATTAATTCAATGATGTCTTGTCTTGGTAACTGCCCTCAGTGATCTTTGGATGCATACATCTTTGTATCCCATAGGTATTATACAAAGAGGGCCTGGGGAAGGCAACCCCCACACCTGTCACTCCAGAGATGGAGAGAGTCAAACGCAATCAAGAGAACTTTAGCTCGGTATTTTGAGAGAGAAAATACATACATATATATATCTTTGAAAGTAACGAGCCTGCCAGATTTTTTTCCTGCACCTAATTCATCCTGTGTTTTCCAAACAACCTCTTCTCTGCATATCTCCTTTCCTTCTTGTTTTCCCCAATTAAAAAACAACAACCTGCTTTTCCTTTAAAAAGAAATCTTTTGCTTCATGGAATAACATGTTAACAATTTCCTCTCCCAAGGTGCTCTCTTTTCTGCAGTGATCATACTGAACAGTAACCCCAGTTAAGCATTGAGTTTCAGAAATGGTTGTCTGCGTTCTGATATCTGGATGCTTTCTTGGATCCCATAGGTTTTGTACAAAGAGAACATGAGAAAGGCCACCCCAACACCTGTCACTCCAGAGATGGAGAGAGCTAAGCGAAACCAAGAAAACATTAGCTCGGTATTTTCTAGGACGAAAAAGATGTTGTAACTCTTTGGATGATAACATTTTAACACTTTAAAAATGTGTACCTTCTCTAGCTCTCAACCTAAAACAGTCACCCTAAAATTAACTTCCCTTTGTGCTTTTTCGGATTCAAAATGATCATACTAAGACATAACATTTTAATTCCCAGTGTTTTCTCTCCCTCCTTTTCACCTCCCTGCTGCTTTACTGTAGGGGGGAAGGGAGGACAATCTTACATAACTGCTTGTGATAAGTTGACTTCCTAACAGCCTAAATCTCTGACCTGTCCTCTGTGTTTATGATAAAGATATGAAATGAGTAATACTATGAAGGAATGCACTTTCTTTGATGTTGATGACGTGATTCATTTTGTCTTTCAGTAATTAGGGTACTTGGATTTCTATATTAACGTATTAATTATAAAATAAGATGTACACTTTCTCCTACAGGAACAAAATGTTGAGAAGAGAAAAATTCCTCCTTTAAAAGAATGGCTAAATGTTTCTTAAAGCCTTTTTAAAGAAATGATAATTGTTGCTTTAAAAAAAAAACTCAACCTTGTTACTTCCCAGTGATAATCCCCCAAGAAAACTCTCTTGTAATGAAAAATATATTTAAATGAAACAAACCAATACATTGACCATTCTTGAAGACATATGGTCCACCACCTCTCTGACAAGAAAAGGAAGGTCTTTATATCACCTTTAAGACTTAACACAATCCCTAGGAGACTTTCATTTTCCAAATTTTTTTTTATACAAAGAGGACTTGAGGACAATAACCATTACACTTCTATAAAGAGAGTGACAGAGAGTCATTAATAGAAAGGTCAATTCCTAGTAAATTCAAGAGGCTAGCACATTTTGCTGTATAATGGATTTGGAGTCATTTGGAGTTCAAGGAGAGTGCCCACAATTTACTAACTGTGACCCTGAATAAATCACTGAACCATAGCTCCCCTATGTTCCATCTATGTATAACAAGAATACTATGACTTTCACAGCACCTTTCACAGGATAATTGAGAGTTTCAGATGATATAATGATGTGAAATAAAATACAATTCACGTAGGCTGATACACACTTAAATTTTCAAGTGCTAGAAAACCATAAGCTAGATCCACTATTATACTTACACCATTTTTTTAAACTTTTTTTCTTCAAAATTAGGCCGTCCCCTTTCCTCTAATCTGGAGACTTTTCAAAGCCAAAGCTAGTCTTCTCACTCAAAGAAAAAACAGAGGTGTGCGTTCTCACCGTGTCTAACCCTTGCCAGCAATCTATGTGGCCCTGAGTCTTTGTTGCTGGTCATGGTTCCCCAATTAGCTCCTTTCAGCATCTGGCACCCATGGGAAAGGTTTTAGGTCTCACAGGCAGCATGGCGCCATGAACACAACTCATTCAGTTTCTCTTTGTTAGGTTCTATACTCTGATAGCTTCCGGAAACAAGTGCAAGGCAAAGCTGCCTATGTCTTGGATACCCCGGAAATGAGACGAGTTCGAGAGACCCAACGCCACATCTCAACAGTGAGTGACATGGTTGTTGTTGACAGGCTCAGTTGCCCATTTTGATATCTAATATGGAACACAATTGACTTATCTTTTGCCTTAATGAAATTTCAGGTGAAATACCATGAGGACTTTGAAAAGCATAAAGGTTGCTTCACTCCAGTGGTGACTGACCCCATTACTGAGCGAGTCAAAAAGAACACACAAGACTTCAGCGACATTAACTACCGGGGTATTCAGAGAAAGGTGGTAGAAATGGAGAGAAAAAGGACTGATCAGGATCAAGAGACCATAACAGGTAAGAAGGCTTATGGACTTGTCTGCATCCTTGGAGCTGGAAGGAACCATAGATCCAACCTCTTTCTTTGACAGATGGGGAACTGAGGTCTAGAAAGGAGAACAGACTTGCCTAGAGTCACACAGTCACTGAATGATGGAGGTGGCATCAGACCCCAATTATCTGTCTGATACTCTTTCTAGATTATTCACATCAGGCTGAAAGGCAGAGAATTAAATGATGGCAAATTTTGAGATGTGTCAACCAGAAAGATAGCTGAAAAAATGTAAAGGCCAAAGTTCTGGATGTGAGGCTAACAAATCCTGAGAATAATCTTGATTATGACTGAAGTCATCTTGGTGACCAGCCTCCTGTCATAATATCTGACAATAAGTCTAGGTAATAAATAATAATAATATCTAGCATTGGCGTAGTGCTTTAAGGTTTGTGAAGCACTTTACAAATATTACTTAATTTAATCCTCACAACAACCCTGGGAGGTAGGTGCTATTATCCCCATTTTCCAGATGAGGAAACTGAGGCAGTCAATAAGCATTTACTAAAGACCTACTATGTTCTGAGCTCTGTGCTAAGTGCTGGGGATACAGTGAAAGGCAAAAGATAATCTGTGTTTTCAGAGAGCCCCACTGTTAAGTTAAGTGACTTCCCCATGGTTACACAACCAGTAAGTGGCTAAGGCCAGATCTGAACTCAAGTTTTCCTGACTCCGAGTCCAATGTTCTATCGACTGTCACTTAAGTTTAGGCCTAGGAGGACCTCATAGGTCATCTAGTCCAATCCTTCTTTTTAGAGAGAAAAAAATTTAGGTCATGTGACTTCCCTAAAGTCACATGGGTATTAAGCAGCACAGCTGGGGCCCTCCCAGGACCCCCAAAACAGCACACTTTCCACCCTATCACCTCGATCAATCAATAAGTCTCATCAATAAATGCCTTCTATTTGCCAAATGCTGCTTTAGGGCCTAGGGATACAAATGCAAAGAACAAAAAAAAAAATTCCCACTCTCAAGGAGCTTACAGAATACAAAGTACTTACAGGTACATGATATCATAGCGTGTGTGTCTGTACACGTGCATGTAAGTACTTACACGTACATAGCACCTGTGTACGTGTAAGTGCTTACACGTATATATAGCACGTGTGTGCGTGTAAGTGCTTACACGTATATATAGCACGTGTGTGCGTGTAAGGGCTTACATATTAATGAGGGAGGCAGCAAGGGCATAGACAAATAGATGTGTAGCATAAACACGGAGAAGAATGCAAATAAACATGAATGAGTTCCACATAAGGCAGTCTGGAAGGATTCCCTACCCCCTGCCACTAGTGGTGGTGAAGGAGTCAGGGGAGGCTGCCCCTAGAAAGACGCATACCTCCAGGAGAATGTTAAAGACTGACAGAAGGGAAATCTTAAAGAAAGGTAACAAGGCGTGTGTTCCTTCTTCAATAGCTCAAAAAACCCCGCACTTTCATTGTTATGGGTCCTCCTCATGTAAACACAGAACCCAGATGCCATGGCCCTTAGTATATCATTTCATGAACTGCAGCAGCCTATCTGGTCTGTACTCCTAGAGTCTTTACAGAAGCAGCCAGGTGACCCCTCGATTAAAGCAGCCAGGCCTGGAGTCAGGAATACCCGAGTTCAAATCCTATCTCAGACACTTACTAGTTGTGTGACCCTGGGCAAGTCACTTAATCTGTTTGCCTCAGTCTCCTCTGCAAATGGGGATGATAATAGCACCCATCTCTCAGGACTGTCATGAGGCTCAAAGGAGACGCCGTTTGTAAAAGTGCTTAGCACAGTACTTGGCACGTAGTAGGGCCTACATCAATGCTATTCCCCCACCTTGCCCCAAGCTGCGTAGGACACAGTAGGGCCTACATCAATGCTATGCCCCCCCTCACCACAAGCTGCGTAGGACACACAGTAGGGCCTACATCAATGCTGTTGCCCCCACCTCGCCCCAAGCTGCGTAGGACGTACCAAAGCTTGTCCTTCCCTGGTAACAGCCTTCAGGGAAACCAGAGCAGGCCACAGGTAGGGAAGGATGGGGATAGTGGCAGAGGGTGGGAATGGAGACGGAGCAAGAGGAGTAATGGAGTAAGCCGGGGAAGAGGAAAAGGCTGGCCAAGCAGAAAAGAGAAGCTTCCTTTAGTTTGTCATTTGCTGAAGTGACAGATTCTTCAGCTTCCCGTCCTTTCACATTAACCTGGGAAGAGGTTTTTGCCTTGATGTCCGCAGCGCTCCACACACGCTGTAGCCTCACAATTCCTATTTAGTTGAACTGACATTACTCCAAGGTGCTCCTAAGAATAAACGGCAGCAATAAGAATTTCCATTTCTAACTGCGCTTTAAGGCACAGAGCTCCTCGTACGCCTTCTTCCTCTGATGCAGGCGGTGAGGGCCCTACCACCCCCTGTTACAAAGGAGAGAACTGAGGCTCGGAGATGTAGGGACTTATCCAAAGGGGTCACGATGAGTAAGTGGTTGAGCCGGGACTCAATTCCAAGTCCGACTCCAAGGGCGCTGCTCTTCCCAGCATAGCTGCTTCTACCCTCCCTCTTTTTTCTGTGAATGAAATAGCTTTTTTTTTCCCGGCCTATCAATCAACAAGCATTTATTAAATACCTACTGTTCTAGGCATGGAGGATGCAAAGACAAAAAAGAAAGTGTCTGAACTCAAGGAGATTACTTACCTTTGAATGGGAGAAATCATGTGCATAAAAGATATAAAAAAATACAAATGGAAGATTAATTTGGGGGAGGCACTGGCAAGGGGGCTGGGAAGAATAAGCACCTACTATGTACTGAGCATTGTGATAATGGCTGTACAGACGTGATCTCAGTTGGTGACTAGCAGGTGGGGAGATAATGAAAAACTTCATTTAGAAATTGGTGGTTGAATTCTGATTTTTAATCCATTCTGCTGTCCATTTCCATTTCTCTGGGGGAGGGGGAGAAAAAAAAGAAATTTCATGATAACTTTATTATATATTTAGAAGGAATAGCAGGTTGTACATAATAGATTTGCAGTTTCACATACAAACATCTTTTTATTATACTATGTTACAGAAATACTTGTTTTATTCCATAAATTAAAATAAAATAAAATTTTTTTAAAATTTATTGGTTGAACTGAAGGAAACTAAGGATTCTTTCAGGCAGGGATCTGAAGAAGGTGAATTGAAACAGTCTCATAGAGTTCATGAGTTCCTACAATTTATGTTTCCCTAAAAGGCTTACGGGTTTGGCGTACCAATCCTGGCTCAGTTTTTGACTATGATCCGGCAGAAGACAACATCCAATCCCGAAGCTTACACATGGTTAATGGTAAGTAATTCTTTGAAAATGTGTATCAACAAAACAATCAGGCAAATTATTACACTCTGTATGTCTCATAGAGTATATAACTTGCCAAATTCCTGCCAGAATAATAATTTTTTTTCAGGCCCTAAAAGCCCTCTCCCCAGATTTTCCATTTTCCTGTCATAAAACTGATGCAGAAGCCAAAAGCACTTCTTGTATTTGATTCAAGCTGATAAAGGATTTTATTCCATATATATATGGAATATAATATATATATAATATATAATAATATAATATATAATATATAATATAATATATATATATATGTATATATATTATGTATACACACACATGCGCGCACACATATACATATATCAGGTCATTTTTTTTGGTCTAGCATATATAAAAAAATCATTTTAATACAAAATATCATAATTTTGGTTCTTTTCTTTCCTGTTTCTGTGCTGACCCTTATACTACTACTTCTTCCTCCCATTTAAAAAGTAAAGAAAAAAGGAACAAAAACGAGGAATATTTTTTAAAGGGGGAGTACATCTACCAAGTGAGAAAATATTTCGTAAATACTTAGCATTTCTTCCATCTACTTAAATTTGGAATAAGACTTAATAAAGTCAGTCACATAGCTGACTCCACTGATGTTATTGTGTTCAAATTGAAGCTACTATCTATCTTTGGTCAAAAGAAAATTATACCCCTTAAAATCACTTTCGTCACTTTTTCCTCCGTTTGTCACTCACATTAGTACAAGCTCAACGTCGGAGCCGTGACGGGTCTCGATCTGCCAGTGCATTGAGCATCAGTGGTGGAGATGAGAAATCAGAACATTCAGATCACCACCCTTCCCATTACAGCAATGGAGGAGTCTTCTTCTCAGCAACCTCAGCAGGTACTACAGCAGAAATACAAGGACCTTGTCAAGTGGGTACAGGGAATATTTAGTAAATATGATTTATACTTATAAATATTTGGTAAATAATTATATAATTCAATTGAAATCAATTGATCTCTTTATTTCATTGCTTATGTGCATATGGTAAGGCATAGAATTTGCTTTTCTTATTGAATAGGGGGTTTGGGAAGGTTCCTGAAAGTCCTACGTGTAGTAAAATCTAGAATTTATTCCCATTGATAATGAATATTTGGTTCAGGAAAAACCACACATCCAAAGACTCATGAATGGTAAACTCTAAAATGTATTTCTTTTCACATTGAATGATTGGTTCAGCATGGTTTATTGAAAACCAGCTGAAAATCGTTGAATTGAGAAACCCTGACTTGGGGACTGAAGCTAGTTGACTGTGATAAATACATTTAACCAACAGTGAGCTGATTTTTAGAACGAATGGAAAAGTCACTATGTTGTGGGTTTGTTTCTTTGTTTCTTAGCAGAAAGAGCTTGTTTTTTTTATCCTTTCCTCAAGATTTTGGCTTTGTCGGCAATAGAAAAGGCAGACTGATGATCCGAGTTTTGGAAAGAGAAATTCAGCTATTGGAAGTACAGAGCCAATGGTCTGTGACCAACTTTTCCTTCCCAGGATTAACTGTTTCTCTTTCTTGCAGCTTACAAACATGCGAAAACTACAGAGCTTCCCCAGCAAAGGTCATCTTCTGTCGCTACCCAGCAGACAACAGTATCTTCTATCCCATCCCACCCTTCTACTGCTGGAGTAAGTGAATAGTAATGCTTGAAAATAATTTTCCTCCCAAATCTCATTTGTTGACTTTTATAAAAATAATCATAGAATCCTAAGATGAGGAGAAACCTTGAAAAGTTTTTTTTCCCCCTAGAAAATGATTCTTCTGTCATCAAGGTCCATTACATTGACGTCAAAAAATCCTTCCTTTAGCAAATTTAAATCTCATGTATTGTAGGCTTCTGAGCTAAATGAGAACATATGTGCATATGAATAATATGCAACATATAGTGTGTATGTGTACATGTACATACACACACATATATGTATATATATGTGTATATATGTATACATATACACACACACATATATATATATATATTATTGTCCAAAATAGGCAGCCCCTGAATATAGCAAAATCATTAAGATATATTTCAGTCAGTCAACAAAAATTTGGGTGCTTAAGGCGTGCCAGGCACAGCCAAATAGTAGAAATAAAAATACAAGTAGAAAGACAATCCCAGCCCTTTAAGAAGTTTACATTCTAATGGGAGAAGACAATACCAAAAAAAGTGGGGGGAGCTGAAAAGGGGAGGGCAGAGGAAGGCAAAGTACCCTTTAAAAAGGGACAAACACACAAACTATACTAAAAAATGTTATTGTATTGCCAAACATTTTTTTGGGAGAACCTTGTTTTCTCTGAAAATACAGTGTTTGTATAAATGGTGAGTCTCGTTAGTCCTTATTTTACAATTCAGCCACATCTGGCACATCACCATCTTAGAAACATTCCATCCAGGTTAAATATAAAATTTGTGATACATAATGGGCTAGGAAATAAACTTTGGGAAAGGAATGTTTTACCGGGTCTCCTCTCCTCGGATGGTCTCCAGCCTATGACAGCAGTAAAAACAAATCACCCCCACTCTCTCCTCTTCACCCCCAAGCTCCCAGCCCTTGGTTCCATGTCATATACCCACAGGGCTCTCCCACCTTCACTCCATCGTCTTGGCTGACATCTCGATCTCGATAGAGCAACAAGCCTGGGCTTAGAGCCCAGCTCTTTGGAGAGTCTAAATTAAGGATGTGGATTCTCTTCCTAAGGGGCCAACTAAAAAGAATCACTACCACTATTTCTTTCAGAAACAGCAGGGACTAACTCTGAGACTCACATTGGCTTCCCCACCCTAGAGATTAACTAAAATATTTTGTTCTCACTTGACCTCTTCCCCTATTCCCTTTTCTTACTCCCTTTCTTGGGCTGTCCCAAGATCAAGATCAAAGCTTTTTCTGTTCTTAGAATCCAAGACATCTACCCCTACCTACTTTTGAGCTCTGCCTCTGCAGTTTAAAAAAGTTAATCTTACCATCATCTAAAATCTAGATTAGAGAGATTATAGACCACACCTGCAGGGAGGTGTGTTGCCTTTAGTTGGACAAATTTTTCGTGTATAACAAAGTGTCTATTTTATTTTGGGCCACTGAACACTGATGACTCTAAAAATAGCTATTTGGAACCTGTCTCCAGCTCCATTTACATTAGAATATAAACTCCTTGAGGGCAGGGACTGTGACTTAATCCCTAGTATTTTTCATTCATTCATTCATTCAATAAACACTGGAAGGGCTCAATAAATATTACTTTAATGCATGAATGAATAAGGTAATTAAATCATTTATTTAGTGAAATGAAAGACTTAAAAATAAATGTGGGTTAATATTGAAAAATCATTAGCACACATTCTACATGCTCTAAAGATAGGAGGAAATATGCAGTAATTACAAATAATAGCTAGCATTTATATAGTACCTACTATGTGCTAGGTACTGTGCTTTATAAATGTTATCTAATATGATCCACACAACAACCCTGGGAGGTAGATACTATCATTATCCTCATTTTACGGTTGAGGAAACTGAGACAGACAAGGGTTAAATGACTTGCCCAAGGTCACACCACTAGTCTGAGGTGGGATTTGAACTCAGGTCTACCTAACTCCAGGCCCAGCCCTCTCTCCACTGAACCACCATCCGCTTTAAACCATAGCAATGCTTCAAAGGTCTGACCTCTCTGCCTGAAAAAAAAAAAAAAAAAAAAAAGAAAGGGCAGTTTCACATATTGCCTCTTGCCTTTTGTGGAATGGATGGACGTGTTAAACTTCTTGACAAATTACCGTTGTGGAATATGTCTCCTTAATTTGCAAATCAATAACGCTGTGCTTTTCTCTCTTCCTGATGCCCCTACCAGAAAACCTTCCGGGCCATGTATGACTACATGGCTGCTGATGCAGATGAAGTGTCCTTCAAAGATGGTGATGCCATTGTCAATGTTCAAGCTATTGATGAAGGCTGGATGTATGGCACTGTGCAGAGGACTGGCAGGACTGGGATGCTCCCAGCTAACTATGTTGAAGCCATTTAAACATGTAATGCCAATCGTTGGGGCCTCCAAAGGTGGCCCTGTGTCCCATAATAGTCCATTATTGCCTGGCAGCTTCCAAGCTGTCTTATTGCTTTCCCATGCTGACTTAGTTTTATGATGAGTTTCTTGATCCTTTTCTCCATAAAACTATGGAGATTTTTAAAATTCTCCAGCCAAACAAATGACAAACACCAATATCACTCATCATTAAACTAGAAATATTTTCTGCAACCCTGGCTGGACTTGCATAAAAACATTTAACAGACAATGTAATTAGACTCGTCATCTACATATGAATCTTTACCTAAGAAAAATTGTCATCTGGCAATTTTGGGGTCTTTGAAAAATGAAATTTTCAAATAAATTTTGGTTTTTAAATGAGTTGAACTTTAGAAAATTTAACAAATAAAAATGGCTACTGCTGTGTCAGGTTATTGGCTTTTCTTGTCCTGAAACCTACTGTTTTTGGCATTGTGAAAAATGTTTTACTTTATTCTTTATCTGAAGCAAGAACATACAGTCAAAATAACCACAAGCCAAATGCAGAAAGAAGCCCCTTTCCTCTACTTCTCCTTCCTGCTTACTGAATGCTAATGCATGCATCTTTTCAGCCAGCTGTTCTGGGGCATAAAGCTGATGTTCTCTGTAAATTAGAAATAAAGTTCACATTTAAGCAACCAACTTGGCTGATTTAATTGGGAGTGTGAGAAACGTGGTTTTGGCGATCACTGGACTTCCTAGGCAGGGCCAAAGTCCTGAAGAAGAACCCTGTGATAATCCCTAGGGAAGGCTATACAGACCACAGGACTCCCAGAGGAAGACCAAGTGGTAGCCATCCCTTAATCTGTGGGGATCACAGGGCCTCCTAGGGGTCAGACCCTAAGGAAGACCCAAGTGATGGCCCCTTAGGATGGCAGTAAGATCACAAGGCTCCCGAGACAGGGCCGGAAGTCCCATGCGATGTCCCCTTAAGAAGGCCATGCAGACCACAGGGTTCCCCAAGGGAATCTAGAGTGGTAGCCCTCTTAACGGCACAGTGGAGATCACAGGACATCCCAAGACAAGATCCAGGAGTAAGCCTGGCAAGCTTCCACTGCCTGTTGCTTCCCTTCACTTGACCTTAGGAAAATCCATGTGATTTGCCCATTAACACCCAAAGAACTCAGGACCAGAGTGGGCAGAGGAAGGCGTTTTATTACGCTCCCCGGGAGAGCGGGTGCAGTGCTCGCAGGAACACTCACACAGATACAGCTGCAGGAGCAGGGGTAACCATTCCCTCCACTCCTGCTAGAGTCATGGTTAGTTTACAATCTTTGTTTTTTTACATAGTTTTCCTAGATTATACAGTTTATATAAATAGGGTAATAAGGATACAGAAGCAAAAGTGAAGTTAATTAGATTTTCCTTGTCTTAGTTTAGGATTAAACTATATTCTTTTACTTCCCCTACTTTCCCTCTTTAACATATGCAAATGATGCAAATCAGTAGGCCTGGATTCTTGACCAAGACCTTACCCTAGATAAGCTTGAACAGGTTCAAGTGGGTTTGGCCTCTCTAATTCCCCAGACTGCCTTCTCAAAAAGTATGCACATGGGTACAAGCCTCTGACCTCTCACCTGACCGACCTTGAGGCCTGGTCTCTGCTAAAGCTGGGGTGGGGGAGGGCAGGGAAGCACACCTTTAGTTCTGTGGAAACAAAACTCCTCCTCCCATTTCTTACAGGAGCAATGCTGGGGTCGGGGCAAGGCTTTACAGAAGAATTCGAGAGACCAACGAGGTGAAACAATAGGACCTTTACTCAGCACATTTAATTTACTAGGATTAGAGAGCCAGCCTGTGGTGCTGGATAGGCTGAGAGGTGGCCTGGGAGCCCCCTCCACTGCTCCTGTGACCATGGCAAGGCATTTAACCGCGCAGTGCTCCCAGCAATTCTCCAAGACTGAAAGTTACAGAGTAGGTAATGACCTGTCTCGGTAGAGGAAAGAAAAGAGGGAAGGAAGGGAAATACGCCTTTATACAGTGCCTACTTACTACACATGTCAGGTGCTGTGCTAAAAGTGCTTTGTACAAACGTCCCATTTGCACCTCACAACAACCCTGTGAGGTAGTGAAGAGGTTTGGGGTTGAGAGGTGCTCGACACCCCAAAGTACCGACACACCGGGTCCTGCCGAAAGAATTCGACCCAAGCTTTCTCAGCCAAGGGAAAAGGTAAAGTTTATTAAGAGTTAGCCACATAGGCCTGCCCCAAGAGATCCCACCCCTTGTGAGGCCTGTAAGGAAAGCAGGCCAAATCAATCTGAGCTAGATTGGATCTGACCCCCTTCATGGAGGCAAGATGGAGATTATATACACAAAGGTTGTGGGAGGGATTGAGGGGTGGTCTGGGGTGACCAGAGGAGGGGTTTAGGGAGGGACTTGAGGAGGAGTCTAAGGAGGAGCTTGATGGGACTGAGATGAGGTCAGACTCCTGAGTGGGAAATAGCTGAAGGCTACATGGAGACATTCGGACAATAGAGGGCTGGGGTAACAGAGCTAGGGTATAGATATTTTGATCAGGATTAAGTGCGGGAAACGGCTGGACAATGGAGGGCTAGGCTAGGCTAGGCAGAGACTTGGGCCCAATGATAATGCAAGGCCCATGGCCTTAGGGGAAGGCCAGATCTAGTTGGAAGACTCAAGAAGAGTTCAAGGGGGCTCCTAAAGACTGTATTCCAGGTTCGAGGGGGTTCCCAGAGATTGTGCCCTCATCAGTGGGTGCGATTAATATCCCCCCCTTTACGGTGGAGAAAACGGAAGTAAGCAGAGGTTAAGTTTGCTTATTAGAGGTTCCCTACACCAACGAAATTATCAGTCTGGGACCCTTTGCCCCTTAAAAAAAACCCAACCCGAAACTTACTAGAGACGTCTGTCTGGCTTGTCTGTAGACAGCCAATGGCAGGAGGGGAGGGAGGCAAGGGATACGACGAGAATCTGGCAGGAATCGCCTAAGCAAGCTTGGTCACTGTTAGCGGTAGACATCAATCAGCACTGTTATATTGGAGGTGAAAGTTTCTAGCTAAAAAAAGTGCAGATAGATTCAGGAAAAGGGAACTGGTACCAGGCAGAAGACAGCACGTCTGGAAATGAGAAAGCCTGCCTCAAAAAACACCAAGCCTCCCAAAACAAGCTTTCCTGGACTAAAAACACTCTATATTTTTTGATAATTTCATGGAACTCAGAAATGTTCAAATCCTATATATCCTTTAAATGAGGAATATTTTTAAAAAATTTTTGAGGGGGGTAGGCAGGGCAATTGGGGTTAAGTGACTTGCCCAAGGTCACACAGCCAGTGTGTCAAGTGTCTGAGGCCACATTTGAACTCAGGTCTTCCTGACTCCAGGGCCAGTGCTCTACTCACTGTGCCACCTAGCTGCCCCTAAATGAGGAATTCTTAACCATTTTTGTGACATGGGCCCCTTTGGCAATCTAGTGAAGCCTAAGGATCTCTTCTCAGAATCATGTTTTTAAATGCATAAATAAAATACAAAGGAGACCAGTTATATTGAAATAGAGCTTATCAGCATCTTAAAAAAAAAAGGCACTGGAATCCAGGCTAAGAATCTCTACTTTCAACTGAAAATGTAAAGAGAACTTAACCTAACTCAACTCTTTAAAAGAACATATTAAACTTAAAAAAAAAAACAAAAAAACTGATGAGGGCACAGTCTCTGGGAACCCCTTGAACCCTTGAACTCTCCTTGAATCTTGCCACTCGACCTGGCCTTGGCCTGAGGCTATAACCATTAAGCCCAAATGCCTACCTTGCCCAGTCCTCTATTGTCCAGCTGTTTCCCACCCTTAATCCTGTTTCCCATCCTTAATCCTGATCAAAATATCTATACCCTAGCTCTGTTACCCTAGCCCTTCATGGTCTGTCATTTCCGTATAGCCTTCAGCTATTTCCCCCACCCTGGAGTCTGACCTCGTCCTTAAGTCCCTCCCTAGACCCCTCTTCTGGTCACCTCAGACCACCCCTCAATCCCTCCCACAACCTTTGTGTATATAATCTCCATATTGCCTCCATGAGGTAGGTCAGAACCAATCTAGCTCAGATGGGTCTGGCCCTTTTTCCTTACAGGCGTCGCAAGAGGTGGGATCTCTTGGGGCAGGCTTATTTGGCTAACTCTTAATAAACTTTATCCCTTCCCTTGGCTGAGAAGGCTTGAGTCGAATTCTTTCGGCAGGAACCGGCGTGTCGGTACTTTAGGGTGTCGAGCACCTCTCACCCCAAACCCTCATCAAAACTACATAGACTTCTAAGAAGATGGTTGAAAAAGAGAGGAGCTCCAATGCTTTCACTGCCTGCCTATAACATTGCCTAAATCCATTCTTGTCCCACCAGTAAGATGTAACACAAGGAAAATTAGGAACCCCTGAGAAACCCCTAGCTACTGACAAGCACCCCCAGAAAAATATCTTTGGCATTTAGCAAACCCCCTGGGGCTCTGTGACTCCACCAAGGAAAGTAAATGAGATTATCCCACTAGTATGATAACCTGACTGAATCTTTTGATCAGCCAGGACCTTTGTTCCTGTTCCCCCCCCCCCCACTCTGTACCCCCATATCCTATATAAGCCAAGCCATCAACCCAACACATTTGCCATTGATTTGTGGTGCCGTACCCCCGATGGCCGCCGGCTAATAAATTCTCCACTTAAAACTTATACTCTGTGGTGTGTCTCACTCGCTTGTGGTACAACAAAGAGAAGAGGGCAAAAGTAGAAGAGGAAACAAGCAAACCATCTGAACTTTGGGGGGGAAATTGAAAAACTGAAGCAACTCAAAGTTCCCCAAAATAATAGATTTTTTGAAAGACAAAGCAAGACTGGCCAGCTCTCTCCATCTTTCCTCAGGTCGTCTGCCTCTGCTGCCATCTGCCATGCCCAACCGGGGATACTCCCTTCAGCTCCTTATTGCTAACACTGCCTCAGAGGAGCAATCACGGTTCTCTTTAGGCCAACTCACCCTCTGCCAGGGACACAGCTCAGCCTCATTGTCAGAGGTGAAGATGGGCCACTCCTTTCCCCATAACCTGACCTGACTGGAATCATACTCCTCCCAAGCCCTCAGGAAAGCAGGCCTGGACTTCTATTGCCTTAGAGCAAAAGAAAAAATGCTTTCTCAATATTTCTAGATCCTACTACCTGGGGAATTGATACCCCGCCCTGCCACTCACACTTTCCTTCCCCATTCCTCCCCTACTCCCAACACCACCACTGGACCACATACATAGTGTTCTACTCTCATCCCTGAACCTGACAAAAGCATGTCCTCCCCAATCCTCTTTACCCCCAACCTAGCTCACTCCACTGAAGAATAACTCCCAATCTTGTTGCTTATTGATTGAATTTTCAATCAAGTATCAAAGGATAAATGAAATTGGATCATAAATACATTAAAATAAATTTAAAGTTACAAAAGATGAGGGAGTAACTAAAGAAAATGCAAAATGGTGTCCAAGGGCTAAAAAACATCCATGGAAGTGGCAAATAATAGAATAAACAAAGAACAAAGAGCAAGAGATAAAAATAAAACTGAAGAATAAACACAAATTATAATAGAACTAAACAAGCAAATAATGGAATGCAGGGCAAAAAAATAGTAGATTTGGAAGACAAAGAAAGAAGTACAAAAAAAATTAAAATGGGATACCCAAAAATGGGCAGGGGGAGGGGAAATTAGATATTGTATTCACTGATCTCAGTAGAGAAAATTTTCCAGAGTTCGCAAGATCAGGTAACCATCTTCAAGTACAGGATTCATAGTGTAAGAAATGGGAGGAGGAGTTTTGTTTCCACAGAACTAAAGGTGTGCCTCCCTGCCCTCCCCCACCCCAGCTTTAGCAGAGACAAGGCCTCAAGGTCGGTCAGGTGAGAGGTCAGAGGCTTGTACCCATGTGCATACTTTTTGAGAAGGCAGTCTGGGGAATTAGAGAGGCCAAACCCACTTGAACCTGTTCAAGCTTATCTAGGGTCTGGTCTTGGTCAAGAATCCAGGCCTACTGATTTGCATCATTTGCATATGTTAAAGAGGGAAAGTAGGGGAAGTAAAAGAATATAGTTTAATCCTAAACTAAGACAAGGAAAATCTAATTAACTTCACTTTTGCTTCTGTATCCTTATTATCCTATTTATATAAACTGTATAACCTAGGAAAACTATGTAAAAAACAAAGATTGTAAACTAACCATGACTCTAGCAGGAGTGGAGGGAACAGTTACCCCTGCTCCTGCAGCTGTATCTGTGTGAGTGTTCCTGTGAGCACTACACCTGCCCTCTTGGGGAGTGTAATGAAATGCCTTCCTCTGCCCACTCTGGTCCTGAGTTCTTTGGGTATAAATGGGCAAATCACACGGATTTTCCTAAGGTGAAGGGAAGCAACAGGCAGCGGAAGCTTGCCAGATTTACTCCTAGACCTTGTCTTGGGGTGTCCTGTGATCCCCACTGCAGTGTTAAGAGGGCTACCACTCTAGATTCCCTTGGGGAACCCTGTGGCCTGCATGGCCTTCTTAAGGGGACATCACTTAGGACTTCCGCCCTGTCTCAAGGGGACATCACTTAGGACTATGGCCCTGTCTCGGGGGCCTTGTGATCTTACTGCCATCCTAAGGGGCCATCACTTGGGTCTTCCTTAGGGTCTGACCCCTAGGAGGCCCTGTGATCCCCATGGATTAAGGGATGGCTACCACTTGGTCTTCCTCTGGGAGTCCTGTGGTCTGTACAGCCTTCCCTAGGGAATATCACAGGGTTCTTCCTCAGGACTGTGGCCCTGCCTAGGAAGTCCAGTGATCCCCAAAACCATGTTTCTCACAATAGGATCCCAGCAACACATACATGTAGGTATACAGAAATATATATACTTACACACACCCACAAGTAGGTATATATCAAATACATACAATTCAGACACAAGGTAAACTTGGAAGGGAAGACTCTAGCAACTGGATATGTGATCAGAAAGTTTAAAGAAAAAGGTAAAATTAAGCTGAGGCTGGAAGGAGACTGAGGGAGCGTACCCCAGATATGGGAGACAGCCATTGTGAAGGCACGGAGCCCAGAACAGCAAGGCAGCCATTTTAGCTACATGTTAGAGAAAGGGTAGAAAAAAAGTGCAACAAGGCTGGAAAGGCAGGATGAAACGGTGCAATTTATACTTAATCTTAGAAAGCCATTAGAGAATAGTGCATTGAGTGTAGGGAGGAGATGGTGTCAAGAATATCAAGTTTGCTTGGCTGTGTGGGGGATGTATTGGAATAGGGAGAGAAAAGGTAGGGATACCAACTACCACACTTGGCACTGGTTCAGGGAAGAGGTGATGAGTACCTGAACTACCATGGTATGTGGATGGAAAAAAGGGGACAGATGCGAGAAATTCGGAGGTAGAAACAATAACATTTGGCAACTGATTTGGGGATGTCTAATTCGGCAAAACTTAAAGGAAAAATTCTACAAACCTCAAGGGAAAAGAAGGAAATTACATTTTAAAATATTAGAGTAGCATAGTCTTTTCAAAAACAGGAAAAACATCAAAAGGCATAAATTTTTTGAAATACACTTTTGTTGCTGCCCCCACTGGCTTCTCTCCCACTCCCTCCGAAAGAGGCATGTTTTAATAAGGAACATAAAAGAGGAAGAAAAAAAAGATCAGCAAAACTAACCGCCATATTGAAAAAGTCTGAAGTTATATACAGTGCTCTACATCTGTGGTCTGCTACCTCTGCCAAAGAAGGAGGTCTAGGGTGTGAGGGGTAAGGGTAGAAGCAGGAATCTTCTCATATTTCTTTTTGGGGACCAAACTTGGTTATTACAGTTTCTGAAGCATCACTTCTATTGTGTTGTAGTTATTGTTTCCATTAAAGGAAGTAAAGTCTCAAATGAATTAGGGATAGAGGTGATTATAAAAGATGACGATAATTTCAATTACATACATAATTCAGGAAGTTTAATAGGCTACCTGAATGCCGAACATTAAGGGCCTTTAGCCTTAAGATCTGCTGGGACTTCATGACCTCTTTTTATCTAAACATTCTCTAAGACCAATGTCTGAGGTAGAAAGATATTCCCCAGGTCTCTGAAGTTTGACTTCCTTTGCATCTTCAATTTTCTTTGTCTTATTTGTCCCTAATAGGTTCCCAGGATTCTAGAAAATAGGAAATCCAGAATCTTCTAATAAGAGGAAGTCTGTAAAGGGAACTACTTTTGGGGAGAAATGCTAAGTAGTTTTAGAGGACCATACATAGTTACATGTAAAACCATGCACACAACATTCATATATGACCATAATCACCCACAATGATAGAACAATGGGATTCTAGAGTTAGAGGAGGCTTCAGAGATCTATTTCCATCCAAACTTTCATAATAACACAACCATACACACAGACTAACACACCCCAAGTGAACTAAAGACTAGTTAGGGTTCTGTAACAACAATGCTATGTGCCACTACCATGGCTGTGTAAGGCCAATAACACCAGCACACAGGAGGGCTGCTAACAAAGGTTCTTTGATCTACTCTTCTAGCAACTTTAAGAGGTTAACATTTTAAGGGGTTATTTTAATTAAACATACATATACCATTCACTTAGTTCAGGGGAAAAAGTCAGCACCCTGAACTTCAGAGTGAATACAAACAGAAATTACAAGCATACATAACATGAACAGAGCAAATAAACACAATTCAGCAGACAGGCTTCTAGCTGTCTGTCCAAGCAATACACCAACAGTTCCAGAGAAAGCAGCACAAACGTCTAGGTTTTCAAAGCTGGGGGGGGAGGATGCTTCAACGGCTCCCCAGAGTCTTATCACCAACACTCTTTCAATGGGTGTGCCCCCAAAAGCAAAACGCCAACCTCTGAGGTTATATACAATTCTTCAGGGTCAAAGGGCATCACAACCAAGCAACTCAAACCTACATGACTTAGGCCTTCTTGTGACTTAAACACTTGCTCAGGGTCAGAGGGTGGAGCTAGGCCTTCCCTTGATATAAGCAGGTCATCAAAGACTCCTGATTCAATCTAACATTTGAAAAGCAAAACTCATCTAAGGTACTTGATTACTTCAGCATTCCAAAGGAGAAAACAGTAAAAAAGTCCCAGCCTAAATACTGTAACAGGTCCTCAACTTTGGTACAAATTTTTTTCTAGAGTCATTCATCCCAAAGAGATCATCTTTCCTGTGGTTTAAGCAAATTCCTTTTAAAATAATGGAATCTTTTTTTCTAAAGCAATTTAGGTTATTGGAATCTGTTTTTTTTTTAAAAAGCTTACATAATATTTAATGATTTACTTAAAGCTCTTTTGTAGATTTGGAATAAATTTATTTTATTACTAAATTGGAAACTCTTACTCATTTCAATACTGTCATCTCCATACACAAAAATGTTTGGTTGACAATATTGAGACAAGAGCCTTCTTCTCTAAGGTCTCTTTTCTTCAACTGTTTATGTGTTTATTTACATGCTTTGTCCTCCATTAGAATGCAAGCTCCTTGAGGGCAGGGACTGTTTGCTTCTCTTCATATATGTCGGGGCTTAGCACCCTGCCTAGAACATAGAAAACACTTATTAAATGCTTGACTGATTGGAATGGTTACAGAGTTAAATTTTAAATCCCCCCCCCCACCCCCTGCCCAGGACCAAAAGTCTACCTCCTCTTACAGCTAAGTGTTTTCCCAAATTCTCTTTTAAAGAGGTTTGCAGAATAAGTAACATCCACAGAGTTCCAGGCTATGCTTTGAGCAACACCTGAGATCATCATAGGATGGAGGATCTGAAGCTGGAGGTGACCTCAGAGAAATTATTTGGTTCAACACTCCTTTAGCAAATGAGGTCCAGAAAGGTAAGGTGAGTTGTGTAGCAAATAACAACGGGTGGACCCCGGTCTTCTGATTCTAAATTCAGGACTATATTCTCTTCCAACTCACTTCCTGATCATTTAAAAATTGTTGTAAAAGAGAACAGTGCTGTGTTAAGAGCCCTGGGAACTAAGAAGCAGGACTTAGCTTTAAAAGCACACGTCTGCTTCTGTGCCTGTATTTCAGCATCTCTACTAAGGCGAAGTGGCAAGTTGTGCTTCTTCACCTTGTAGTCATGATTGGTTGTTAAAATAGAGCAATTCTGAGTCTTTCTGGTTCTGCTAGCTTTGCTCTGCATTCATTCACCCTATCTCTGAATGCCACATTCCAATAGTGCCATTAAATTCTATAATGTTCCTATACCATGATTTGTTATTCCTTAGCTGATGAGTACCTATTTTTCCATCCTTACCTCCAAAAATCATTCTAACTTTATACGTAGAGAGTTCTTGCTAGATAGTAATATCACTGAGTCAAAGTATAAATTGTTTTCCAGAATGGTTGAATCAGTTCACAGTTCCAATGGTGCACTATTGTCTGTCCCATGTTGCCTCCAACACCTTTTATTTTTAGCACTTTTGCATATTAGACAAATGTGAGATGAAAACAAGTGTCTATTTTTTCATGCGGTTGATAGGTAAAGCTCTTATTTATAACAATGTCTAATATATCTTGATATTAGATACTTAAGAAAAAATTGCTAGGAAGATTTTTCCAAATGGTTTTACTTTTGATTACTTATACAGAAAAACTCTAAAATTATAATCAAAATTTTTCATTGTCTCAAGAACAACATCCATTGTTTAGGACAGAATTCTACACATACCCATAATTTTGTTAAGGGTAGATACCTTAATTTGTCCTCCACTATTTTTATATCACCCTTTGGACAACCATTTGGAGTTCATTTTGGCATATGGTGAAAGGTGTTGGTCTAAGCTTAATTTCTACCAGACTGCTTTCTAGTTTTTAAGTGGCATTTGGATACTCCAAGTCTTTCCATTTTCACCAAAAAAAAAAAAAACAAAACAAAAACCAAAAAACAAAACAAAACAACCTCCCAAACAACCCCCAAACCACTCATACACACATGAACAAAGGTCCAAATTATTTACATTATACTTTTATTTCAGAGAAAAAGTGCAATTAATAAAAAATATTTTAGCAGTACTTTCCCATTTAATATCACATTTAAGTCAGAAACTGTTAGCTGCAGTCAATTCTTAATATTCCTTCTAATAAGTTGTTTCAAGATGGTTTCTTCAGTGGGTTTTCTCCTCCTCACTTAGTTAAGCCACTGATGCATCATGAACTCAGAGAATTCAGAGTTAGTCTAACAAAATTAAGGAGGAAAGTAAACTTGCTACTGCAAAAGCATAACATATTCCAAAGTCCACAAAGGTTTATCTGCAGATTGCCTGCAAGTTTCCTCTCTGTGAAGTTGACAATACATTTCCACAACTTAGTTTGTACTTCGGGATACTTAAGACTTAGCTGTTGTATTTATCAAATATATAAATTTCTTGTTAATGTAAAATTAAACTCTCTTAGAAAAACGAGTTCAAGTGATAGGCACAAAAATACTATAGGAGGGCCCCTGAACTGTTTTAAATCTTTGTGACTAGGCTTTGCCAGTCAGTGTTCTGCTAAGTGCATAATGGTGGAGAAGTATATCCACCAACAGAGGTAGAATGTTAAAAACAGATGGAATTATCACGGAATCAATACTCTCCTGAAATCCCCAAGCCCCAACATATTGAATTCACAGGTATGATTTAATGCTCATGCAAAGGACAATGATAAATTAAATACCACTTCGAGGTGGTATAACTAGGAGCTAAAAAAAAAAAAATCTATAAAATAATACGGACTGCTCCAGTATGTCACTAGAAAAGCAGGCACATGTAATTGGGAAGGATAGTGAGATGCAATAGTGGAAGAACCAAAAATATCTGTTTTAGCAAAAATATGAAATGTCTATTGCACCCCCAGGTGCCACTAAGGCCACTAACAAGATGCAAATAATTCAAATACAATCCGTCAAAGCCATTACTATTTTGAGCCCCCCAAGCCAATTATTCAAACATAGTAACTTTCTTTAGGCAAACTTACACATCGAACTCGTCCCACTTAAATAACATAGTTGGGATTTATGCTGTCTGCCCAACAAGTTTAGGAGGAAAGAGCTTTGCAAGTCATATGAGCTGTTATTCCTGTCTACCTAAGTCTGAAAATCCATCACGAGAACCACCCAAAGTCAAGTTTTATGAACCTAATATATACTTGTTTTAAGTATACCACTTGTATGCTTTACAGGATTCCAAAGTTTCTTTTATTTATTCCATTAACACCTTATCTTGGATCCTTCAGGAATGAAACATGTAATACAAAATCTTCAGGCAACTGAAGTTAAGTACCAAAATAATTTCAACTATTTTTGATACAAAATTCTAAAACAGCTCACTAAAACACTCACATCTAAAACACCCTGCACTCTAAAATACCAAGTCTGAACATGGCCCTTTTTTTTTGATGGTTCATTATGCATAGCAATTTCTGCACTGAGAAACAGTTATCTCATTATGCCTCTGAAGCTAGGCTATCAACTCAAGTATTAGAAGGCTTTCTAATCAGATGTGTAGGGATGTAATGACTCCAGACTACTTGGTAGGATTATTCAGCCATTATCTGTCTTCCCTGCATCTCATCTGTACATTAAGTCCCTTCCCCACTTTAACAAAAGGCTTCTCGTGCAATTAGGGGACATAGACTTTATTTTTCTTCTGGCAACCTATGATTAATAGTGAAGCCAATAGCAAATACAGAGATATCTCATTATCATTAAAGGGTCATTATTCTATTAGCAATCCGTATATGATATCTGATGGCATTTCCAGGAATCAGACAGGTTGGACACCCTTGAATGTTTGTACTTCTTTGCACGGTTGGGAGGCTGTTAGTGGGGAAGAGTAGTGACATACATCACAAAGAAAAAAGCTTATGAATTCACATTCTATTTTAAAGTTGTAATTTGTACTTCTGATTTGAGACTTACCCATGATGCCTTACTTACATATTTTTGCTTCAGTTTGTTTATTGACTATAAAAAGCCCCATAAACCCTATTAACTCTAATTTGATAAACCTTTACAGAAAGAAAGTGTTTAGGACAGCAGTTTGCAAATAGCCTATAATCAAAAATATTAGATCCGGAAAGGATGTTAGTGAGTACTGTTCAGATGAAGGCGATTAAGAAATACTTGATTTAGATATGGTTTAACTTTTCAAAGCACAGTTATTGCTACATGAATGGCATAGGTAAGGTTATTTTCTACCTTGTTTTCCTTAGTCAAAGAGGGGAAAGTATTAGAATACCAAATGTCTCCAAAACCTCATCTAAATACAAAACTGTCTCTTTAGGATTTATACTTGAAAATACAAAATGTCCTTTATTCAGAATAGCACTTAAATTAAAGGCTACTGTAGCAAATCGACTTCACCCAGGATTATCTGGCCTATTTGGAAATAAACATTTGCCTTCTTATAGGTAGGCTTTTTTTTTTTTTAATACTAGACCTACCTGTGATTTCATAAATAAAAGGAGTTCTAATGAAGAAATTCCTCCTAAAGCTGTCAGATGAATCTTTTAAAAGCCTTGCTTAGGAGAATAATGCAGAAGTTAAATTGCTTGCCCTGAGGTCACATAGTTAAACATCAGAGGCACAACTTGAACTCAGGTTTTAATGAAGCCATCTCTCTGTGACAGGATTTCTGGAAAATCTTATCCTTCAGATAACACTAACCATTAACATTCCCCAAGGAATTTTTTTTTCCCTTAAATTTGAAAACTCAAGAAAATCTTAACAAATGAGTTGAGGGATTTTACCTCACAGCTTTGGGAAGCAAACTCCCAATGCAACTAAATCCTAAGGGCTGGTTTAACTATTAAAATGGAATACTTCACAGCTTAAAAGATTTTTGTAGGTCAAAAGCAAAAACTTCTAAATTTTATTACTTAAAAGTTCTACTCTTGACATTTCAACTCTCTCCAGATTTTGTTTTCAGGCTCATTCTAAAATTCTGATAATCAAATGAGTCTGATACTCAGTATGAAAAGAATGAATCAAGATTTCTCTAAAGTGCAAAATAGCTCCAGCAGGTTGGAGACCACAACCCTCTGCCCACCCCCCCCCCCAAAGCTTATGAAAGCATTAATAAAGCCAAAACCAATCATAACTAATAACTATCAACATCTGTTAAAATGATGAATTTATGGCCTCCTGGGATACTTGATCAAATACCATAAGCAAAATCAACTTTCAAGTCTAAGGGAAAGCTAACTGAGCTCTTTACAAATGATTTACAAAGTTGACCAAATTAGAGAGGATGGGGAGAACAAGAGAACTCATTAGTATCTCCAATTAATTAGTATTATATCTCTCCCTAATTTCTTACTTCAATTTCTATTTGTATTTATCTTTTGTAATCCTAAATCACTTGGCACTAAAGCCAGATCCTTGATCCTCATCCACCCACCTCCTCCCGACAATCCACATAAATAGGTAGGAGACTGACTAAATATTTACACTTAAATATTTAATGTCTAACAGAACACTTAGTCATTTATTAATCTCTATATGGAAAATAATCCATTGCCAAAAACTCAAACTTAAGATGCTTTTATTCAGATTTAAAGCCTTTTTTTTTCCAACACTGTTATCCAATGGTTCTTTCCTATTAATGAAACCAATTTTTGCTCTATTTGTGGTTAAGATCAAGTTATTAAATCCCAGGAACCCAAACATTATTGACAAATGCTAATAAACCTATAATAAAGAATCTGTCTGAACTCCATAGATTAAGTTAGATAACTAAAAGACTACAGTAAAACTTCATTAAGAAATTTTTTTACAACAGTGCAGATAGAATAGAGGTAAACTTCAGCCTACTCTAGCAAAACAAATAGTAAAGCAGATTTAGAATGAAACAACATGTCAGGGAATACCTAGTCCAAATAGGGCCTCTTTTTGAGAGACACAGGGGCCTAATTAAAAAATTTTTTTCCTCTTTCCCAAGGTTTTTTACTTGCTAATCTTAGGTTAACCTTACTAGCCTAGTTCAATCTAGAGGTCCTTGAAGTTACTGAACCAATTTCTCCATAAAGAATTCATATTTCAGTCTTTTTGCTGATTCTGATTGGTCTTTCACTAGAATCCAAATGAAGTGTTCCTGTATCTAGAAGTAGAGCAGAAGACATGTAAGTAGAGGTGACAGGAAAAAATCCTATTTAACCAAGGGAGTGGTGAATGAAATTCTCAGAATTGTGCAAAACAAAAGTAAAAAAACCCCCACTGTATATTTTAGAATCTAAAATGCAACTGTGAGAAATTATCTGCAAATTTATATAGGTGAATGTTCAAAAGTTTGAATATTCTAATGCTACTTGGCTTGATTTTCTGTGAATTTGATGGTGTTAAAATGAATGTTAATAAAAATACACTAATTTTGAGTGTCTGAAAAGCCATCTTTTTTTTCTTCTGCCATTCCTCCATCTTGTTCTAGATCCAATGAAAAATACTGACCTATTTTTATCTTTTTACTATTCTTAAGAATAATTTTTTTTTTTGGGAAAAAAGATTCTTGGGCAAGAACCATGTAAATCACTTGGAGATGGTGGGTGTAAACTATAAGTGATAAAATATCTGTTTAAAATATCTAGCTACCCCTAATCTGACTTTCTTCAAACTGCAATATATAGAATTACTTATTTCCAGCAAAAATCAAAAACAAAGACAACACCAATGAACCCATTTTTATTAGATTAGAGGGTTTGTTTTCTTTCTCTAAATGGTGGGGATTAGTCTTACTGATCTGCCCATGTTCTAACTCAATTTCCCCCAAGGCCTTTAAGCATATACTTTTAAGAAAGCTATTACCCACACTGTGGCCAATGAAACCTAATAGGTCCAGAGAACTGAGCTGATGACTTTGGTATCTACCCAATGAGCTAATGGATCACAACCTATTTAAGAAGGTGTATTTTTTTGTACTGAAGAGAAAGTAATGCTGAGGGAATAAAAATAGCTGAACTCATCTGCTGTTTAAAAAAAGTCATGAAAGTGAAATTAAATGTAAAGTATGGAATGGGACGCCAGGCATTAGTAATGATGATATTATTTGGCACAATTTAATTTTGTTCAAGTTTTCTCAAATCAGGTAGCCGTAAAAGGAAAACATGTCAAGTGTGGGCTCCCCAAAAAGAATCAAACCTTCTAGGTTTTTCACTGGTTAAACTGAGCTAAACCTTTCTAAACAAAATGTACTTTCAGAAAGCATCAATAAAACTGGCAAACTTTCAAGTGGTCTTCCTTTGATTGAATCCATATATATATGGAGAGAGAGAGAGAGAGAGAGAGAGAGAGAGACAGAGAGACAGAGAGACAGACAGACACATACATACATACACACAAAAAACATAAAGGGGAACTGAAAACCAAAATCATTTAGCATTTCAGTAATTTTGTGATCTGGTATCTTTTGGATAACATGTACTCATCTTTTCAGCTAAGATTTCATTGACCAATTACTGCGCTCTCTGTTGTAGGACTTTGTAGGGTTCTTTATGTACAAATAAAGAGATCTCATGAAGACCCTCCATATTGGCAATACAGTACATAATATATACAAAATCGATTTCTATAATGTAAAA